>NW_022639455.1:2992446-3011144 GCF_010583005.1 Odontomachus brunneus | reverse complement strand
CTCTCTCTCTCTCTCTCTCTCTCTCTCTCTCTCTCTCTCTCTCTCTCTCTCTTCTCTTCCCTGAGAGATTATCAGCGCCGAGTTCGCTTTAAACGTTAAACGTGCGAGAGAATGTTCGTGTTTTATCCGCGATTTTTCCACCTTACGGGTTTTGAAAGCACGCCTATACTTCACTCTTCGTTCATGCGAACGACGAGGAAACACAGTAATCGGGACGGACAGTTTTATCTTCTCGTTTTTATTAGCGTCGTATCTCGTCGCTCTTTACTCCCGCAGTTTGAAGATACGTCTGGAAGTACGGGAGAATATATGCAGGCAAAGCGAACACGCCTATATTGAATCTATTCGTTTCAGCTACACTTCGTACGCAACCTCGTTCCTTTCCCTTCTTCGTCTTTCCTTCGCTCGGTCTCGCCCTATCTATTTCTATCCATCTCTTTCTCACTCACTCTCTCTCCCTTTCTCTCTCTCTCTCTCTCTCTCTATATATATATATCTCTCTATTCCTCTCCGTAACATACAATGCCAATTTACTCGAAATGAAGAAAGTGCACGGACGCGCGGCCAAGACGTAAGGCTGGACCTAATGATGCGGCGCATCATATGTGAGCGGCACGCTCGCGTGCTCCGCGTACGGGTGAATGCATTCGTAAGAATGCATTCACGTCCGCGCGGCCCGCCCGCTGTGCCTCGTGCGTCTCTCTCTCTCTCTCGCGCGCGCGCTCTCTCTTTCTATCTCTTTTTTTCTTTCTGACCCTCTCCTCTTATCTCCCTCTTCCTCCCTATCGGCCGCGGTCGCGTTCCTTTCCTCGCTTTATGTAATTGCGCCCGCGGACACCTGTCCGTCCAGACGCGTGCGGCGGCCGTCGCGTCGACGAAGTCGGCTCCGGATGATCGCACATGTTCCAGACTCGTCCGAATATAGCGCGGATTTTAAATCCGTTCCTTTTCATTCGCACTCTCTGCATCTCGCTTCTTTCTTCTCTCTCTCTCTTTCTCCCTACGAAATGTACAAGAAACTAAAGAGAGGAATAAGAAATTGAAGTTTGAACAGATTTCGTAGATCCGTCTAGTCAGCTGCACTTTGTGTCTTCTTTCCGTTTTATTTTTTCCACTTTGTTCCTTTTGATCCTTCCCATACTGCGACCACCACCTGTTCCGAGATTACCTGTTTTAAATACAGACAATGCGGCATGAATCACGACTGAAAAATGGAGAATACCCTTTTCAGCCACTTTTCCCTTCGTACCTTCGTGCATTTTACCTTTTGTTTCTTTCGGAAACTGTCAAAACCGGTGCTCGCTGAAAAGGATCATCGTCCGTGACGCGTGCGACCCGATACTTCACGCGTGTGCACAGCACTGTGCTGCCAGCTTGTAATGATGAGTCTTTTTCTTGATTACACGACGACGAGTCCGGACGAGTGTTCCGCGTACTCTCTTGATTGTTTGTATCGTGCACGCAATTACTGCTCGGAAGAGCATAATAGCGAGTATCTTTATTGTTATTATTAAGTTAAGAGGTATTCTATCGCGCTGATCTATGCCGGATCCCTAAGATATCCCGGTCTTGATGAGTTTTTTGCAAGTACGCTTTGAGAAAAGTTTTAATTTCTTAATTTACTTCATCCTCATCGCATGGAATATCCGTTGTGCATTGCGGTGTATATGATAACTTTGTGCCCGATTTATTAGGGTTTTAAAACGAACGTGAGGACTTCAAAATGGCTACAAAAACTGACGACACAGCATCTATCGACAATCCTAACGATGGTGAGGAAACAGTTATATTTTATTATATGTGTATATGTGTGTGTGTGTGTGTATTTTTATTATTTAAGCTTATATGCTAAGAAATATATTTTATTACATAAATATCTGATTAATAAGTCGCAAAGTATCTTACGTGTACGTTTCAATTGAAAAGGAGAGAGTCTGGATAAGGAAATATTAACTATTGCTGGTAACGACGGGGGAAGCCACCGAATTCCACCAACGTACTTGTACAATACGGGATCAGAACAGAGTACAAGAGTTTCAGATCAGGAACAAGGCGCTCGAAATCGCAATCCAGCCACGGAGGACCAATTGGGTCCGTTGCCGCCCAACTGGGAGAAGGCATACACGGACACGGGAGAAGTTTATTTCATAGAGTAAGTATGCAGCGAATACGCATGCACACTCGTCAAACAAACTGGAAATACTTGTCTCAGCTAAGAAAATGACGCGAGTCATAATCTTGACCGACGATTCCGATAAGTCCTGGCTGTTTGTCATGAATTAATTATTAACGTTGTTGTGTAATGGATATCCGATCCAAAGAAGGATCGCATGTTTCAGCCTGCGTTATAAATCATTAGTTTTCTTGACTCGTAAACGTACGTTACAGCCACAACACAGGCACGTCTCACTGGCTAGACCCGCGTTTGTCGAAATTTCAAAAGAGATCCTTGGAGGAATGCCTCGACGACGAGTTGCCCTACGGCTGGGAGAAGATCGACGACACCCTCTACGGCACATATTTCATCGACCATGTGAACCGTAGGACACAATACGAGAATCCGGTGTTGCAAGCGAAAAGGGCGCAGCAGAGCTTAATCGAGAGGAAGAGCCCCAACTTCACTAGAAATCCCGACAAGCTGAAAGGTCAGAGGATACGCACCACCTTGATCAAGAGTTCAAGGGGCTTGGGATTCACCATTGTCGGCGGCGATGACGCCGTGGAGGAGTTTCTCCAAATTAAAAGCGTCGTGCCAAACGGTCCAGCCTGGCTGGATGGGAAGCTACAAACCGGTAATTTATCCGGCTAAGCACCGCTAATTCTCATGCCGGTGATTCACTCCCCGTTTCCGCTCGTCTACACGATTGTATTTATTTTCAGGCGATGTGTTGGTGTACGTTAATGATACCTGCGTACTAGGATTCACGCATAATGAAATGGTAAATGTATTCAAGTCAATTGGCAGCGGCGAGACGGTGACTTTGGAAGTATGCCGAGGCTATACGTTGCCCTTTGATCCCAATGACCCTAATACAGAGGTCGTAACCACGATTGCCGTTAACGCGCCAGGTAAAGAAAACCGATAAGAGCTGGCGAGGTTCTCTCGCGAGGTTAATTAGCCACTAATTTCGAGAAATCTTCCGACAGAAGATCCCGCGCTATACATGGACTTGGAATCTACTCTGCAACCTAATGGACGCTACAACTTCCTGGATTCCACATTTTTGCCGGTGCACAGTCTTCAGAACGGCGAGAATCTCGCCACGACGTCTGTCAACTCGATGCCCGATCTCTGTATCTCGGACAAGATCAACACGATCAAGAGGCCCAGCAGCACAGACATACTTCTGTCGGAGAGCAGCGACCTGAACGACTGCAAGGACTCGCCAGTGTCTTCCAAGCCGGAGTTTCTCAGCATCGCTATTGTGAAGGGCGCGATGGGATTCGGATTTACTATAGCAGACTCCGCTCACGGTCAGAAAGTGAAAAAGATCCTGGATCGTCAGCGTTGCAAGAACTTGATGGAGGGCGACATTTTGGTCAATATAAACGACATCAACGTGAGAAACATGTGTCACTCGGAAGTGGTGCAAGTGTTAAAAGATTGCCCGCGCACCGAAGAAGCATTGATACACGTCCAACGTACGACGACCAAGTCGAAGGAGAAGAAGGAAACAAACACGCAGGACTTCTTCAGGAGTAAAACGCCCACCGCCGATATTTACAGCACTCAGTCGAAGACCGTCATACCAAGCCGGCCGAAGACGCCGTTGATCGACACACGAAATCGCTCCAAATCACCGACCAGCACCAGCAGGACGAACTGGAACGAAATGCAGAGCGAGAACGAGCTGAATCCGCTGGACAGCCATTACAAGTACTCCGAGTATGCACATGGGATGTATTACTCGGACCCTTACAAGGCCAACATCACGAACTTGGCGGACAATTTCGTGGCGATGATGAATCTGGACGAGGATTCCGTCAGGAACGTGCCAAAGCGAGATTGGTCGACGAACGACAAACTGAACATCAACAATGACATGTATTCCATCGACATCTCCCACCATGACAATATGCTCAAGCAGAATGGCGGGTGCTTGCACTCCGACTATTACAAGGATCTCTACGCGGTACAGTCGCATTCCCAATATAACGAGGACTACAACGCGTACTCCATGGGGCAGGAACAAAACGTCGACACTGGTGAAATTTGGGACAAGCGGAAGGAGACCACCAGTTTCGAGCACGAACAACCACATTCCAGTTCCATACCTCGGTATGCCCGTTTTTTCATCGATCCAATATATAATACAAAAAATTCTCGTCAGTTCGTCAGATTATTTTCATTTTCTTGGAAATTTCACGAATTGTTACGCGATAAAATCATCAAACGGACCAAATGTATCTAAAAAAATTGTAAATATAAGGTATCGTGAAATTCGTTAATATTAATTCAAGGTATCCGCAATACACGAATGAATTGGTCTGTCCAATGGTACCCGACATAGAATGGATAGAAACTCTGGTGACTTTAGTCAGACAAGACACCGGGTTTGGATTTAGAATAGTAGGCGGCACAGAGGAAGGCTCTCAGGTTGGTTTCCATGATCTGCATTAATATATAAGAGTTTTAACAACGTTGTTTCAATGTGATCGCGTGATTAAAGTAATGAATGACGAAAACACAAACGTTAATAATATCGTGGTCAGCAGGTCTCAGTGGGTCACATCGTCCCCGGTGGAGCCGCCGATCTCGATAACAGGTTGAACACCGGCGATCTGATCATGTCTGTCGACGGCGAAAGCGTTATGAATTCTTCCCATCATCACGTGGTGCAGCTAATGATCGCGGCGGCTCAAAATGGCCGAGTCACTCTGGGGATACGACGTCGGATCAACACGCAGGAGCACCTCCAGGAGAATCTACAATCCTCTTACGGCCGGCAGATGAATATGCAGTATCCATACGACGTTACCGTCACGCGAATGGAGAACGAAGGATTCGGCTTCGTGATCATCTCGTCCGTCAACAAAGCTGGCTCTACGATCGGCAGGATAATCGAGGGCTCGCCCGCCGAGAGATGCGGCAGACTGAACGTTGGGGATCACATTTTAGCTGTCAATCACATAGACATCACGAATGTATGCCATAAGGATATAGTCAACTTAATCAAGGATTCCGGTTATTCCGTCACACTGACGATTGGGTATCCGCTCGATGATTGCTGCAGCAACACGTCTCTTTCCCAAAAGGTATGTTCTTCGCGCGTAAATCTACACAATTTAATAGGCGAGTCGCGTGAAGAGCGCTTCTTGCTTCCTCAATCCACTGTGACGATCATAAAGACGTTGGTCTCTTCCTCTCAGGATGAACCGACAGGAGATGGAGATGGGGGTCAGTATCATGCTGTAGAGCTAACTCGGGGCACCCGAGGTTTCGGCTTCAGCATTCGCGGTGGTCGCGAATTTCAAAATATGCCGTTGTTCGTCTTGCAAATTGCCGAGAACGGCCCGGCGTCAATCGATAACCGTCTTAGAGTGAGTTGTGTTTCGATAAGCAGTAAAATTCAACTCAATATAGTTTGATTGTAATGCATGTTGTTAGACAAACATATCGTAAGCTCTGCTGTTAATTATGTTGTCGCGTTACATGCAGTTGTTGGTCGTTTTCAGGTTGGAGATCAGATAATTGAAATAAATGGTATCAACACCAAAAATATGACGCATACGGAAGCGATTGAGATTATACGTAACGGTGGACCATCTGTTCGTCTGTTAGTACGACGTGGCTGCCAAATGCCTTCAGTGGTAGGTGCTCCTCCACATCTCTACGATATGAACATATAGAATTAACCTTTTTGATAATAACATATTAATCTTAAATTAACGACACTTCCACCCCCACTGTCCCTTTTTGACGATACTAATTCTAACACCAGCACTTGTATAGAGTCTCTTTGATGAACTGAAAGTCAAAACTTCAGGATATTTAGAAAAAAAAAAAAAAAACGTTAGATACTACGCTAAGTGAGGAGAAGAGAAAATAAGAGACAATATGAAAGAAAGAATCTCAGAAAGACTTTTACGTTGCTGTGTCGACTTTATAGGGCGGGAATATTAATCTAGATGTTTCATAACGAAAGGAGAATGTGTGTTATATTGTATGATATCTAGTAAAGTCTCTTATACAGTCTTTTACTCGGTAGAAGGATGAACTCTAGTATACGTTACTTGTGAAAATTGTACACACAATTGATTTTTGCAACCAGCACTAGTTGCGCGATACGTTCCGTTTCGCTTTCGGCGACGTACGTAACAATGGGCGGTTCGAATCGTATCGCAAATGTGCACTCACCGCCGGTCAATGTATTTGTACTTGCCTTCGCGTTTAGATAAAGCACTGAATTCAAATCGATAACACCAAAAAAAAGTGATCCACTTGTGAAGATAACTACTACCGATACCCAATGGCGATGAGAAGTTTTTACCGCAATTATTGCTCGTGTCGCTGTACATAAACAGTCGTGATTAGACGTTCTCCAATCAGAGAGCGAATATTTGAAGAGGGAACAGGCAGATGACGTTTCTTTTTCTTTTTTTTTTTGGCCCTTTTTTTCTAACGCAGCTATCATTGTGCAGCTTGCGAAAGTTCTAATACATATAGGAACAATTGTACTTGCTCATTCTAACAAGAATCAGGCTGGTGCTAACCTATAGTTTCTCCCCTTAGTTCTTCCCTTTTATTATCGAGCTAATATCGCAAAGTTAAACGTAATTTATCCTAACACGTGTGATAGCTTTGAAAGTATTGTGCCTTGTTGCGCGTGTTCCATATATGCAATAACGAAATTTACTAAGTAAATGTCGCAGCCTTCGAGAGAGTGATTGTAAAACCATCATTGAAATTCGTTGTAGAGTAATCTCACGATCAGCCAAATAAGTATTCGACCGAACGATGAGGGCACCCCGCGCAGGCATTTATCGAAATTACCCGAGAGGGGTGTGCCCCCCAAAAAACGTCAGAAAGTTCGATTTTCCATTTCACTGAACTGCTGTTCATCCAAAAACAGATATTTATAGCGAGCGCTTTCGGCGAGATGCGTTCGTTGCATTTCTCGAATGGAGTATACATACACATATACATATACGTATATATACATATAATGAGACATAAGTTGATATATTTCGTAAGATTGAAACTGATTTCTCACACACACACACACACACACACACACATACACATACATACACACACGAGGAGAAAGTAATCCTCGACGCATTTATACGCGACAGCGATATTTTAAGCGTTAGACTGTTGTAGTTTTGCGAGAGAAACAAATCCTTAATTTATGTAAACGCGAACGATTGTAAATCATACATGACTCGTACTAGCGTAAAGCGACACGTTGAAAATATGTAAAAAAAAAAAAAGAGGAAGAGAAAACGAGCGTCAGCGACGTGAAGTAACGAATAATTACGTTACGCTGCTGATGCGAATAGCATTAGTGCGCATAAAGAATCTCGTAGCTCGGTGCGTTTTATCACGTACAGACGACAGGCGCAGCTGTATGCCTCATACGCTGTGAAGTGATATTGTAGACTGGCAATTTGTGTAATTATATCGAATTTATATTTCGTCTGCACTTCTCAATTAACGTTTATCAAAAGGCGTAGGCTCTTCGGAATTCTAGGCTTCTATCGTGGAACACCACTGTCTCCGTGAACACATTTTTCCTCTTAAATAGCGACATGATTGTGGCCTTGACGATGAAATAGTTACGCTTTTCGATATCGCGTAAAAAGATCTGAGAGAACTAGCAATTGTAAAAAATACTAATCAACCATAACGACTCTACACGTTACTCTGGACTTACTGTGAACACTCGGAGATTCTATCGATGTCTGATTCTTCCTTTTTTGTTTTTTTTTTGTTTCTTCTCTCTCTGAATATTTATTCCCATTTATACGAGATGTATATGTATGTCATTAATTAAAGTAACTAAGGACTCACGCAACCAAAGAAGCAGATGCACTTATCAGCCGCTTTGTTTTTTGAGTGGTGAAAGATAATTACGAAAGAGAGTTTATTATTGTAATAATTACTTAACCGACCTCTCTCTCTCACACACACACACACACATACACACACACACACACACACACATAACGTACACACTATGGGGGCGACTATTGTTCGTTTGCCCGCGATTACAAGGTGATGTTTCTACTGATGAGAGGTGGACGACGAGCGAGCGGAAGTTCAGACGGAGGACGAAGAATTAGACAGAAATTTTTCTTATTCACTCTTCCTGTGTCTCTTTTCGATATTTATGAACGTTACACGTTTGAAAGAATAGCGTAAATAAATATATATATATATATTTTTTTACTTGTAAAATAGTAAGATAATGTGGGAGTGTTGTTCGGCACGTTGTGTGTGTACTAATATGTAAGGGAAACAAGCGACGAAAAGGGGAAGGGTAAAAGCAGATTGTATTTTTTAGATCTCAGAATTGAAGTAAGAGAGAGAAAAAGCGCCGGTGTTATATTATACACAGGTGTATGTGAAGGCGCGCGAGCGAATAGTCGTATGTTGTTCAAAACGAGCGATTCGCATGAGTGATAAGCAGCAGCAAACGCATTTAAAACTGGAATCACACAATACCCATTTTATAATCATCGCGTTTATTTTTTATAATTATATATATATATATATATATATATATATATATATATATATATACAGAATTTGTAAATTATGTAGGATATCGTAAGTTTTGGTATGAATGTATATATACTTGTTTTTTGAGAGGATAATGTTGATAATTTGTAAGGCTAATGTAAGAAGCAATAATGTAATGTCAATCGCGATTTTATCGACTCGAGTTCACTCGCCGAGTAATCCGAGTTTTCTTTACTACTCGTTTTGCTCGCTCTCTTGCCAAAGCCCCCCAGCCACACGGTATACGTATTGTCATTCTTCTCTTCTTTTTTCAACGCTACTACAACACATAACTCGGGCAGCTTCTCGAAGCGATGGCGTGATTTAGCGTGGTTAGCGCTTGGGAGGGAGGAAAAAAAAGAAGGAACGCGTGCTGGAAAACGCGTTTTCGCGTTATTCCACGAATATCGTGTGTCGCGTCTCGAGTAGTAAAGAAACAGCGCGGCCGATTACGCACGTTGGATTTCACGCACCTACGCGTACGGCAAGTTAATTAACCGTTCGACTGATGATGATTTCGCTGATTCGATCTGATCCAACGCCTGACTCTTCGTACTCTTGGAGCTTCGTATATTTATTGTGAACACACCCCGAACGTGTAAACCGAATTCTATGTATGTGTCCGTTACACCTTATGAGTAATTGTCGTTGAATGATCCGAGATAAAGCCAGAGAAAGAAACTGATATTGTTGCTAAGAATATAATATACTACCATTATTATATTGTTGTTGAGAAATATACTGAGATAATAAATGCTACATTAAAAGACCACAGAGATAAACCGAGAGAAAGGGAGAAGAGAAGCGTGTTGTGCTCTCTATTCTGCAAATGCATAATTGCGCATCCGACGATCGATTCCGACAGCTAATCATTTAATTTCACAACGTAAAGAATATTACGACAAAGCTTTCGCGTTGCACGCGCGTTCAGCACAAGTGATTCTGCGATGGAATATCAACAAATACGATAACAAATCTTTGATAAGATAGAATCTTTGACGAGCTACTTACGATAAGTAAATCTTTGACAAGCTACGATAAGTGAAATCTTTGATAATCGACAAGTCCTTGACAAGCGCGAGAAGTCTCGCGCCTTCAACGCCTATTATCCGTCGACACTGAAAGCTGAGATTATCGTGCGACAATTATCTCCGTTGTAAAATCTCTTATCGCAGAGGCGTCGCGCATTGTGAACTCAGGGTCAATTTAATTAACTAAATAAAAGCGGAAGACCGTCGTGGAATGTTATGTTTTATTCCGTGATGCACGCGTATTCGCGTGAAGGGACAACGTCGTGCGCGAACGCGCGGAAGAGACATCCGTGCGCTCTTTAAAAATGGCGCGCGGCGAGTCGACGCGAGCGACCTTTCGATTTTTCGAGAACTGGCCTGTCGTCAGCCGACGATCTAGTTAGCCTACGCGACACTTCCGCATTCCATTCACACGCACACGACACATGCACAACCGCGTACTTCCCGCAAACGTAACGATGAATAAGGTTATCGATCCTTATCGATACGCTCATTCACGATCGGCCAGTTCCGCAAAATCCGCTTGTTCGATCTTTCCGTTTAATCGCGCGCTCCGAAGAACGGAGCCTCAATTGCTACGTTGGCAGTACTGTCAATCAACGGCGCTCACGTTTCTCGAAACACGCGCACTCGTCATCGATCATTGTCGATTTCCTCGTAAACGATCCGTTGCTAATAAGCGCGTGTTTTCCTCGGATTTTTCAGCGGTGTGATCGCGCGTTCGTTCCACGTGCGCGTGAATGACCGTATGTTGTCGGCTCACGATTATTCACAATTAGGGTAAGAATACGCGATCCTTGAAGTGCAACAGGCATAATGATCCCGGGAACACGGAGCTTCCAGGTCGCGGATACACGAAACGATAACTATGCGGTAATTAATGTAAAATACATTTTTATAAAGTAGCAACCCAAAATACGTCAGCTGACAGCGACATTGCGTCAATGGCTGCGTTCAGAAAACATAGCTGATCAGTGAGCGGTCAGTGATTATTGGTCCTTACTGTAGGATCCCTAACTTTAGACCAATTACTTTAGACTAATTACTCAACTGTTGTGCAACAGTTGTGTCTTCTGAACGCACCCAGTGTTGCAATTCCCCACTCTGCGATGCATCGTTGCACACATTTTCGCACTTTTATTGTTAAGTAAGAAATTGGAGCCCGTGTTAATAGTCGTTACTTGAAGCTTGTTCACGTGAAATACTCGGAGTCTGAATTTAAAATGAGATTTGAATCACACGAATACACGATGTTGCATTTGCAAATTCAGTTGAAAAGCTCGCGCATCTGACTCTAAATTCAAATCTTTCACCTGAAACAGATTTCAACCAACGGCTATTAATACGAGTCCACGGCCTTGTATTAATAGTCGTTACTTGAAACTCACCTCGCGTGATATACTCAGATTTCACTTTAGAGCTAGATCTGAGTTCTCCAGTTGAAACGATGATACATGTGACATTGTATTTGCGATTCCACTGAAAAACTCACATCTAATTCTAAACTTAAACATGAGTATGGGCCGTGGCACACAGCTTAAGACGTAAGTAGTAAGCAAATTGACCAATCACAATCTTCTTGATTCTTGGACCGTAAGAAAAATTTGTTTACTGCTTAAATTTTTCTATGTGCCACCAGCTTATCTCAGCCGAAGCAAGTTTCAATAGCAACGGCTATTGATATGAGCCTATAACATTGATGCAACATTACTTTCAGTCGGCGTTCACTGGAAACGGAGGGGACGACTGAAAACGGACCGAATATTTTCACTTGTACATGAGGAATGGCTTTTGAAGTCACGACAAGAAATATCAGAGGTCTCTCGCGAGATTCTCTCGTCTGCCGAGAGGGTTGGGTTTTGAAAATGGCGCCGCGGCAGCCGCCTGGCGGCTCGCGCGACAAGCTGCGCCTCCATTTCCGAGAACGCGACGCTTGACGTATCGACTTGACGTCAGTCGCCGATCGGCGTGCTTGCGATAACGCGTGAGTCCGCGCGAAGAGATTCTCTCTCTCCGTTCATCTCTCTATCTTTCTCTCGTCCGTTCTGCGCGCTCGGTGACTCGCGGGAAATCGCGCACGCGGCGAGGAAAGCGAAGACGCGTGGCAAGATGTACCTGGACGATCCCGCGGCGAGACAGAGGTGCGTGTTGCGCGACGAATAGCTCGAGAAGGTTTGCGATTCTCTGACAGCGCGTCGGCGCCATCTTCCGTCGTTCTGCGTCGCCAATGTCGCTTTTAGGTTGGCACCACTGGCGATTGATCGCGCATACGTGCGTATTTTACCCAGAATGCGCGTATCAGACTGTGAGCACCATGGACGGGCCTGGTCGAATGTAAACAGAATTCTCTCGCGGTTACGAAGTGACACGGTTCCGCGGCGGGCGTGAGTATGTTTGCATGTGAACCCGGACGCGGTGGATCGTCGTGTAACGCGGATAGATGCGCCTCAGGCCCGAGTCGCGTCGACGGAGTGAGTGTGCGCGTGTGAGTGGACACCGAGGAGTGTGAGACGAGCGACGGCACGATCGTCGTCGGCCGCGGCTCCAAGCTCGGACCCGTTGCGTGCACTCGCGTAAGATCTCTCTCTCCTTCCCACCCACCCTCCTTTTCTGTCTTTCTTTCTTCTCTTCCCACCTCCCGTCCGCCTTCTCCCGTCGCGTATTCGCAACTCTCTCATGGTCGTCTAGGATTTCCCTGATACCTATGACGAGTGTTCCGAACCGCCTGCGGGAGTGATTCTACGTCGGATCCGTTGGGATGAAGAATTCGACAGGCGAACTCGTCGGTGGAGCTGTTACGAGGGTGAGTAAACTCTCCATGTTTGCAACTCTTTTCGCGAGCTCTCTCATTCGCGTCCCGTTCGTGCCGTCTTCCCTGCCTTCGCCGCGTTTTTAAAGACCGAGTTTTGATGAGGGATAAGGGAGGAGGAGGAGGAGGAGAAGGAGGGGGGGAGGGGAATGCGCGAGACGGCGAAAAGAAGAAAAGAGATAGATAAGGAGAGGCTAAAGCGCGCGGCGAACGTGAAGCAAAGCGCTACCGGACATTAACGCTGTTCCCTTTTCCTCCCTCTGCCCCGCGCGCCCGCTCTGCGTCCTCGGGTTGCTCGTGCGATCACCACCGATTTTCTGGAGTGACCGTGTACATTTCTCGTCTCTGCCTCTCGCCCTTCGGCGATCTGCTGCTTGTAAACTTTACACGCTCTCTCGACTCTCCTGCTCGTGTGCATTGTTTCGCATTGGACGCGCGCGCGCACCCATAATCGAGCCACGGCTGTCTCGCTACTGTGTGTATGTGTGTGTCGTGCGTGCGCGCGCTGTGTATGTATGAGTGTTTGTATGTACGTCACGCGTTTAGGATTAGCGTTCCCGCCTCGCAATGCGCTCTATCGACATATAAAGATGTTGGTGCAGCTCACGCGAGTGCATGTGTGTATGTGTGTACGCGTGGTTTTTGTGTGGTGAGACGTACGCAAGTATACACATCACGGGTCCGTTTTTTTTTTTTTTTTTTTCATAGATGCCCCGAGTTGCACTGTCCGTGCTCGAAATGAAGGGTTGGGTTGTTGCGAATGAAATTGCCGTTTATAGATTTTGAATTTGGACTTTTGTGACGTAAACTTGAAACATACTTTATTGATCGAAATAGTTTCCATCCGCCTTCGGTACACAATACAAGCGCCTTAAATTAGCGTCTTTCTCAGAGAAACCGGAAGAACGAGAGATAATAAACAATAAAAGATAATAAATTCGTTGAATGCTCTTTTTGCGTCGGCTTCACATTTTTGAAAACTTTTTTCCTCAAAAGGCCGTCGAGGTTCTTAGACATGTGGTAGTCAAATCTGAAAGGTCAGGAGATTAAAGGTAGAGTGAGGGAGAACTTCAAACTTTGCAACAAAGAAGAGCTGACCTCTAAACATCTTATGTCTCTCTTGCGTTTCATATAGATCCCATTAATCCGGGATTTTATGTTCCTCAAAGCTTTTGGATGTCCGGTAGCTGTTGAATAATAACAGTCTCGGAGATTTCTCGAACTGCCAGACGTAAATCTGCTTCGACTGTGGTCTCCAAAATTTTCAGGATCAGGTAAATTTTCAAGACCTGACCATCACCAGACCTAAACTTCCCAAGTTAACGCTTGGTATTCCACTTACTCACATGATCGCCAAATGCCATATTAGTGTTTCGCGTTAACTCGACACCGCACTGTGACCGAGTTTGAACTTATATAAGTAAATCATGCGAATTCCCTTGTTTGCCATTTCGAATTAAAAGCGAACAGAGCCACGTATACCACACGTTATGAGCGAGGCAATGTACACACATTAACGTGGAAAACTTTTCAAACTGTACATATACAGAGCGTCATTTGCACAGCAAAAGCTGAACTACAAAGGAGAGAAATTTATATTACTAAAAACGGACATTTCATTTACAACAATCTAATATATTTGACACTTGATGGTCGAAAAAGATAGCGAGAGCGGTGGAGAAGAGGAGAGGTGAGATTACAAGGCAGTTTGGGAAGTGCGTTATCTGTAAAGAACAACACCTTGCGAGTGTCATCTCGCGCGTCCCACGAGGGTGTCCTCTTACGCGTGTGCGTGAGGGTGTCCCCTTACCAGTCGCCTGTACACGCTAATTTGCGTGTGTGCATCCGTCCGTCCATTCGCGCGTTCCTCATGCATCAGGTCTGCTGGCTCGGCCACTATCCTCCTCTCTTTCTCGTTGCTCTTCTCACTTGTAAATCGAAATTAGAGGTGCCTCTCGAGCCACTACGCGGCAGCAGCATGTTTGTCGCTCGTAAAGCCTCGCCGAGCCTGCGGGCCGAGGCGGGAATGCCATGCCGTCGCCGTCGCGCCTACGAGCCTAAAACTCTAAACTAACGAAGACGAGTAGTCAATTGTCAGCACGTCCCGTTACGAGAGAAAAGAAAAATTTGCCTCTTACTCAGAAAAGCAGAACCACATCCCTCTGCTTTTCCGACGTTATTATATTCACTACTGAAAAAGTCCGTTGCTCATGTCTATGGTTGCTCGTAACAAAGGAAGAAAAAAGACGAATTATCGTTCCCTTCCTTCAACAAATTGATGGATCGGTAGCCCATCGAAATTCGACGATTTCTTCTCTCTCCCGCAGACATTATCGAGTCGATTCTTTCTAGATGCACTCTGTGCTCTTTTGGCGAGCTTCACCTTCCTCTCATTCGTTTCGCCTGAACGTAAATGATGTAACACGACCGTTGCTAGAAGATATAAATGTATGAAGGCGTTTGTGCGGCATGTTTCTCTGCTCTCTTCGCCAGAAAGGTCACAAGTTAGTTTTAGTATCTTTGAGGAACTCAAAGGGTTGGTAAGGTAACAGTGAACAAAAGATTTTCCAGAAAATAGTAGAAAAGAATTCCACGTCACATTGCACGTCGATACTTTGAGACTTCCTTCTTAAAACGACTTCAAAAGGATCTCGAGTAAGTTCAGTTAGGGCCAATAGGGGCACGAAGAAAAAATATGCTTTAGAATTTACTAGTGGGATATAAGATTTCTTTTGTTCACAGAAACTTTATATCTCACAAATAAATGTTCAAGTATTTTTTTCTCAGCGCACGTTCCTCGAAGTCCGCTGTCAAGACACAATCGACCTCTGGGAATCTCGGGAATTAAGATAGCGTAAAAAGAACGTTTAATGACGTTACATCTTCTGACATCTGTTTAATAAAGTTAATAACTCGTATTTTCTATTGCGAGCAAAGTAATTTCCTGGCTAATGCGATCTTATTCCTTGCGAAAATTTAATCTTTCAAGTGAGAAAACGCGTTCTAATTGAGCTTCAATTTCCTTGGAAGCTCATTTCCGCAGGAAACCTCGCGCGGACACTCGCGATAATCAACACTTTAATCTCGCGATTTAAATCGGAAGCAAAGTGCGACGCATGGTCTGCGATAAAAGAGAAGAAAGATGGAGACACGCTCGTTGGAAATTGTCGGGAACTATAATGATATCCAAGCGACAGATTGCGATAAGCATAGAAACGAAAGAGAGAGAGAGAGAGAAAAGTAGAATATAGTATTATTGATGTTTTAGGGTAGGTTAACCCCCAAAACTTACAGTATATGAAAAACACAGAGACGCAATGGTCGTCTGAGTCAGAACAAGCACAAGAAAAGAGAAATAATAATGATGACAATAATATCTAAGTGATATCTGAAAAATAGCAGAGGAAACAGTAAAAGTGATTGGTGTTTGTTAACGCTAGAAGTAACATTAATAGAAATAACTGCGCCTGCTCGTAACCCAACCGGCGTGTGAAGGAGATAAGCATAAAAATGCCAGTCCCAAGATCGCAAACGCAATGGCGCAACATTAACACAAAGACGCAGAACGCAATAAGTCGTGAGAGAATGTTAATGATGGACGCAACAAGATCAGTAGAAAAGTAAGTAAAGTAATCAAAGGGAGAGAAAGAAAGAGAGAAAACATTTAAATCTTGGTCGAAACATAACGCATCGTACGCCCGTTCGCTCGCTCGCTCGTTTATTCATCCGTTTCTTCCTCCCCCTCTCTCTCCTTCCCGCCCTCCGTTCGTAGTGTCGGGTCGCAGCGCGGCGACCTTCGCCAAGGAACAAGATGTGACGTCCTGCTCGTAAAATCGCGAGGTGTGTTTTGAACGTCGAAAAGGAACAACCATCGTTCACGCACAGAAGGAATGAGCGAGCGAGGTGAGATGCGTTTCGAAGCTCTCCATGTCTTTCTCTCTCTCTCTTTCTCTTTCGAGCAAACAAATGCAAAGTGCAAGCGTCGGCTCCACCGTAGGAGCTCGTTTTAGAATGTCGTCGTCGGGCTCGTGCCACGAGGACTGTCCCTAGGATGGATAGATGGATGGCTTGATGGATGAATGAATGAATAGGTAGATAGATGGATGGGCGGACCAAAGCGCGGATTTCGCGTCGCGTTTATTAGCGTGCAGCTGAACGCGACACGACGAACGGAACAGCATTTGGTGCTAAACACATCACGAGAATGTGGATTATGTTCACGGTATAAGTACACGGAGCGCCGCACAGTGAGAAAATGGGCATATTTCTTGGAGAGAAATCGCTGGACGGTGTGATTTTTAACAATTCAATGCGTAATGCTTGCGTTTGTCTCAGTTTCTGTTTCCATCTTATGGGCAAACATTTCGAACTGAAGCTTTAATAGCTTTAAGAAAATGACGCGATAGAATTATAGTTTATAGGGAATAAATTTAAAGAAATTTTAAATCAGTTAAAAATTACATTGTCTTCGCAAGCAGCGCGGCGCAAACGTGCAGAATCTTCGTTTGAGGGTCGCGATTCCGACGCGATCGTTATGTCATACGGTTGTACGATACGTCTGATGCACCACGTGTTGTTTCGCGCGATAAGATAGCTGTATTATATTTAGTCGAATTTCCTAGTTATCGTAGGTATCACGCGAGATCTCTCGCCGGCATCCGCACAGCATCCATCCGGACGGATGGGGGACGAGCAGTGCCGTCACTCGGTATCGCTATCGCGAATGACATCGCCGTTTCCAGAATCTCCAGGATCTCCAGGAGTAACGGTTTAATAATCAACGGCAACGATCGTCCTCGAGAATCGTGCGTCGTTCTCGACAATCCATGCTCCGTTTCGAGAAGATTGTCGAGCAGTCTCGACAGTTCGCAGTAATCGCCGGATAGCCAAACATTGGCACGTTCTAATCGCCACGGAATCGTCGATACCGCCATAGAGTCGACGTCGTACATCGTCCCGGCGTTTCGCCTTCTTTCTCTCTCTCTCTCTCTCTCTCTCTCTCTCTCTCTCTCTCAGCGGCTGCGTTGGCCGCTCGACCACGCCGCGGAATTCACGTGAAGCCCGGTCTCTCGGGTGTTTTTTAGAGAAACTTGTCATTCTCCGCGCTGAAGATATAAATACGCCACGGCGGCGGCGGCTGCGTGCGCGCGCCTTGCCTCCGAGGCTCGAAGCCGCCGTCGAAGTGCGCCGCGACGACGATTCCGCTCTTCCGTTCCGTCTGATACGCGCAATTTATGCGAGGGTCGGGCACAGATACGCGCGCGCGCACACTCCTGTTGCTAATGTGTGCGTGCGCCGACTCTCACCTCTTTCCCGGAACCCCGCCTTCCGCGGAACACTTTTTTATTTTATAATCCGCTTTTCGGGAACTACACGCCGACGCGTTACTCCGCACGTGTACGTGTGTATCCGTGCTCCCCGCGGGAGGTCCCGCGCGCGCGCGCGAGGAAACCGGTCGCGCTATTTAGTTTTCGTTCGAAACGCGAGCTCTTGAAGCGAGCGGCCGCGTGATCCGCCGAGCGCTCTCTTATCAGAGAGTTAGCTCATACGGGAGTTCACTGTCATGCGTCAATGGCCGGCCCTCTTCCCGCGTTGTTCCTAAAAAAACTGGTTGAATGAGAGAGAGAGAGAGAGAGAGAGAGAGAGAGAGAGAGAGAGAGAGAGAGAGAGAGAGAAAAAGAGTGTGTGTAACTTTTCCTCCTTGGGGTTGAATTATCTCTTGAAACTTACAGAGACATTACAGTGTACAGTAACCCCTTGTCCACAAGCTTTAATCTTTAAGTCGTAATAAAAAAAATTGACCGACCACGATCGATTATTTTAAAGATAATCAACTGTGGTTGATCAATTTCTTACGGCTTAAGAATTAAAGCAAGGTTGTGTACAAGGGATAAGATGCGGGACGGCCAGAGCTCATTAACCCATTAAGGCCCAAGAGAAAACCGCTAAGGATAGGCTTTCAAAAACCATCTAAATTAGGGCAAAACGTCGAAATTTGTTAAAAAGTGAAAAAAAAATTTGTGTTGGATTTCAAAATTCAAGATAGCGGACCAATATGTCGGCCCGAAAATTTGAAATTTTGACCTATTTGAGTGAAAATCCGTGTAAGGGGGGGGGGGAGGGTTTGGGATTC
>NW_022639455.1:2991984-2992299 GCF_010583005.1 Odontomachus brunneus | reverse complement strand
GGGGGGGGGGGGGAGTTTGCTGAGTATAAATATGCACTTATTTTTTTTTTAATTTTCAAAACGTATTTTTATTGAAATAAATCAAAATTAAAAATTTTTGGCTGCTATATTGATTTTTAAAGACAAAAAACCATTTTTCTTCTACAGTCTGCTAAAGTATGATGTTTTGCCCAAAAACAAACACCTTCAAAAGGTTATAATTTGGTTGGATTTTTCGCCAAATAAAAAAACTGTCAAATTTTCGCATTTTTGGGCGGCTATATTGGATCCACCATTACGAATTTTGACAAAATAAGTGCATATTCATACTCAGCG
>NW_022639455.1:2984673-2991974 GCF_010583005.1 Odontomachus brunneus | reverse complement strand
CCCTACACGAATTTTCACTCAAATAGGTCAAAATTTCAATTTTTCGGGCCGACATATTGATCCGTCATCTTGAATTTTGAAATCCAACACAAATTTTTTTTTCACTTTTTAACAAATTTCGATGTTTGCCCTAATTTAGATGGTTTTTGAAAGCCTATCCTTAACGGTTTTCTCTTGGTTAACCCTTAATAGGTTAAGTTCAATATAAATTTTATGAAATTTCGGCGCGCGCACGTGCGCTGCAGTTGAACTATAATGCAAGAGTCCATGAAACTAGATACTGCTGTTTTGTTCAACGCAAGTTACATCTAGATAAACGCGTTGGGAATCATTGGGAAAACAAACTTAAACAAAGAAATATATATATAGAGAGAAGATGTCATCAGCGCTGCGTCATCAGTCACTCGCGAGTATCAGTAAGTTTAACGATAATGAATATTAGCTATGAGGGTGTAAACGCGCGCGTGTACGAGGCTTTCTTCATAATTCTCTTATCGTCTTTACGTTCTCGCTATGTGTACATACGTCATGCATGCGGTCGATCTCCCTTCGCCCTTCTTCCTTCATTTTAATTCAAGTAACGTTACTGTCACGGTAACGCAACGTTTTCGAATTATAATTATAACTGTTTCATTATTTGTTGTGCCCTGTGGACGTTTCTCTTAATCAAAAATGTCACGAATCACAAAGGTGATTTTCTCCGTATTTTAGTGAAAATATACAGTTAGGAATCTTGCGTGCAAATATTAAAATTTTTATGTGTTATTCATTCTTTATTATTATTTCAATATAACATTAATACGAATATGTTATATCGTTACGGATATATTCGTCTTTTTTTATTACAAACTAATAGGTAGAGGGAAGATGAAGTTTCTGATCGACCTGAGAGAAAATGATTCGTCTGTATACGTGAGACATCCGAATTCTGCCATTTCATAGTGACAGAAGGATACTGTACTTTCCATTAACGAAAGTTAATTTTTTCAGAACGATCGAAAAATATTTTGCCGGTCCAGGTAGAATTCTAAGTAGTGTCACAGCTGAAATTTATTGCTGTCCTTCGTATCTGCTGGAAAGTTGTCCGTAGTACGCAGAATTGGCAGTAATTATGCAAGAATGATCCAACCTACACGTTTAAAGTAAAGTGAAGACGGAAACTCGATGCATGATTTAAAAAGTGCAGACAGCATTGAGGTTCTTCACAATCTTTTCTTCGCCTTAAGAATGTTCATTTAGCAGCATTCCGGCAACATCTGCAAGCAAATTTCGGCGAGTGTGAGGATTATACAATCGTTTGTCTCTCGTTGATCTTTCTCTTCCTACCACAGTTACTTTTGTAAGAAGTGTGATCGCTGCAGAAATCTTTCTCGCCGAAATTCGCAAATAGCCCAGACAGAAATTCTGTCTACGTCATTTATATCGATTAAATATAGATATCGCAGTGTTTGCTGGTCTTCCATCCATCTCGACTCATTTATCGTATTCAGATAATTTTCGCTGCGATTGCAATACCATTCTTCTATATATATATATATTTTTTTTTTTTTTTTTTGAGTGAACGAAGATACGAAAGTGCTCGTTCAATCTCGCATATATATATTCGAGATACTACGACGAGTGTGACAACTTTGCCGAATCGCCGACGGGTGTTTGTTGCGACACGAAAATCGCAGCGGCGATTTGCAAGGATATCGTGTGCGAGCAATGCGGCGCGATCGATGGACGAGAAAGGACACGAGTCGAGTCGACGAAAATTACGACCGTGCTGTGCTGCCACATTATCAGTTTTCCTATTATTCCGCGATTTGCTGACGCGTCGAATGCTGAGACAAACGATGGCGACGACCAGCGACGACGACGACGACGATGATATCGGGATAAGGGCTGCCGCGCACAAATTTCCGTAACCGTAGATGTAAGACGTAAACTTGAGCCAAAGAACCAATCAGAATGTTGCCTTATCTTTGCATGCTCTACACTGAAGGAAAAATATAGTTGCTGTCGGCATCAACTATACTCTTGCGATTTTAACCGCAAAAATAATTAAAAAAATTATTGTTTTAGTAAGTGTTATTGGAAAGATGGTTCTTCTAATTATTTTCCTGGTTAAAATCACCAAAAAAAAGGTATAGTTGACGCCGAAAGCGACTATTTTTCTCTCAGTGTAGAAGAAGATAGGACTGACGATAAAACTGACTGTTATGCAGAAATATATAACTAGAATGCGATTCTAATATTCATATACCTGAATAAATTTGATATTAACCTTTAGACTGCCTGGAAAGCCACAAAAGTGGCTTTCCCGGCAGTCTAAAGGTTAATGTAAAATCCGTAACGATATTATAAAGAAGAAACATACTCTTAACTGTTTGGACACTGTGTTGACACTCTAAGTTAAACTTTTGTAAACGAGAAGGAATCTTTCCGCGTTCGTTATTGGCTGAACTGTACGTTTTGCGCCAACTGTGTGTTCGTGAACTTTACGTTTAGGACCGATCTACAATAGATGGAGTAAGAAATAAGAGTAGGAGTAAGACGAAATGGAAATAAGGCCCGATCTACAATAGATAGAGTAAGGAGTAGGAGTAAGATGAAATCGAAATAATTTATTTCGCTTACTTCCTTACTCCAATAAAAGTTTGCCCGTCTACATCACATAGAGTAAGCCTGAATTAAGTAGTAAGAGCTGGAGTAAGGAGCTGGAGTAAGGGAGTAAGCGAAATAAATTATTTCCATTTCGTCTTACTTCTACTCCTTACTCCATCTATTGTAGATCGGACCTAATTTATTTCGCTTACTCCCTTACTCCAGTTCTTACTACTTAATTCAGACTAACTTCATGTGATGTAGACGGGCAAACTTTTATTGGAGTAAGGAAGTAAGCGAAATAAACTATTTAGCGTCTTCTACAATGGCAGTAGGAGTAGTATTAAGAAATAAGCAGTAAGCAAATTGACCAATTCCATTCTCACGTTTCAAAAATAATCGATTGTGATTGGTCTATTTACTTACTGCTTATTTCTTAATACTACTCCTACTGCCATTGTAGAAGACGCTTTTCCATTTCGTCTTACTCCTACTCCTACTTCTTACTCCATCTATTGTAGATCGGGCCTTATGTCCTGGGCTTACGTCTTATGTCCTTACGGAATTTTATGTGTGATGGCCTTAAGCGGGTTGTGAACGTGGGGAAAACAAGCGGCGTGTAAGGTAGCGGTGGCGGGATCGATTTATCGGCGAGATAAGGCGAGCAGCCGGCGCGCGCGATATCGTTCTCTGATTTCGCTGGCTCGCGAAGCTCTCCGCAAACAGGACTCCGATCGTTGTTTACGATGACGACGATGGACAGGGATATCGATCGTCGTCCTCCGTCGCGTCTGTTGCCCGCGCGAGACTTTCGCGCGAGCGGGCGAAATTCGGAAGAGTGCGAAATTGAAAATTTACTAATTTACAATCAATCCATCATTGGAAGGATGGAGTCTGTTGGATTTCTTTTTATTTTTTGGTTTGTATTTTTATAATTTCTCAAGCTTTATAATCCCTCGTGAGATGTTGAGATTTAATAACGCACGGAAAAAAAGGTTGGGTTTAATTAACCAAATATCTGGTCGAATATGATCCAGAAATTCCGATTGAAGTAACTCGAATTCGGTTTAACTTAACAAGATTTTTGGTTGACTTAAACAGAATTCGGGTTACTTCAATCAGAATTTCTGATTCGTTCATATTCGACCAGATATTTAATTCAACCAAACCTTTTTCCGAGCAGCTAAAGCCCGTGTCACACTACGGATTGGAAACGGAGGATTGCGGATTGAAGATTGGAACTTGACTAATTGGAGCCAAGCAGGCCAAGACCAAAGTGCATTGATTCGTCGAAATCTAATCTTCAATCCGCAATCCTTCATTTCCAATCCGTAGTGTGATATGGGCTTAACAGAAAAAAATTCTGAAGATATAACAAAGATTCAAAGGGACAGAACGCATGAGGTCTCTCAGATCCCATCTTTGTGACGACGGGCTAATTAATTACTAATATTCTTACAGTCACGTTGCTTCTCCATAATTAATTTTACATAGAGTCATCCTTGTTACACTGAGAGAAAAGACTGGTAACTATAACAAACTGCATTTAATTACACAAATTCATTAAATAACTTAGTAACTTATACCTTAGTATCCTTAGTAACCTTATACCTTATATCCTTAGTATTATACTTAGTAGTAATATACTTAGTATCCTAAGTATCCTTATACCTTATATCCTTAGTAACTAATACTAAATATGATAGTAATTACCAAATATTTAATAGATCGGGAGTATGACGTAATTGCATTCACAGTAACATCAATTAAATAATTTAGTAATAGTTATTTAATGTTAAATATTTAATATGAGATATATTACAGTTATGAACAGATATTTGATAATTGTTATGAAATCGTTATATCTTATATAATAAAAAATTCAGTAGGTACGAGTTCTATTTTGTTACCAGTATAAGTATGTTTTGTTGCAGCACAACGAAAAATTCATTCATTTGCAGCTATTACATCGTTTCAATATCTATTATTACAGATAGTTGGTTGAACCTATCAAAAATTTTGTAACTATTACAAAACTATTACAAAATCGCTTATTTTGCTCAACTATTCAATAAGTTTTATTTACCAAATATATTCTGGAAGCAAATAAATTTTACTTCTGTCAAATAAATAATTTATTTTACAGAACTAAATTAATTAATAAGTATTGCCATAGCTTTGGCTCGCTATATTTACGTCTATCATTTAGTAATAGTAACCAAATTTTGATAATATTTACTAAATTCTTCTCTCAGTGTACTTAAAATTTGTTCCGCGGTGGAAGAAAACTTTCTCTCTAACGGATTCTACTTTTCATTTCTTCCATTTTTTTCATCTTCTTTCTATTTTGCCCGCGATGAATTGCGCGCAGACGTCGAGTAAACGCAAACGATCTAACAGATATCTGACCTTCGGTCATCTTTAATTCCGTTACACGCGAAATCGCCGGGGGAAACGATACTTACTTGCGAGAAGCAGCATGGATTCGCGCGGGAACGCAAGTCATCCTTGCTGTCGAATTAGTCCGGGAATTTGCGGTGTAACCCAAGAGGGCAGTGAATTTGAATTTTGCAATTAGACTGCTCGTGTCGACGAAAACACGTTATCTTATATCCACCGGCGAGAATGGAAGGATAGAAAAAGAGCTTTTATTCCTCGGAATAAAATAGAAACAGAAAGATGATGAAAAATGAAAGAAATCAAAGACAGAATCCGTTAGAGAGAATTTTTTTCCGCCGCGGAACAAATTTCAGATAACAAGGATGACTCTATGTAAGATCAATTAGGCAGAAGCAACGTGACTGTAAGAATATTACACGGAAGAAACAATTCTGTTGGTGCAACCGAATTTTCGGTTGCTCAGGGATCAGACGAAAATTCGACTGTAAGAACAGAAAAATTCCTTTATGAGGCTTCTGTATAGTCAATTGTTCTTAGTTGCCTCAACCGAGTTCTAATATCGTTGAATGTTCAGACAAATATTTTCGGTTGCGACAACAGAAATATTAGTTTTCATAACAGAGATATCGCTTCTGATCATCTAATTTTCAGTTGGTTCCTATTTGGTTGCACCATTTTTTTGCGTGTGGTAATTAATTAATCCATCGTCACAAAGAGCTTTTATTCCTGAAAGAAGGAAGCAGGGAAGCTCGTCGTTGCTCCTGATAAAATTTCTCCGACTGACTTATCAGGAAAAGAATAGATCGGCCCAAGTCTCAAAATATCTGCCCGTAAAATAGCGGAAAATTGAAATCAGAGCTATCACGTCTGTGAAGCTCCAAGTGTCTCGACGCTTGTCTCGAAATCACGATTGGTCTCTAATCTAGAATCGCAAGAAGCATCATGATTCTCGTAATTAGATATCAGAGAGCATTATGACTTTTACTTCGAAACCACGGCATGTAGCCGTAAATCTCTCAATCGCTCCAATTTACAAAGAGCCTTTCCCGTGCGGTTTGCGGGCTCCTCTTGCGTGTTTTTTACCTGGTATCAATCATACAGGCGGACAACACCCATACACTGAAGAAAAAAGTTTGGTAATACTTACCAAATGTGTTTTACCATACCATTTGATAAATAGTAACCAATATGGTAAATGTTACCAAATGTGTGGTAATAATTACAAAATTGTTAGTAACATTAACTTTCATATAGTAATATTCACCTCTTATATTTAGTTGATACTATTTCACTAAATGTAGTGACTATAACACAGGCTGGATAATTATTACCAGAAATTTTTCTCAGTACTCATCCATCTTACACTGAAATACTTGAAAATTGATTTGTGGCACATAAACCATTTCGCAAAAATATGGAGAAAACAATTCCGTTAGGTTCGATTGCACCAACCGAATGATAAGCTAATAGTTAAATCATATATATTTTTTTTTCCTCCAAGGAACTAAAGCAGACATATGTTTTAACTGTTAGTTAATTTATAATCAATCAATGATTAATTTTCCACTCTGTTGAAGCAACCAGGTCTCAATGTAACTGAATTTTTTGTTACTTGGGGACCAGATAAAAAACTCAGTTGTAGAAACAGAAAGATTTCTGTAGGAGGTTTCTACATGGAGAAAAATAATTTGCTAGCCCAGCAAATTTTCTGCTGGTCTAGCAAAATCATTTCGTTATTATATGGACAGCAAAAAGATTTGCTAAGAGATTTGCTAAGATTTGCTAAGATTTACTAATCACTATTTGCTGGATACAATTTGAATCTACAAATTATTTTGCTATAATAACCGTGATGGATTTATATAAGCAGTTGCAGTTTTGCTCCGATAGCAAATAAAGGACCCCGCACAAAACCTATGGAAAATGGTTTTCGGTCAAATTGGCTGAAATTTCACTATGTTATAGTTTTCGCCATGCTGATAAAAAGTTATCATTGCACCAAGTCCCAAAAGTCAATATTTCCCAAGATATAAAGGGTCAAAGTGAAATATGGTCATCCACAGTAGTAAGACGTATGTTATAAGTATAAGTGATACATTGATATTTATTCACGAAATAAATAAAAATCGATTTTTACATATATATATGTAATAAATATTTAGTTCCGCAATATATATGTATATGTATATACAGGGTGGGGCAAAAGTATCGGACCGGTGAAATATCTCGAAAAATATAAGTTTTACAAAGAACTATTTCAGATCTTAAAAAGATCTATTGTATTTACTGATTTTAGCAGATTGATCTTGGGT
>NW_022639455.1:2950983-2984079 GCF_010583005.1 Odontomachus brunneus | reverse complement strand
ATATATATATATATAAATCGATTTTTATTTATTTCGTGAATAAATATCAATGTACTTGTACTTATAACTTATACCACTTATACGTCTTACTACTGCGGATGACCATATTTCACTACTTTGATCCTTTATATCTTGGAAAATATTGACTTTTGGGACTTGGTGCAATGATAACTTTTTATCAGCATGGCGAAAACTATAACATAGTGAAATTTCAGCCAATTTGACCGAAAACCATTTTCCATACGTTTTGTGCGGGGTCCTTTGCTAAGAATACATTATTTTGTATCGACAGCAAATTAACGTGATATTTAGGACAAATACATTCAACTTTTTCTATCCTGGCAATGAAACTACTTCTGCTCTGATTATGTCAACAAATTTTTTTTGATGTCAGTTACGTCAACAGTCAGTTATACAAAAATTTTTTTGATGTCACTACGAATATGCAGTAGCAACGACGTTTTTGCTAAAAGAGCAAAATTATTTATTTCCGTGTACTGACACAGTCAATTGCTCTCAATGATTTCGATCGAGTTTTAATGCAGCTGAATGTTCAGACGAACATTTACGGTCCCATTAACACAGATATTGTTTCTCGACACACGAATTTTGTGTCCCCATTCAGTCGTGCAAACTGAAATTGCCTTTTGCCGTAAATAAATTTTATTTTGTAGAAATAAACTTTATAACAAACAAATTCCCATGTATTTCATCTCATCATGTAATGAACACGAATCGCAGCTCAAAGGCCGATTACAATTCCATGTCAGAAGAATGTGAAGATGCCCGACGCGAATCCGTTTATTTACAAACATATCTCTTGTCGCGGGAACTGTCGATAATCGATCGACGGTGATCAAACGTATTGACTTCGCCAGGAGTATTTACCGAAACTCTCTCTCTTGGATATTGAACAATATTTATTGTCCGCGATCGTCGAGAGGATTTGTTTGTAGTTTCAAATTCGCTATGTTGTGCTTCTGTTTCTTTCGTAGGCAGTCGAGAATATTTATTACCGTCTGACTCGCTCGATCTTCGGTTAGTCTTAAGGACTGAATCCTTTAAACAGGCTTGGGCTCCTCTCATTGTCTTCTGGACAATATCGTGGCAATTTTTATATTTACGTGACTTTTTTGATGACCTTATTGGCAAGTTACTCAATATCATTAATTTAATTAATTTTCTTGTTTTTTCCACGATTCGTTCCAAGATTTTCCTTCTGCTTTTATTTTTATCTTATTTTTATTTTTGGTTAAACACTATCTGTGTGTGTTTAACAAAAAATCTCTCGGTCTCACCAAGTAATCGCTTTTATTGGATAAATTATTTATCGTCGTTCCTTTTTTATACGTATTCGCAGGTACATTATTTGGACAGTTTTGCGTTTTACTTTATCAGATTAAAGCGTTTTGAATTGGGTTTAAACGCATACATTATTAGCCTGATGATTAATTTGGTGAGTTTTATCACGAGAAACCGCGCGTCACTTCCTCTTTTTCTCGAAGTGCAGATCGTGCTTCTCCTAAGTTTATCTTATAATTTAGAACGGATTTGTTTAGGACGGAGCTCGCGCAAGGAAATATTTTGTAACATCTTTTAAACAAAAGACGTCTTGAAGTGTCGCGAAGATTATTGTAACGTCCTGCCTCGACAACTTGTATTGGAAATAAGATCAATCTTTGCGCATGTTGACTTCCATATTTGGCTCGCTAGCAAGCCTCTTCGCGACTTATTTTTTTTTACTGTTATTGAGGTAAAAGCACTAATATCTATATGCATACCTAATCCTGAATATTCTTATTGTTTTATATATTTATATGTTTATATATTATACTTTTATATATTTATATATTATTATTTTGACTTTAAGTATGGATATTTCAGTTTTTAAAACAAAAAAATATATATACATATACAGGATGTGTCAAAAGAACCTTCAAAGCTCTCGTAGAGACATACTACGGATTAATTATATAAGTTATTAATATAGATAAATTAATATAGGTAGACGGATAAAAATTGTTAATTAGATAACACTAATATATTATCGATCATCCGCCGATCTTTTCTTTGATTAATAGTTAAAAATCTACAAAGTTATCAGGAGAATAGTTGAGAACTTTTTCGCTCAATTTGACAAAGCACGATGGCAGACGTCGCTATTACAACTCATCTACCATATCTCTCGCGTGATTATTCACAAATCTTCTTTAATTTTCTTTTAATATCTCGATAATTATTGCGAATATCATAAAACGGTGTAGAACTTTTATATTCACCTTAATTCGTACTATGCCTCCACCAGAACTTCGAGAGAGAAGATTATTCCAGAACACCTCGAAAATAATTAAAATAACGGTTAAAAATAACTATAATTATATATATATACAGTTAGATTAAGTATTTTTTTCTCTCAGTGTACTGTTTTTTTTCCGTGTACTTTTACTTTTTTTTTTTATGTATTCTGTATCTCCCGCCGGAATGCTCCGAAATGTGTGTGTTGCGTAATTCTAGCTCACGAAGCGCCGTGACGTAGTACCTGGAGAAAGACTGATCGTTTGTGCCGCTGCTAAATGCTCGCGGAGATATTCCATGAAATTATCATGCCTGTACGGAAGGAAACGATTCTAAGTTCGAAAGAAATCGCGTTGGATTTTCCTGTTGTGCTCGCGCGAGTAATGATACATCTGCGTAAAACGCCGTTCGGCACGTTCGCGAAAATCTTACTTCGCTATCGGATCGTTACGCAACAAAGAGAAGCGTCATGAATAATTTATTTCGCAACGATACGAACTCGGGACCGTCGAATTTACACGCACTCAGCACTTATCTTTATAACATATTTATCATTATAATTAGACGTATCCGCTGAAATTACCAATGTTATTTCTTGAATGTGCATTGAGGAGAGACGAGAAGATGAGTTGCTCTCTCTCTCTCTCTCTCTCTCTCTCTCTCTCTCTCTCTCTCTTCGACATAAAGAGAAACATTATTGACCGTTGTGTGAAGTTGAGTTTATGTTATCGTCATGATAACAAAATATAGTTTACGAGTTATTGGAAGCTGCAGCGCCTCCGTAAAAAGTAACTACTCCGCGTGTCACGACCTCAAATTCACTTATAAACGATGCGTTCTTCCCCGCGACTTACGTCCACATAGTATGTACACGCGTACGTTTCCTAGACCACTCTCGGCAGATCAGTTGTGCCCTAGCCTGGTCACGGTTCACATCCCGCTGTCTTCTCACGTCTCGTTCAATTCCGTAGGATAACGAGCGTAACCCACATTCGTCGTTTTAATTCTTCATAGCTTGAACTTCCCGAGCGAATTCGGATCGTACGATATCCCATCGTTTTCGTGCGACCTAAAGATCTAAAGTGTTCAGATTTCTCAGTCTCAAATCCGGGACATTTCATAAATGTGTGGAAGGGGGGAGGTCACTGAAAATTGTATATACACAAACGAGAAAATATATTATTTATAGACATATGAAAAATGTTTTTCAGTAAAAATAGAAACTTTTGCTTAGATAAAACTTTTGTTTTTCTTACTCAAAATTTTTTAAACAATGCCTTAAAGAGGCATAGACACTGTGTGTATTTATCAGGGCTGCGAATTTTCGCTCTCTTGAAAATCTTTCTTTGCCAAAAATATTTTAAAAGTCCTCTGAACCGGGATAAAGCTGGACAGTTTTGGGAACTGGCCGAATTTGGGACAAATCGACGTTCTGAGTCGAAAAGATCCGAAACGAAGGACGAAAAGTCAGGCCTGTCCCGGTAAAAACTGAATATTTGGCCACTTTAGCGGAATCTCGTTAATATTCACTCGGAACGAACCGCCATTAAATTCCTTCCGATTTTAATAATACAAATTACATAACGTGTGCCAATAATACTTAGAATTTAATGTAAGAAAACGAGAGAAAGAGAGAGAGAGAGAGAGAGAGAAAGAGAGCGTTTAAGAAATAATTAATTTAATAACGTAATCCTGTCACTCCGAGTTAACACAAATCTCGAAATTCTGTACTGAATCTATTTATTTTTCAGTGATAAGAGCGCACGATGTTCTCTTCGATCAATGTACGTCCGACACGAGTGCCTGAGGAAATGAACCTATCGCGTAGGCAAAGGAACTCAACAACGAGACATGTCGAATGCCAATCTGCGTTGGATGTCATGTCGCTGAAGTCGCCCGTCGCCTGCAACAGTTATATAAAATGCAACGGCGACGGTGCATTCAGCAGGACCGTTTCGTCGGGAAAGGACGACGACGTACTCGTTACGCTAGGAAGCGAGCTGGAGAACGCGGCTCGCCTGTCGTGGAACGCCTTGCCGTCTTCTAGTGCCTTTTCGACGACTGATCGATGCTCGCCGAGCCAGGAACACGATTGTCCCGCGTACAATTACAGTACAATGAAGCACCACCGAAGTCGCAGTCCTAGACGAGAGTGCGACGCGAGGATATTCTCACATCTATTTTCGTCAGTTTACTCGATAGCAGGGAGCTGCTATCACCGCGTGTTCCGGCCACAAAATCTCTGGAGACACGATTACCGATGGGGTATCGACTTGCCACGAATATTTTTCTGTTTCATTTGCATTCTCTTCTTTATGATGCGTATAACAGTTTACGCGGATCACGTAGACTTTATAGATGACTTGGATATAGATACGCGCACACCCATAAGTAAACTACCCTGTGGACAGGGTCTGTCAACACCGGGAGGTACGTTTCTCTGTGAGATATATATATATATATATATATATATATATATATATATATATGCATGTACAATTTTTAAGAACTTGACCTCAATACTCGGTGACACTTGTTTAAATACGCGTACACGCGCATATACACATGTTACATTTTAGTGATTGTCGCGAAGAAAGAATTGTTAACAACAGCACTTTTTCCTTAAGCCGCTACACACATCTGTTGCATAACGTAAAAGCCCCGGGCCCTTGTTCGCGCGCGTACGCGTCCTGCTTGGTGTGTGCTACAATTATAAATAAAACATACGTCTTATCTCTCCTTTTGGAATTGTTGAGCTAAATGCATGTATCTATATTTAATGCGCCAGCGGTACAGTTCACGTCGAAATTGGAGGGTATACCACGCGCGCAACTATCCTGTTCTTCCATGTCGTATCATTTGTAGACTTTGCCCACTTATTTACGAAAATATTTCAGAGGGAGAGCATCGGTGTATATCTTATAATAATCAGTATTTTTATTGGACTACACAATGCGTTTTATTTTGTATAGTTTTTGTCATTACTATTGTTACTATCGTTACTATCGTTTGTTATAATATTACTATTCTTTGCAGTGACTAGACCGTATGGTGACATTAACATCGAGTATGGCACGAAACCGCTGAGGATCATGTGTATATTAGACCCGGAACGCGTACGTGAAAAGTACCCGGGCAAAACCTCCGCGGATCTCTATTTCTTACGTGAATTTGACTTCGTAGACAAAAAGTACATCACCATAATCAACGAAACGGCGATATTGCTGGAGATACGAAATCCGGAGCCCTCCAAAAATCTTTATACTTGCGGCTTACGTGTAGACGACAATGACGAACATAACGTAGCAGTTTGTCTCAACGAAGTTGCGATTGGACGTAAGTCGTCATCGAGTCCGCACATAATACCCGATTGTATGCATATGTTATGTTGTATAAATTGTCCGCTGCATGCACGTTTACTTTTCACTTCATCGTATAGAAAATATATGGTGCATTATTCAACACTATACAGGCTGAATAAATATTGTACATTTGAGAATCGTTGCGCATATGTGAAATATGAACTTTCTACTGGTACAGTAACCAGTCCACAAGTTCATTCTTATCAGCACAACGACGTTCTACGGAGACAACATTGCGCATTGATTCCCTTTTCGCTAGAATCATGAGTGAATCGTTTGATATAATGCGTCTTAGAAGTCGTTTTATTATCATGAGCAATAAAGATAACTAGAAAAGGGAGACTGTTAAAAGTTATTCGTTGCGTACACATTTCTCATTCCGTAGAACTGTATGTTACTTTTATGCGGAAAATAACAATGCTGCAGACATGCTATATACAATATAAAATTATATTTAGCATACCTGCTATTTACCTACGTTCAGCAGATTATAGTTTTTGGAATATCAAGTAATTTTTTCTTGTGTAATGAATTTAAAGTAATTGATATCTTTTTCTTTATGCATTGTATTTTATTTAATTTGTCTTATTTGTTTTGTTCCTTACAGACAGACCTTCAAAACCGGAAAACTTCCATTGTGTGTCCAATAATTGGGAGAATCTGCGTTGCTCGTGGAAACCAGTGCAGAATTTTGTGAAAACCACGTACAACCTGACCTTTACATTGCCTGGCAAACGTAGCCGGAAACTATTTCCTTGTCCGAAAGATATAAACGAAACAAGCAAAGCTGATGCAAGACAAATTATTGCCCCGACCGATAAAAATTCGTGCTATTGGGACACGAAGACCAATCCCATTTACAGACAACCATATGAGACGTACACCTTTATATTGTTCGCGTACAATCCTTTCGAGAACACCAGCTTCATGTATAAAGTAGATCATTTCTCGAACGGTATGTAAATCTTATATATAGGCATGCTCTCTTTATTACTAGTGTGAAAAGATAAAATTAGAATAGAAGTTTAATTATAGAGTATACAAATTAAATAATATATATTTAAATTAAATGTGTGGAAAATATGTCACGTCACCACATGTGTGAGTGTACAAGTGAGTTCACGAATTTAACTGTTCCAAAAATGTATCAACAATTTGGTCGCATGCGTATACATTATCAAGACCAATTTGTAAAATGATCTGTGCCACTGTGTGCTATTTTTGTAATTTCGCAAATGCTCGATTCGCGTCTCGCTTGTCACCGCATACGATCAATTTTGGAAAGTGTCCAATCCTTTTACAATCTGCCTATACGAAATGTGTGGCATTCATTAACAATGTTATATCGCTGCTTCAGTTATTCCACACAGCCCAACGGCGTTGCATATAACCAATATAACGCTGAACGGCGCGAGGCTAATATGGAGTCTGCCCTTCCCATTACAAAACCTTCCAGTCGGCGTGCATCACAGAATTATGTATCAGAATCAATTACATAGCAATAGCAAAAATGCTACTTGGACGGTAAGACACGAACTTTATATCATAAACGGCGCTTTTGTATTTTGTCAATGACAATTCTGTGATACTGGAATTTTATATAAAACTGTCCACGATAACGATTATCACATGTTGTCCGCAGGTTATCAATATTACTGACAAGATTCGTGAGGAACACAAAGATTACAACTTTACCGATCTAAATTGTGGCTTCTGCGAGTTTGATGTCCGCATTCTTTTGAAGAGCGCTTCAGCTCCAGATGTAGAACATATGTGGAGCAAACCCGGTATTATTAAGTTCAGAACAGCGTCAAGCAGTAAGTGTATTTTGAGTCGGCATGAGAATCCATCTTTCATTATCTTTTGTCACATTTGTGAGCAAAATAAAATCATAATTGCTTTATAATACAATTATAAATCCACTCTGTCCTCTCTTGTCGTATGATTGAATTATCGCTTCTTCGACTTCAGCGCCGAGTTATCCGCCGCGAACTGACATCGGTAGCTTTGAGATCACAGAAATCGATGACAAGAGCAGGGACGTGTTCTTGTACTGGCAAAGGATACCTCAGAACCACGAAAACGGGGAGAACTTTATGTACGAGGTCGATCACGTAGAGAAGAACGGCATCAATAGTCCATATTTCAAAAATAAAAATTCCACCGTCGCGTTTATCAAGTACACCATCACAACAGACAGCAAATATTTATTCAGGGTCGCGTCAAGAAATGAAGTAGGCCCCAGCAACGGTCGCTCCGAACTAATCGTACCAACTCAAACCGAAAGTGAGTACAACAAAAAGAAAACAAAGATTAAAAGTCAATAAGATACAAAGTAACGGTGAAATATAATCATCATGAAATTTTAGTCTCCTCACTTGAACCGAATGCCTTTACAAAAATTGCTTACAACGAGACTCTGTACGAGTTGTCTTGGAAGCCGCCAGTCGTGAAGAACATCAAGAATTACACGATCTACTGGTGCGAAGACACACGTGATCGTCCTTACCAATGTACTGTATGTATTTTTCTTCTAATTACACTCTAGAGTATTACTTCATTCGACAGATACGCGCGTATATTTAAGCAATTTGTTGGTTGCAGGGTTATTTGGATTGGGTACACGTGCCGAAAAACACTACCATGTACAACGTAACTGTGTCTAATCCGTCCAAGGTATATCAATTCGCGATCTCCACGAACACCGAGCAGATTAGTAGCGGCATGGTGTGGGCTTCGTGTACGGTGATACATAATAAAGTGACTAGTAAAATGAAAGACGTATGGATCAACAGCATCGGTTCGAGATCCATTGAAGTCGGTTGGAAGTTGGACTGTTCGGATCGTGTCGGCATCATCGACGGCTTCAACATCTATTACTGTCCTATCGTATCGCCGTACAAGCTGCAATGTCAAGAAAACACCAAGAAGAATATTACTATCGTGGCCGGACCGCATACGATACACGGTACCGCTCGCGAGCTACAGCCGTATACCACATACATGTTATACGTCACAGTCTTGACTAAGTTCGGCGAGGGTACTAGCAGTGATGTTCTGTACAACACCACTCTCGAGGACGCGCCTAGCACCCCGCCGCAAGACCTGCAAGTTGTGAACGTGACAAATACAACGATCAGTCTCCAATGGAAACAACCTAAGGAGATGAACGGTGTACTGCGATACTACGAGGTGCAATACAACAACGGTCAAAAACAGTTAAGAGTTGAGGAACTCAGTATCGAACTGACGAATCTGGACCCGTACACCATATACAACATCTCCGTTCGCGCCTGCACTATATCATGCAGTAACCTAACATCGGTAGTGCAGCTCACAGAGATCGGCGTGCCTGGCAAGATAAACAAGCCTTATTCGTACTTCACGAACGGCAGCGAGACTATCCTTAAGTGGAGTCCACCAAAGAACAGCGGAGGTCCGGTGCATTATTACGAGATACTACTGCACGACAACAATCACATTCAACGCACCAACGCATCAGGTGACTTATAGAACTAAGAGGAAGAACTGACTTGTGACTCACGGATTCTTTTAATCTTTTGCGAATATGAGACAGTTGAACTATGCATTTAACTATAAGTTTAGAGGTATGTTTCTTATTCATTACAAAGAAACTCTATTTCATTTCGTGCTGTTTGTCTTGTGAAAAAAATCCTCAATTATAATGGACTGCCACGTTAATTGTATAAAGAATTATGTGTCTGACACTTTGTATACAATTGTAACTTGCGTTACTGTTGAAACGCTGAAAAAATGTCTAAAACTATTATCTTTGATCTCGCATAACGCTCGCTACTTTATAGCTTGAAAGAAAGGATTGGTGAGTCGCGTGTCATCAGCTTTCTTTGTTAGCTATAAATCTCTAACATGTTTTTGAATCATGATATGATTCAGTCTGTCTTTGTAAGAGAATGTACTTTCATATGAATAAGTGTTTATTTGAATATCATTGTTCGTATTGTAGAGATACAACTATCTATACCTAACTGCAAGGATGTCGACGATCCGCAGAAGCCATTCTATTTCTTCCGTGTCAGAGCTGTTAACGTCGTTAATGAAACGCTGTTGAAAGGGCCCTGGTCTAGTGCAGTAGGTTTGGACTGTCATTCCGACGGTGTGTATTCGTTTTATTCTCTAAAAGAAAATAGATTATTAAGATTGACGTCATTTCTTAGATCATCTAATTAATCCTTTGAATGCGATGCAGCGCAAAAGTGTTCTGTGTGGCCGGAAGTCAAGGAAAACGTTTCGTCTGACGATGATATCAAATAGAACAGAAATCAAAATTAATGTTCTACCATTTTAAGCAATAAAATCTACGACTGAAATCATTGCTAATAAACTGAATATGTAAATGACTTCTTGAGAACTCTTCATAGCGAAATCTAAGCACGTATATGCATTCAAAGGGTTGAGTAATGAACTTGAAGTATTTACATATTGGTTCTTTTGGTATTCAACCATATATTAAGAAAGATTTCTCAAGAAATATATTTCTTTCTTAAGATATGTTAAGTAATATATTTATAATTATATTGATCTTGATAAAATATACATAGGTATAATAAATATATTAGCAAGTACACAATTTCCTTATGTAACAGGACCGTCCTTTGCAGCATGGCTCATAATATGTATCACCAGCATCATCGGCATCGGAGTTCTCTTTGGTTGTCTTGTATACAGTTCCAGAAGGTGAAAAAAGAAACAAATAAAATATAATTAAAGTATAAGATTGAGAGACACACACACACACACACACACACACACATATATATATATGCTAGTCGTAGCGAGTCTTATGCACTTGTAAATGAATTTACAGATGTGTAAGTCTCGGCTAAGAGTTACGTGAAGAATTTATCTTGTTCCGTTACAATTTTTCCAATCACTCACTACATTGTGCCATTTTTCTTGCAGGATATGGTCGAAGTGTAGAGCAATGCAAGACGTTGAAGTGAAACTACCGCCTGGACTCGCTCCGAACATAGTAAGTGAGATCAATCTGTCTATCCAAGAAACAGCACTTAACCTTTTGAGTGTGAAGCGCTTCAGAACTAAACGATCGTTGAATACTTTGAGATGTCGTGCGTCGATCGACGAAAAAAAAACCTCTTGAAAAATCGAAAGCAGCGAGCCGAGACGAATGAAAAATTTGATTTATTGCCGTCGCTAAAATATGTAACGGAACATGAACATAAGTGCCCGTCGCAACAGTTGACAATGGTTGCTTGTGTCGAACCGAGTATAAGCCGAAGTGATTCTTCGTCGGACGCATATGTAGCATTCAAGAGGTTACGACGCCGTCGACGCCGGCCTCCGCGAACGCAACGGTGCTCCGAAATCGCGCTATGGTAACGTAAGACTTGTCTCGTCTGCGCAGAAATTGCTCCCGAACGTAGGCGAACAGCATATGCGACAACCGTCCGCCGATTCCAGCGGCTGTTCCAGTGCTCAGGACTCCGTCACCTCCTCACTCACGACCAACTCTCAGGTTTCGAATGACAGCGGCACAGACATGGCATCCGATCCGGCGTCGCCCGACAAGCTGCTGGATTCACTGCCGAGTTGGGAGTCGAAGAGAGCGAGACAGAAGAACGTGGGCAATGCGCGGTCGACGGAGAACGCCCATTGGGAGTCGTATGTGAAAGTCGCCAAATCCGGCGAGCCGATGCTGGGCGAGACACTGTCTCTGACGCGCTCCACACCTAATTTGACGGAGAGCGCGGGTTGTACCACGTCGCAGCATACATGGTCCTCTACCGGCTACATCAGCATGCCGTCTTCCGAGGAAGCTTCATCTAACCCCAGCCCGGTGCCGAGGGAGAATGCGTTCGCTGCGCCCATCCCCGGTAGTATTGCCAACTACAGCGTCGTCGGCTCTATGCCCAAGCCCGTGCAGGCCAAGCCCGAGGACTCAGTAGTCGGCAGACCAACCGTCACCGTCGGCGACGCTCTTATAACTCTTCAAGCGGAAACGGCGAAGTCCTCGAAGCCATACATCGCGTTCTCCGCGTTAGACAAGAAACTGAAGAAGCCGAAGCATGCGATCGATTCATTAGACTTGGACGAACTGACGTTCGTCGAGCCAGACAAGTGTAATAACGCGGACGCGCAAGCGCCGTCGCAGTTGGACCACGATGCTGACAAGATCTCCAAACCATACGTACAGACCGGTCTGATCGAAACTCTGGAGAAACAGTACCTTCTCAACCCGATCGTCGAAACCAAAAGAAACTTGCTGTGCGGTTCCTTCATGTCGCCAGCCTCCCACAGCAAGCCCTTCGTGCCGACGTCGTTTTGGCCGACCTCCGAATCACTGACAGAGTTGCCTTCCTCGTCGGCGAAACCATACGTCGCCGTGTCGTCGATCTCGGAGGAGATGGCGGCGCCCTCGCTGACTCATGCTGCCAATGAGTCTTCGCCACGGAGGCCCTACGTCCAGCACGCAATTCCTGCTGCGTCGAGCGAGACCTCGTCCAAGCCGTACACGCTCGCGAGCTCCATACGGTCGTTGCAGCTGCAACGGGGAAAGGCGGAGCTGTGTGCGAGAGGGACGAGCGACGAGAAGAAGAAGGTCAACGCCGACGACAAGAGTCCAAGTGTCAAGGTAGAACCGAACAGGTCGGTCTTCGCCAAGCAGACTGGCTACGTCACATTCGCCGAGAATCCCTTGGGCAAACTGAAGCCGACTCCGACGCCGTCTCAGAAGCAGCTGGAGAAGTCGTCGCAGCAGACACCGGCGACGACCAACCACTTGGCCGACGGGCAGTACAGTAAGGTGACGGTTGTGCCAAGTACAATGTAGTGAACGAACGACAGACTCGCGCGTTTTTCTCCTCCTCACGATGAACGAGCCAGTCGCTGTGCTGGCGCGTAAAACGAACGAAATAAGTGCGATCGCGATGAGTTGCGACGGCGTGCGTATCATCTCGACCGAGTTACGTTCGTAGTCGTCGTCGTCGCGACTCAAGACCGATCTTGACACGCGAGATGTCGAAGGACCGTGGGCGTTGAGCAGAGTGTTCGAAGGGAAGGACACTATTTTTAAGACTGAACTCTAACTCTTAAGAAACCGCATACGCGTACACCTGCGTCTTCTTGCCGGCACCACCTTGGAAACGGTGGCGGGGAGGTACGTTTGTGGATTTCACTGCTGCTCGAAGATAACGCGCGAGCGAGCTTGATCGGGACGAGCCGAGACTGTGTTGTGATTTAGCGATGTATCATGACCGAGATCGCGGCTGTGCGACTATCGCGGGGCAGTGAATGTTTCAGGATTGTTTCCGTTGATGTTGTTTAAATTTGACGTCACCAGAGTCAGAGGGATTACGATCCTCTATTTTTAAGCTTAATCTACAATCTGCTCTTTCGGAGATCTACAATCTTCTGTCTCTTGTTCTCTATCTTTTTCTGGCTCAAAGCTTGATCTACAATGTACTCTTTGCTTCCTGCTTCTTGCTTCTCTGTCTTTTCTGGTCAAGGACTTAAGATTTAAGCCAGAAAGGAATAAAGAGAAGGGAACGAGAAGCAGATTGCAGATTTGGACTAAGGTTCAAGGTTCGAGTCAGAAAGAGATAAAGAAACAGCAAGCAAAGAACACATTGTGTAGGTCAGGCTTTACATTCTGCATAATCCGACGAAACGTTTCCTTTTTCCTCTGTTTTTTCTTTCTTTCCCTTTTACAACGATTGTTGCGACAACGGAAACGAATCTTAGTGCAATGACCTTATTAGCGGAACTCTTATTAATTTGTGTACATATTTATATAGGAAGGTTTTACATGTAACAATTCCGCACACGGCTTACATAGCAACGCGAAGTATATACAAATGTATATATATATATATACACACACACACACACATACACACATATGATCTTTTATCCAACGGGCGCGAGTTCCCCTTGACTTTTTAACAATCAGATTTTAGAAGTACGATGGAGTTTATCGAGAAGTAAACTTGCCGACTTGTTGGCACAATTTATCCGCACGTGCATATTGTTACTGATCAACGTTTAAGGAATCGTCATCGTGAGAATTCAAAACGTGCTGAATCGCACATGTTATATTGTCATATTACATATACCGAGACATGTACACATACACACACACACGCACACAACAAACATACATACAACGATCACGCTACTGTTTCGTAATCAATATCACGTTAATTGTACATCGATACTGATTCGATATTTATCCAACGAGAAAGATCTTGTACAGAGTATTGTAAAATATATTTTTATCGCTTTCCTCTCTATCTATCTATCTATCTATCTGTCTGTCTGTCTGTCTGTCTGTCTGTCTGTTTGTCTGTCTGTCGGTCTGTCATCTGTCATCTATCTGTCTCGCTCTCTCTCTCTCTCTCTTTCTGTTTCCCCGTTTCATTATTTATATCGCGTACAAATTTCTCCCGCCTCTATGCCGATCGCCGATCGGCCGTACTGTTAATACTGTATTGCCATTATGTAATGCCATGCTGCCGAAGCCTTGCCATTCGTATTTATTCGTTCTTGGAGCCCAAAGCTGCTACTTTTTTACTTTCAATACTCGCACATCGCATGGAGGTCCGTGCTGAACGTAACAATTCTTTCGTAACTTTTAAAAAGGTACAACGCCGCCGGTGCAGAACCGCGTAATAGTTTATAAATAATCATTAAGGTGAAATATACAACATTTATATCGAAATGCGCTGTACGTTCCTTCCCGGACTCAATGCGTTGCATGACACCCCGTCGGTGATGTGTGCGAAGTGCGCGCGTATTGCAGATACGCAGACACCGACGCGAGGAAACTGAGAGAGATATCGTTACGTTGAGATTTCCCTCACTCGGTGCCGCGTAACTTTGTCATTGATGTCGGGAGTTCTCCCGGCAGAGCGCAATAATCGTGAGTGTTGTTTTGGCAGACGTCAATTACGCATTTTTATTGCGCGATTATGAAAAGAAGGAAAAGAAACGCTACACACGTATGGTTCTGCATATGTGTGTGTATACCGCACGGATTACATATCTTTATCTTTGGCTCTATGTACGAACTGCGCGATAAATAACACGGATATGCAATTCAGATCAGATATGCCTTTGCATATCAGATTTGATGCGCGATTATACATGGAAATGCTTCGCTCGCTCATTGATCTAATAACAGAATATCATTTCTCTGCTCTGTTTATAACAGACTACCTGAACTAACGAGTCTAATTAGCCGATATGTCGTCGGGCGTGTCGTGTAACGCGCAAGAACTTGAACAAACAATCTTGTTTTTCCCCGATTGTATGTATGTGATTGTGTGTGTGTGTGTGTGTGTGTGTGTGAGTGTGTGTGTGTGTGTGTGTGCACAAGAGAATGAAGAGAATCCCCGTACCAATTAAATATTATACTCGTGGCGGGTTCATCAGTGCTGCGCGAGTTTGTGCGATATTCTCCTCCTTACTCGATCTCGGCGGATATCTCGGCGCCGAGGAATCGTTATGTCCTGAATATTAATGAGTCACCTAAAGCAACCGAGATATTAATATCACCGAAATGGCCGGCGCGTTCGCATTGAGCCAGCAGCACTGAGGGAGCGCGGTTTCGCCTCCTCCTCTCGTGCGTATCTCCGCAAATATGTGGAGATGTGTTGCACATATTTATAACGGAAGCTCTCCGACGTTGCACGTCGATTCGCGTGTAGGAACATCACCATATCGATCTTTACAGCTGTCCCAAAATACTTATTCTCGCCCACACCGCCCGTCTCTTCTCCGATACGCGCGTATTCCGGTGGCTCCCGCTTCAGCCACTTGGAGATACGCTCGTATTCGTTCTGTGAATCACGTGAATATCGATTAGGACTTGAGTCTTCTCGCGAAGGATTCGCGTTTTCAGCTGACGAGCAACGCTCATCGGAGGACTTCTCCCGAAGCCGCGAGAGTCGACGTTCTCTCGACCGGCGACTACTTGATTGAGAAATACGAGGAAGTTTAAAAGAAGAACAATCGGCACACAATTCATTCTCTAGTTGTGGTAGACGTTTATTTCTATCCTAGTGGTGTGTATGCAAATCGATCTCGCTCTTCACGCGCGCGCCAGGAAAGGGTAACAGTTGTCATCAGATACTGATCAGTAGGCTACTAATAATCTAGGGTTCGCTCATTGGATCTCGTGGTTAGTGTTCTGCCATCTTAAATAATTATGTACACGGATTTCGGATTTCGTCGTATAGAGATGGGAACCCAGATAGCACAGAGAATTCAAAAAGAATTCAGTCATATGTCACCAATTCTGAGTTCATTTTTGGGTGCAAAAAGAGTTCTTTTCACCGAACTCTGAAGAATTCTTTTTGCACCTGAAAATAAACTCAGAATTGGTGACATACGACTGAATTCTTTTTGAATTCTCTGTGCTATCTGGGAAGAACATGAGAAGAACATACTTGAGAATTTGTGGGATATAGTTTATCTCTGAGAAATAACATTTATTTCTGTGAAATGAAATATTTCAGTGTAATAAACTATGTTCTACTAAATTTTCAAGTAGTTTCTCCTCAGTCCGTGATACGGCGGCGTTCCCGCACCGGAAGGCGGAATGGAGGGGGGGAGGAAGAATGATACATAAATACTCGCGGCTGATGTATTGTTTATATGATGAACACACACCGCGCGCATTATGTATGTATGTGTATTGTAATATATATTATCCTACGTGTACTTTATTTTATTAACCTTTAGAGGGCCGGAAAACCACTATAGTAGTGATAGACAACAGTTAGTTGCATTCATATTCTACACTTATCTACTTGTGTGTGTGTGTATAGATATTCACACATTCAGATACAAGTTTGCACCCACTGTCCTCCCCATCCCTCTCTCCTTCCCCCTATTTGTTATTTTTTTCTTATATAACGATATAACTATAAATTCTCATAATTTACAAAAACTGACAGTTCCATCTTATTCAACGACCTCGAAAACCTCTAAAAACCTATTTTTTTTCAAATTTTAAAATTTTAACATTGTTTTTACCTCCCAATGATGGGATTCTGTAACGCGTTATTGGAGTTAACGCGTTTTTCTACGGTATGCAAAAGCTGCGCAACGATAACGAAACTGTCATTAACTCCAATAACGAGTTACAGAATCCCAACACAGAGTCGGAACCACCATTTAAGTGGTAGACTCCGTGATTGGTACTTTGTATACGATGAATATACGATATAAGGTACATTTTTTATCGATTTTCTTCGTGGAAACTGGTACCTCAAATGCCGGCCCTCTAAAGGTTAAGGTCACAATAAATTCATTGACTAACGTGTATTATCAGCGCACACGCACGCAACGCGCGCTAGGAAATCAAACGTATATTTGTGTACAGACACGTGTACAACGTAATCGGGGGAGGATTCGGGCATTCGAGCGACGTATTCTCGTCGAGGTAAATGCTATCAAACTGCTAAATCCAAGAAAACTTTCATTTTAAGTCCATTTTCTGTAAAAATGAAGCTGATATTATAGTTTCCAAGTCCAAAATCTTTTGCTCGTTTTCTTCGACTCGAATAATTACTTGCTGGAATTTTCTTTCGTTTTATTTTTAATATCTCTTTTAAAGTTCCGTTTTTTCATACCCAGTTTTCAACTTTGAAACTTCCCTGTCTCTTTCACTAGTATCAAAATTATAGTTTGCAATATTTAGGAATTTTAGTACTTCCTTCGTTGCTTCCTGTTGAATATTTGATGAACTCTCCATAGGCTCATGTGAGTAATTTTGACGGTACGTGAGTACTAGACATGATGTGGTCTGTAAATAGACCTCATGATGCGTAAGTTTTTACCCGGGAAGTATCAGACTACCCAAAGAGATATTCGTTGTCACTTCCTCAGTTTTAAGCAAAGGACAATTGATTCCGATACACGCTGTTTGGCTCATGTGAGTAGTTATGACTAGTAATATCAAGCGTGTTGTGTAGATAAACGACATACTAACTGTCGTGTTTGTATGTTGTGTGTAGAAAAATATTTCTCTACTACGAACACACTACTTACAACAGTTGAAGTTGCTGAAATAATAGAATTAGTCCTTTTATCCGTTGTTCACTTGCAATACGAAATGTCAAGGATCTCATCTACACTAAAAAGGCCATTCTATAATTGCGTAAGCGTGGTCGTGAACGTAAGAGCCAACCAATAAGAATTCATTCATTGATTATTTTATTCTGATTAGTTGTCGTAATCACTTACAAACATTTACGACCACGCTTACGCAATTGTAGAGTAACCCTAACGTGAAATTTGTTAAAAACTTGTCAGACTGTCACGCAATTAATTTCGTTGCAGCACAAGACGAAAAACGAAAGAACCTTGTATTTATCAGCTTCGCTAATCAGTTGACGCTTCAAACACTCTGTGAAGCACATTACTTTTATGCGCAATATTTTCTACTTCGATAGAGTAAATAGCAACGAATCTTGTCTTATGATTATGAGTAGACTTATTAAAATATTTCGCTGATAAAAGGAGTAAAACTTACCTGCGCCTCTTTGATTCATGAACCGAAAGTTCGTAACAGACTGGTGAATAATACAGCTTTCTTTGCTCATTTTGAGATGCTTTGGTATGATTTTAGATGTTTTTCAGGTGAAAATCTTTGTCCCAATTTGATTTGTCCTTGAAGTAAATGCTTGCCTCAATTAATCTGTCCTCAGAATTACGCGGGTTTTGTGTGAAAAATTAATGGTTTTTAAGGTGATTTTGCTTGATTTTTTAGTTTTTTGTGTTTTCCAACATTTTAGAAAGTTTAAAATATGAGATTTTGAAAAGTTGCTTAAAATTGAGTTTTAATAGGAATTTAGGGTTTTTTGTTAATTTTATTCATTTTATTATTTTTCTTAAATTAGCTATATAATCAGATGTTTCTTGAGTAACCTTGAAAATGGCTTCTCCCGCATACAGAACTTATCTCCTACAAAGTTTGTCCTCGGCGTAGCTTATGGTTTTGGGAGATTTTTGAAAATTTGAGTTTTTGTTGATTCTTTTATTGTTCTTAAGATGATTTTTTAGGAGGTTGGATGTGATTTTTCTATGTTTTTTGGTTAAAAATGCATCTCCCACGAAATCTGCTCTCGGAGCAGATTTACATTACAATATCTACTCTTCTGTCGATATTATTTAAAACATTTGTTATTATTTTTTACAAACTAGTGTTAAAACTTATTGAACGTAGTATATCTAATGGACAGATATAATTCCAATTGGCTCTCCGGCTTTGCGAACTATACACTCGTGTTTTTATCTACAATATTCGATCAACGATTTGCGTGCGTAGTCTGACAATTTTTCAGAGTCTTTCTCTCTCTCTCTCTCTTTCTTTCTCTCGCACTCTCACTCTTTCTCTCGATTTATCTCAACAATAACGGACTGTACACTCGCACATCTCGAAGAGGAAAACTGTTATGAAAGTTAATCGGATTCGCAAATCTAAAATTATATCTATGGCTGGGCACACAATACCGCGAATACGTGGACTTGGAACAAATATCTTTAAAAAGAGACAAGAGACACACACACACATACACCGTGTCGGGAGTGTATCTCGTGTATCTTGAAAAGACGTTTCCTCTTTCTGCTAGATAAGCCTAGCTCTGGTCGTTCTTAATATCGATTATTGGATAATTGTTGGATCAAGTGTGTGTTCACTACGACGTTATTAACGTATTGTTTGCGGATGATTAGCACGGATAATAACAACGGAATTCACGCAGCGCGAATCTGCACGAAGGTTGAACCATAAATAAAAGGTCTCTCTCTATCGATTTAACGACAAGAAAACTTGGCGTCAGTGGGACAAAAGAAAGCCAACCGGAACAAAGTGGGGGAGGGGAAAGGGGGAAGGAACGGTATAGCAGACGGGTTGTCGGCGGCTGTTTTAATACTTGTAAAGAGGTGTGTAATGCTGAATGAGTGTCGCACGTGCTAGTCAATGCCACATTACTCGCCCATTGGTTTTTAGTAGCTGAAACAGATTCACAACAGAGTAGGTAGGTGACACAGGCACGCGCTCGCACGCACGCACACACACACACACACACACACGCAATCAATCAATCAATCAGTCGCTCACGTGCCAGAGCCTGAAGTCTGATACTAACCGGTAATAGTTAGGCTTGAAGGGACCCGCTTTGTTGAGGCCCATGTATTTTGCCTGCTCATCCGTTAGTTCCGTCAGATGCGCGTCAAACGTGGGTAAATGCAGCGAGGCGACGTATTCATCTGTGGGTGGACATTATTAACTTAGCGTTTGTTGTCTAAACAGGCAACATTACATTTCCATGCGTTCCGTTTGTGCATGCCAAATTAGACAGATGTATGTGGCTATGTTCTACAAATGTATACACATACCCATTTTCTTCGGCAACAAGTAAACATCGCTCTTGTACCGTCCCGCTGGTGCGTTGAATAATTCGATTAGGGCCAACGCTTGCGTAGCGGCAGTAATGGATACTACGAACGACGGTATACTCGAGCACGACAAGTTCACCAGACGGCCTTCTGCTAAGAGAACAATGCGCTTGCCATCCGGCCAGATTACGTGATCCACCTGCGATCTCACTTTCTCCCATGTTAGATCAGGTGTACGTAAGCTGTTCTGTTTAGAGCAACATAAAAGGAACTTAATCTCGTTTCGTTTACCTTCTGCTTCTTTTTCTTAGACAATGACAGATAAGGAGACTAGCGAGCTACTTTATGCCTTCGAAAGGGAATCGTTGTACAGGTCGAGAATCAACTATTGAGGTCCCTAGTCCCATTGCTGCGCAATCTTGGATCGAGAACCTAGATTGATGACATCAGAAGCGAAAAAACGCATGTCGTTTTCAAATAAAAAAGTTTGTACAAAATAACACTTCAGATCGCTTGAACATAAGATGATCTAAAAGCTATTCTTTGCCTTTGACAGTCAATAAATATCCTTAAAATTAACTAGCTAGATTAAGTAGCTAAATCACGAAGAAAGGTTTTAAAGAGGAAGGTTGCACGTCACGCTAATTTTATGATCATTTAAAGTGGCCTGTCAAGAGAAAAGGATAATTTTCCGAGCATTTTACAAGTTCAAGCAATCTCAAATGTTCTTCCATACATTTTTTTACTTGGGATTAGCACGCAAGAAATTTTTACATATGTTTTTTTCGCTTCTAACGTCATCAGTTTGGGATTCCACAATAGTGAGACCAGAAGCCTTAACTTTTGAAATGAACTGCACGTGACAAAGAAGATAAAAGTAGTCGGTTAGCACACATACGATGTCAATCTCGGTGTTGCTGTGGCCCATGTTGCACACCACGCATCCGTTCTTCATCTTGTCCATGTGCTCGCGCGTCACCACATTTTTATTGCCTGTCGCTGTAATAACAATGTCTACATTTCGAATGACTTCATTGAGCTTCATCACTCTGAAGCCGTCCATGCTGTAAATGCGACAACACACATATATATGTATATGATCTTCGCCACTTGTTCCCGGACTTGGCCGCGGTTGGCTGCCTGAACGTGAGCGCGCCTTACCTGGCTTGCAGCGCGCATATGGGATCGATCTCGGTGATATACACGATGCAGCCCAAGCCCTTGAGGGCTTGGCAGCATCCCTTTCCGACCTCCCCGTAGCCGCATATTACAACCTGCTTGCCGCCAAACATGACGTCGGTGGATCTCTTTAAGCTACAAAACGATAAATCCGATGAGCGCGACGACAAGTACAACAAGAACGCGTATTTAAAGCTCTCTACGAACGTAGCGCGTGCTCGGGATAATGTGTAAGTTACGGAGAGTGTGTCTCTCGTGGACGTTTCCTCGTGGACACGACTCGACGCCGTATAACTTACCTATCGATAATGCTCTCACGACAGCTATAAAGATTATCAAACTTGGTTTTCGTCACGCTGTCGTTCACGTTCATCGCCGGGACAGCAAGTTTACCTGCCTTGGACAACTGGTACAGTCTATGCACGCCTGTTACGCTCTCCTCGACAATTCCTAGATGGGTATACGCAGTTATTCGTTTGTACGAATCAAGCGTTAAGGCTGCTGGCTTCTCTCCGCGACTCTCGCTTGATAACGTCAGAAACAGTAAGGAAATACGCGCTGAAAATTCTTGCAAAATGTATACGTTGAAATAAAAAGATGTTATCCATAAAGTGACACTTGTAATCGATCAAGCAGACTTGGAAAATAGTCCGAACACTTTTCTTTCATCAAACAATCAGTACATAACCGTACAATCAATGTAACATATGATGCAACCTTCCTCTCTAACCTAACTTCTCTCATGATTTTGTCACGTTAATTTTACGGTTACTTAGTGATCGTCAGTGTAAAAGGTAAGTATTCGGACTATTGTACGGGTTTTGTTCGATCGATTGCAAGTGTCACTTTATAGACGCATCTTTTCATTTCGACGTATTTTGCAAAACTTTTCAACGTGTATTTTCTTCTGACGTTATTAATTAAGACGTACAAGATGGGCGAGGGACCAGGAGCCTTGTTATTTAGGAAGAGAATTATTATTATTACTATCAAATTGACCAAATTAAATCACAATTATTACTATGAAATTACTGTACTTCTTAATGTCTGTTTGTCGTAAGATCTCTCTTTCTCTCTCTCCGCACGACATGTTGTAACATAATAGGAGATGGCAGCGGAACAAACCTTGAATCATTTTAAACATGGCATTGTACTTTTTGAGCATCAAGTGTGTGGCGTCACCGCCGTCATCCAGTATCATATTCGGCTGCCAATTCTCAGCGGCGACGCACTTGTCGATGCACCACCAGAAGTCCTCCTCGGTCTCGCCGCGCCACGCGAACACCGGATACTCGGCGTACGCCAACGCCGCGGCCACCTCGTTCTGCGTGGAATAAATATTGCACGCCGCCCAGCGTACCTGCGCGCCCAACTCCACCAGCGTCTCGATCAGGACGGCGGTCTGCGCGTTGATGTGAGTGCAGCCCACGATCTTAGCGTTTTTCAGCGGCTACACACAAGGTAAGCATCGGTCATTCGACGCGCTCCTTCGATCTCGTCGAGCTAATGTTCGCTCGACGTTCTCTTTCAGTCCCCCTCGGGAGGAGCTCGTGCGTGATTCAACGTCAAGGAGACTCCGACTGACGTTGGCGAAACGAAACAAGAGACACACACACACACACACACACACACACACACACCTTGTCATCGGCGGCGCGCTTCCGCAACGCCATGATCCCGGGCATCTCCTGCTCGGCGATCTCGATCTCCCTGCGGCCGAAGGCGTGCTGGTTGATGTTACGCACGCAGAAGTCCGTGAAGCCCTTCTCCGTCTTCTGGATCTTCTCGCGCGGCGACACGTCATCCTCATCGGACGAGCTCCCTGTATAAGATGCTAAAGTAGCGCCGGATTCCGAAAAACATCGATTATTAGTAACACATTCAAGTGCATGGTGCGGTTATCGTCCTAGCGCAGGGCAGCTAACAATGCGCGTTCGTTAAGAAAGAGTGTTATTCACACACCGCTACGCACTACTATGAGACTATGTCTAAATCTCTACAGTGGTCGTCATCACACACGTTTGCGCTCGCAAGAGAAAGGCAGAAACGAAACGTTAGAGTGTGAGAGACGAGTTTGAAAGAAGAAGCAAGCTCTACCAGAGAAGTTTTCTGTTTCTCGCGAAGAAGCGTGACTGAGATTCGCTCTATGCTAAATCTCGGCACACTATGCAGTGTCCACTACGGTATTCACAGAGTTGTACGCTCGTACCGGAACTGTAACTGTCGGTGCTGCTGGCCGACAAGGAGCGGCTGCGGTAGCGGCTGGACTTCTTCAACGCTCCGGACTTGGAGTCCTACAAAATCGAAAGGCAGTCAGTACGATCGTGTGCCCGTGGAGGGTGCCCGCCGTTGCTGTTTCTCTTCTAAAGGGCCGCGATGCGTCGAAAGAAACTACAAACTGAAGAGTGCGTATGAAGCTAGTTCGTTGTGCTGAATACAAATGCACAGATCAATAACGGACGATTTATAGCCGTTCGAGGAAAAATAGAAAAAAAACTTCTGCTGAGATTACACTCAGATCTCAGGTATGTTTAGCCATTTTCTAGGTCGAGAATTAGAGCCGTCGCACACAAAATGACAGCTGCATATGCATAGCATAAGACCACCTGAATCAATAAGCATCTAGTTGCCATATCGATCTGTATAAAATATGTTCATTGGTCGAGACGGTCTTATGCTATACACATGCAGCTATGTGATTTTGTGTGCGATGGCCCTTACTCAAAATTCTCTTGCAGTCCGCGTCCGTTTTTAGATAGTCACGCGTCATGACTGTTGATTATTCGAAGAAGCAGTAGCGAAGTAAGCCAAGCAGCTGTGGTACTTTGACAGCTGGACGTTGCGTTTGCGTCAGTATAGGAAGGTTTATCCGCTCACATGTTGCGCGTAAACAACAGGAAAGCAATACGATTCAATCTAACATAAGCCAACTGTTTTATGTCAAAAAGTGTTACGATCGGCTTACATTAAATTGGACTGTATCACTTTCCAATGTTCGGCTTCCATTGTTGATTATACGTGAGAGCTCTCGCCCACAAATCGTCGTAAACGTGAACATAAGACGTAAACTTGAGCTAAATAACCGATCGGGATGTTGCTTTAGGACTCTTCTAACTGGAAGAAGACTGAAGCGACTTTATGAGTAGAATTTTGAGTAACTGAATGATCTTAGTTTATGAATCTTAAGTTCGTATCAATAATCAACTCGAAACTTGTCTCATGTGAAGTATTCAGATCTGTATTCAGAGTTGGATCTGAGGGCTTTTCAAGTAAGATTATATGCGATGTTACACTTGTAATCGCGATACAACTGAAGAATTCTCACCTAATTCTAAAATTTGCATTAATAGTTGTTACCTGGAACTTATCTCACGTGAGATACTCAGATTTTTGCTCAGAGTTAGATCCAAGTTTTTCTCAGATAAATTATGATATATGTGACAATCGTAATTCAACTGAAGACCTCTTATTTAACTCTGAGTTCAAATCTGAGTATCTCACTTGAAACGAGTTTCAAGTAACAAGCATTGATATAAGTCTTAATTCGAATCTGAATATCTCACGTGAAGCAAATTTCAAGTATCGACTATCAATACGGACATTAGTTACATTTGCATACGATTAAATTTACCGGCAGTTCTATCCTTTGAAACACACACAACTATAGCAAGATTTTGTCTAGGGTCCTTCGGCTAAAGTTTACGTCTTGTGTCTACAGTTACGACAATTCGTGTGTGACCTAACACGCCTCTAACAAACAAGCCTCTTTACTGACACAAAGGAAGCGTCAAACTGTCCAAGTGTCACGTCGCCACAGACCTCTATATAACACCTAGATTGCTATCGGGCACATTTAGGCGTGATGCACAGGTAAGTCTTACCGTCATATTTCGGAAAGGCGAAACAAGTATGTACAAAAAAAGACTTAAAGAGCGTACAGTACACACGAAACAGAGAAAGAAGTTGACAATATTATGAACTTTGGCTTCCAAGCTGATCAATTGGAACTGAACAACCGATTCATTTCCGAAATATGGTCGCCATTCCCACTACCCACCATTTGCACCTGGCATCAATTTCTCGACGGCCCACTCGACAGATATTAGCTGTTCAGGTGTTGCAAAGAAGTCTGCAGTCACCGCTGCTTTTGGCTTACGTCGCTGCCGCTTCTTCGAATAATTAACCGTCACGACGCACGATTCTCTTCTTAGGAAGACGAGCAGGTCTGGAAGGAAATTCTGAGTAACTCTTGATCTAGGGAATGGCCTGGCGTATCTGAAATTGCGCGTACCGATAACGTGATGCGCGACGAGATTGGAAAAAAAAAAAAAAAACAGGAAAAACTCTGAGATATACATTCAAGCGCGTCTCTCGGCTCCGTCTGAAGTGCTTGATAAGATAGAGCTGACGAGTTCTAATTATACCGCCACGACAATATAATCGTCCCGTTATTAGTCTGTGCGTATTTGATCACGACAGGCGAGAATGATAAACTAACCAGCACGCACGACACTTATTATAGCGAGAAGACAAAGCAATCCTGAGGGATAAAGAGTAATAATATGTAGCAACAGGATCGTTCTCTATTGCGTTCGGGGAAGAGGGGGGTTTTACAAGTATATATATATATATATATATATATACTTGTAAAAATATATATATATATATATATATACTTTGTATCTCTTAATATACACAAATATACTCTTACTTACTAATTTCGTTCTCTGGCCGTGAAAGGCATTATTTGATGCCTCTAGGCTCTGAAATCACAACAACCACCATTTCATGATTCAAATGCATCAGGTGTCCGCGACACAGTCCGTAGCTTGGTACAAAGCTCCCAAAGATTCAACCCGCGCGCAAAAGTACGCGGCTCGCGTTAACATTTGTGTGAGTCTTGTTTCTTTTCCTTTTCACCTCGCTTCTGAATCTCGCGTAGAATTTTTCTGAACGAAACGTTCTCCAGTCGCGCGAATCGATGATCGATCACGATCAAGCGCGACAAATAATTCCGTGAGCAAATCGTTTCCGATTGTACTGCAAACATTGCGGCAATTTCTTGGTCGAATTATGCTCTGAGAAGCGGAGAGGTACAATCAGACTGTTGAAAGTGATCGAAAGCCGAGCGAGCGCAACGACAGATGATATTATTTCCCTTGACGTTACTCCTGAATTGTCTTTCTTCATTGCACTCAACACAATTCACATAGTGCTAATTGTGCCACGCCTAAATGGTGTGTCTAGGCTTATGAGCGATGCATGAGTGATTGGTACCGAACCTACGGACTACTGTGTGAATAATGCTCTATATGTAAAATAATATACAAGCGTCTCGTATGCCGAGTCATAGGCACTATGTGTAACCGCATGCATTCACACATTTTCTTTTTTTTTTAAGTTGCTATTGTTATTTCTCGATTAACGAGATACACGTAATAATGCAGCTTGTTATGTGCCTGAAACAGCCATGAAACAGATTCGCATAAAAAATGATGTACAATCGTCCCGCGCATTGAGACTCGTACGCGACCTTACCACGACTTTCTAGTGACCCAAGAGGGAAAATTATAAGCGGACCCAAAATTGTCATTTCTATTTTTTCCACCCACTCATTTTTTCGCCTCCGTTCAATCATCTGGACAATCCGTCCAATTGACAACACGAACAACAGGACGAAGAGCCAGCGGCTGGAGAGAAATTTCTCGGACTCAGTAGCGCGGCAGTGAACAGAGATCCCGGTGTACTTGGTATACAAATAGATAGCTATTAACCAACGCCCATTCATCAAAGAGCGACATGTCAATTAATGCCATGTGCCCGATTACGTAACGACCACATGTGGTCACAAGACTCGGCAAGGTTGGGCAGAGAGAGACGATACACAAAAGAAACACAGGTGAGAAGTTGATGAAGACTGACAGGGACAGACACGGGTGGAGGAAGAAGGAAAGAGAGAGAGAGAGAAAGAAAACAATGGGAAAAGGAGAAAGACAGGTACGAGAGTAAAGACAGAACCAAGGAAAGCGGGAGAGAGAGGACGAAAGAGAAACCAATGTAAATAAGAGGGACAAACAGAGAAAATGCGAGAGAGAGAGAGAGAGAGAGAGAGAGAGGCGAAGAGGAAGAGAGAGAGAAGAAACCAATGTAAATAAGAGGGACGAAAGGAGAAGACGCCAGCGAGAAAGAGAGAGAGACACACAGACGAACGTCATGACTACCAGTTTCTTCAGGACGGACTGCCTCAACGTAGTCGCGAACATCACCGTCGACGAGATCCCACGCGTTTTCGGATCGTGCACAAACGGCTCGACGGCTTCGTCGTGAGAACGGCGGCAAATACGACAGTCGTGGCACACGGCGGTTGGATTAGCGCGAACGTGAGCGAGAACGCGCGCGCGACGATTTCGGTTTCTCGGCGGTATGAAAGCACGGTGCGATTTACCTGCGTGTCGGACGCTGGATCCGTGATCGGGCAATCGTGTAGGTTCCCGTCTTTCACGATCATCCTATCGGGCAAACTGTCTCTGCTGTCGGCCATTTCCTGAATGCCCGTCTGCGAGGCTCGCCGACCGGCCGCCAGAACGCGCCATGCGCGCGCGGATCAGGGCCGTAGCTGCAGTTGGCGCGAGCCATCAATTATTATGAATCCTTCTTCGGTAAATATGCAGTATAACGCTCTCATCTTGAATTTTTTTTCAAACTTAGTAAATTTGTATATTTTAGGGCGTAGAGTTGATTTCTGAAAACGAAGATTGTCGCTCATTCTTCGTTTTCTTGTTTCTTTTATTTTAATGTTTTATGCTGTCGGTAAGAGAATAGGAAAGTGGTGATAACTTTCATTATAAAACTTTCTAATTTTGTGTCAAAGTGTCTAATTATTTAAGTTTTATAAAATTGTGTATATATATATATATATATATATATATATATATATATATATATATATATATATATATATATATATGATTAAAGCAGAGAAAAGTCTGCATGAACTATTCTCTGCTTTATAACAGATTTTATGCTTTTGATTAAACCCAGACAGCACAAATCTTCACAGGATATCTTAAAAACATTCTCGAAACGTTCCTACATCCTGAGAACGTCCTCAGGACATCCTCCAGAAATCTTGCGAGTCTGGTTTAATGAAAAGTATAAACTCTGTTATAAAGCAGAGAATAATTCATGCATGTTTTTCACTGCTTTAATCATATATACCATTTTATAAAACTTAAATAATTAGACACATTGACACAAAGTTAGAAAGTTTTATAAGGAAAGTTATCATTTTCCTACTTACCGACATCATAAAACATTAAAATAAAAAAAACAAGAAAACGAAAATGAGCGGCAATTTTCGCTTTCAGAAATCAATTCTACGTGTTAAAATATACAAATTTACAAGGTTTGCAAAAAAATTCAAGATGAGAGCGTTATATTGCATATTTATCTTCTTTCATGCCAACTTGATCTCACTTGTCAATCCTGCGTTCTTTCTTCTCAATACGAAGTCGTAAAAAAGAAAGAATTCTCCGGTACTCGCAAACGATCGTGAATCTTTTCCTTCCGATGTAAACTCGTGAAAAGTGAACATTTCCATGTATATTTTCAAGGTTAGACTTTTTAGTCTTCAGTGTTTACATCAGGAGAAAAGATTCACGTTTGATTTCCCCCGGGATCGTATTCCTGACGCGTAATCGAACGCCAAGTGCGCTTTTCTTAATCCAAGTTCCATTTTTCTTATATGAGCGTCCCGTGTAAAATTGTTCAGCCTGAGAATCAGAAAGGCGTAGCAGCGTTTGAATACCGTCAAGTAAATACGGTCCTTGATCTTTATCGCTTAATTAGTGTACAGTGGATTACGAAACGGTTCAGCACACAATGAAGCTGGGAGCTCATCAAACAGTCAAAATTGAGGATTATTACCGAAAGATTTGCGCAGTAACAACATAATTAAGAATGCTATATAATAATAAATAACAATAATATACTAATAATAATTAATAATAATAATTAATAATATAGCTGTGGACTGTGGACCCGTCGGCGACGACTTTCAATTTTAACAGTTGGGTGAGTTCCCAGCTTGTGATTGCATCTAAACTGTTTTGCAACCCACTGCACGTTTTAGGAACCCAAGAAGAAACATGTAATTGAGACTTGATGGAAAAAGGAGGGGAAGAGAACTAGTGCAAGCTGATGCAGCGAGCTCAGTAGTAGAAAACAAACCTGATGTGACACGCGGGAGTCGTACCTGAACGTCACAGCAGCATGGTCGATATCGGATCTGTACTCGTCTGTCAGGTGATAAATAGATCACTCTGCGTGTTTACTCGACGCGAAACACAGCCGTGTTTTTTGATAACGCGCGTCAAGCATATAATAATCTTGCTTTCGTATCTTATCACGAAAAGAGAAAGGCGTAATTCGGTATCTGTCGACTAAAGTGTCTCTGACTTATAAATCTGATTGGCTTTCGGTTACATTTATCGACCAAAGAGAGCTCGAAATAAGAGCCAAAGTGCATTACAGGACTGAAACATAGCCGAAGGTTCTTTGAAATAAAATAAGTATCTTTTCTTGTTAGAGACAAACGCATTCGAGCAATTTGAAGACGTGACACATGTCTACGCAACACGATCACGTAAGCACAACGCGAGACACCTTCCCCCGGAGCTGGGCGTGAATTATGATATTCTACGCCTACGTGTGTAAACAAAAAACATCATGTGCGATGTCATTTATGTAGACAACGAGTAATCTATAGATGTCGTTTAAAGAACGTATAGCTTGCCACAAAATTAATTAACAAACGTTTAAATTATAATTCAACTTAGGGCCCGCAGAATTTTCTCCAGTTACATTCTCGCTTGCAGAGTAAAAGTCATCTAATAAGATGAAAAAATGTCATGTGTTACTTCTTTGAAACGTTACATATTGAATTAATAACCAAAGCAGACACAGTAACCGCTTCATAACTTCCGTTCCAAGCGGAACAAAAAGTCACGATGACGTCAGAGTGATGCCAAAACGACGAGAAAATGACAGAAAAGCTAATTTCTCAATCGCGATTCGTTCATTTCCTCATTCTGCCGTCATCGTGATTTTATGCTCCACCCTAGGGTAACTGCCCCTGTCTGTATATTTCGATACGATTTACAGTATCCGACAGAATTTTCATAGCCTGCATGAAAAAGGGGCGTGCATACATCGCGCAGAAAATACGCACGCAATCCGCGTACACGTAATCTCGAAATGTACGGCACAGCCCTGCTTTCCCCCCCCTCCTGGCGTTCCGTCTCCCGTGCGACGGCCCTGAGCGGAGGCGCTCTACTACCCGGGCGGAAAACATCGGCTCACGGGCGATGCGTGTGCCCACCCGCCCAGCAAGATGGCTCCTCTACGAGCCGACACTCGGTGTTTGACGTGAAGTTATTTACACACCCGGGACCCCGCGCTGCTCCAGGTAGACGTGCCAGCGGTCGCGTCGATGCGTCGCGGTGCCGCGCGAGCGTAGAGGAAGCCGTCCGTCGCTTGGCGGCCGCCGTCTCCCGTGTCAACGTCACGTCACGTCACGCCGTCGCCGTCACCGTCACGTCGCGTCGCGTCGCGCCGCATCGCATCACGGCGTCAACGTCGCGCCGCGCCGCGTCGCGTCGCGTCGAGTCGAGCCGAGCCGACGAGGGAACAACGGACGGACGGACGACGACGACGACGACGACGACGACGACGACGACGACGACGGATACGCTCGCCGAGGAGCGTTCCCGGATCCCGCGAGCGTTCGCGGGACCGTCGCGCGACGCGGCCAGATCCCGGTGACGACGGACCGAGTCAGCGGCTTCCCCTCCGAGGAAGAGGCAGCGTGCGTTTCCCCATTCAGGTAGAGAGAAAGAGAGAGATAGGTAGAGAATGATGTGATCGCACCGTCGTGCTCACGCCCGGGTCGAGTGCACCACCAGAGGCTGCGCTTTCGCCGCGTCTCTCTCTCTCTGTCGCTCGAACGGCCGTCAGTTTCACTGCCATTGTCGCGGCGACCTGGCCGCCGTCGCCGGGAACGAGCGGTTGTGTACAGTGCATATCGATCTTCACTCGCGGCTGTCACTCCGAGCCGTCGGAGCGACGCGACGGAGCCATCGGGGATCTCGAGATCGTGCGGTTACGTCCGTCTCGCTCGCGCTCCGCTCGTCCGCTCTCCCTCGCCGGAGCCGGGCCGTGTGCACGCCTATTTCGCGGCGCGTCCTTCGTGGCCGAGAAGCGTCAGGAAGTTTCAGGGGATCGGGGCGAGACGGACAACGGACGCGGGCTTCGTGCCGTCCGAGCTGCGGTCGCCGTGCTTCCTTTCAATTCTCATCTTTCTCTCTTTTCCCTCCAGTGTGCGTCCGGGTGCATGTACCTTGTCTCGTGCCGAGAGTGCAGGAGGTGTAGCGCGGTGCAGCTACAGGAGGAGAGCGTACCTGTAGTCTCGCCACAGTCAGCGACGGCTGGGTCTTTCGATAGATACACGTCCGCCTCTCGGTGTCACCGACAGACTCGCCGCACGCTTTCATCGGGTTACGCTCGTAAGCGATTTTCGATACGTCACTTTTCTCCATGTCGCCGTGCTGCTGCCGCGACCACCGCGAAATACGTTTCATTTTCCTTCTCCTCTTTTTCCCCAACGCTCGACTCGACGACAGTTGCGTGCACACGCGGGCGGCCCTCTTCCGCCCCCGCGAAAAAGCCCTGGCCGCGGCTAGAAATAAGCAAGGTCGCTATTATAAAAGCGCGGAACGCGCCGATAAACCGATAATCGCGCGCCTGATGTAATCTCGGGTGGCTTGGAAAAAATTTTTTCGAACAATATCTCTCTGCCCTTCTCCCTTTCTCTCTCCCTCTCACCACACACACACACACATACACACACACACACACACACAGACAGACGCGTTGCCACGATCCCTTGAGAGAGAAAGGGGGTTACTGTTGAAATCGCTCCGGGCACACGTGGCTTTTCTACGATTCCGCCCTTTGTCGATGCCCATTGACGCAATTAGCATGACACAGGACTATTGTGAATAACTCTTTCAAGCGCAATGTATGATTCATAGCTGTATTTTAAGAGACACCGCGACGTGCGGTGTGTCGATCTGGTGTGTAGGAGATAGTATCCGGGGCCGAGGGATCTAGCCGCGAAAACCGCGAACGTGTATCGCTTCGCGAGATCGGGCGAGATTCCGAGAGCCTGTTTTCCGCGCTCTCCTCTTTCTGATTCCTCTCTTTCTTTTTTTTCTTCCAGATACCCAGTGCCATTCCAAAGAACCATTGCTCACAGCTGTGCTAAACTATAAACGCTATGCTTAATGATAGATAGTGTTTAAGAGGTTTTCACGAATACACACATACGTATACAGACGCGCGCGCGCACGCGATTGTCGTGCGTGGTTTATATTTAATAACGTAACGTTGTCACAATCGCATCACCCTAACAATAAGAGAACTCCACGCTGAGCCGCGCGGTGGAGGAAATTCGAGAAGAGGACGTCGATCAAACGCGTCTTGGGTATTTGTACACAAATTGAGGAACCATCGACGCGAGCGAGCCGATTGCGATTCTGGAACTCTACCGAGAGAGAAAGAGAGACAGAGAGATGTCGCCAAAAGGAGGCTGAATCCCTTTCTCTTTTCACGCGGGTCACTCGACCTGAAGTAATGACCAAAGCTGTAAGGACCTATTTGCGCTAGCCGCAAATCATTCGTTGGAAATTTTCACTATGTCTTGAGAGACATTGTGTCTTGCGCCCCACGAAAGAGCGAGTGAAAGAGAAAAAGAGGGAAGGAGAGAGAGAGAGAGAGAGAGAGAGAGAGAGAGAGAGAG
>NW_022639455.1:2942374-2950953 GCF_010583005.1 Odontomachus brunneus | reverse complement strand
GAGAGAGAGAGAGAGAGAGAGAGAGAGAGAGAGAGAGAGAGAGAGAGAGAGAGAGAGAGAGGAGAAGATTAGTCTTGACAATTTGTCGACTCGGCGACATATCACAGCGTGCTAAAAATGGCGAGGAAGAGCGATAACGCGAAGAACATCAACGTCGCGGTGGTCGGACTGTCCGGCACGGAGAAGGACAAGGGCCAGGTCGGCGTCGGCAAGTCGTGCCTGTGCAATCGCTTCATGCGCTCCTTGAGCGACGACTACAACGTGGAACACATCTCGGTGTTGTCGCAGGTAAGAGGCATTCCTCGAGTCGCACGACCGGTTCGTTTTCGCTTGCGAAATGTTTCCTCGCGCGTTGCTTCAATTGTCATCTTCGAAGTGTCTTCTCGTCGCGAGCATCGCTTTAATTAGATATTTTTCGATATTTTCGCGTGTCACACTTTCACCCTAGAATCCTGATCATGGATGAGATTCACCGTGCTTATAACTTTCTTTAACTCCATTGAATCGCGGAAGCATTAATAGATTTATATTCCTCCATGTTTTCTAAGCTGATTACGAAAAAAAAATATCGAATTTTGATCGTTTTTACAGAAATTATGAGCGAATATAAAAAGATAGTACCAGGGGATAAAATATTCCCATGTTTTACGTTTACGTAACTTTTTGATTAGAAACCCATATTTAGGGTTTATTGTATCTCTTAATCTTCGCCCGTTGCTTCAGTTGTTGACAATTTTCGAAATGTCTTCTCTCTCCTGCAGTCCGATTTCAGTGGACGCGTGGTGAACAACGATCACTTCCTGTATTGGGGCGAGGTGACGAAGGCCGCGGAGGACGGGACGGAGTTTCAGTTCCAAGTGATCGAGCACACGGAGTTCATAGACGACGCGTCGTTTCAGCCGTTCAAGGGCGGCAAGATGGAGCCGTACGCCAAGAGGTGTGCCGCCACGAAGATCACGAGCGCGGAGAAGCTCATGTATATCTGCAAGAATCAGCTAGGCATAGAGAAAGAGTACGAGCAAAAGGTTCTGCCGGACGGCAAGCTGAATATCGACGGCTTCCTCTGCGTGTTCGACGTGAGCCTCGTGCCGAACAGATTGATCGAGAAGCAGGTCGAGATCGTGGCGAACGTTCTCAACAACCTGATGAAGACGAAGAAGCCGATCGTGCTGGTGACGACGAAGAACGACGACGCGAACGAGCAGTTCGTAAAGGAGGCCGAGAAGCTGATAATGCGCAAAGAATACAAAGGCTCGATCCTGATCGTCGAGACCTCGGCGCACGAGAACATCAACATCGACCTGGCGTTTATGATCGTCGCGCAGCTGATCGACAAGACCAAGATGCGCAGCAAGGTGATACCGTTCGCCGAGGCCGCCAGAGCCAGAAAGGAGCTACTGGACGCCTCCACGGAGTCCCTGCAGAGACTGATCCGGGTGCACGTGACCGACTATCGCGCCTTGTGGTCGCAAGCTTCGAAGAAACTCGCCCAGCACAAGGAGTTCTCCACGTTCGTCGAGCTGTTCGGCATCGAGGCGACGCAGCGGCTCTTCAGAAGACACATCAAGAAGCTGAAGGACGAGCAGGTGGCGAAGAAGATCCAAGGTTACCTGGACATGCTGCCGGATATCCTTCACGAGATCTGTCCCGACATAACGAATTTGATTAACGAGTAAGCGGTCGAGTTCGTCGCGACTACTTCCCTCCTCGCGAAATCACGGCTGAACGTTTTACTAACGTTGTTCCGCAGAGAATGGTCGGCGGTGCAGCAATACATCAAGGAGCACCCCGACTTCCACCAGTACTTCTTCGAGTGCCCCGAGGATATCCCGTGGATCGACTGCGACTTCGGTGAGAGCAACGGCACGAAGATCCCGTACGACGTGCTGGAGACTCCCGAGGCGGAGACCGTGTTCAAGAATCACATCAACGCTCTGCAGCAGGAGCAACGGCGACTGGAGTAAGTGACCCGACGGGGCGCGTGCGACGACGGTGTAACCGTCTTCGTATCGCTTCGACAAATATCGTAGAATCCAAGTTCGTACATCTTTCTCTTATAGAGCTGTGATAGATCTGATAACTGATCTAGCAGAAAGTTCGTGTATCGTTTCATTTGACATATTAGAAGATAATACTTTCATATGCGATATACTAATGCTTTGCTTCATTCTGGGTGGTGCTTTGTGCAGACTTCCGAAAAGGTAATCACACTTGTGTCTTTTTTTTTCTTTTCCACTTGCTTTCGTTATCTACTATAAGTAAGGCCGCAAGTACATCTTACAAGGAGATATCCCAAGTGTCCTTTTCTCTGATCTTAATGAAACTTGGTGGGTTTTGTAAAGAGCGTCAAAATTTTATATTCGAAACGTATTTTTCGACAACTAAACATATTTAAGGGGTGAAATTAGCCTTTGAAAATCGGTAAAATCATATTCTTTTATGCAAAAAATTAATGTTTATATTAATGGATAGCTTTCGAAATTCTGTACATTTTGTGAATTTACGAAATTACGTTATCATACTTAGTTCAAAAGTTATAAAAAAATTTCGCCAGTTTCCAAGGGTTTGTTTCACCCTTTAAACATGCTTGGTTGCCGATAAAAAAAGATATACATCGAATATTTTTACCTGCTTTACAAAACCCACCAAGTTTTATTGAAATCTGAAAGGGACATCTGGAATACCCTCTTTGTCAGTTGGAATGAACATATGACACTCGTGTGTCGCGATGTTTGCTGTGCAAACATTTGCGTAACGGTGTATGCTTACGTGTCATGTAAAAATAGTAGATTCGAGGTGTCTGCGATCGGTCAATATTTGCCAGCGGCTTATAAGAAATCTATTCACACGCGTTGCATGAATTATGAGACGATTTCCGGTGGAATTAGGATCCGACGAGACACTTTCGTCATGACACTGCATTGCCGCGCAAAAAGTGCACTAATTGTTAACACGTAACTGACTTTCGTAACGATCAAACGTCAGACTATTGTATTTATCCGAGATCGAATTTTCGAGTGTTGCTTTTCAATGAAAATTACTCGACAAGTCTCGTCCCTCGCACTGCAGTTAACAGTAATTGATTTCCGTCAGGTGGAAGAAGCAATTCAAGCAATTGTTGGAGGAAACTGGTTACGTTACGCCTGGGAAACATCTGTCCGAGGTTAGAGTTTTGTTTATGGGCAGAGAATGCTTCGAGGAGCTCTCTCATCACGATTGCCAAGAGATTTACGACCAGCATCAAAAGGAGATTATCGAGAAGGCGAAGCATAATTTTCAGGTAAGCTCCTCGTGGTAGTAACGACCACTTTGTTGCAGCGTTGCAAATAAGAGATACAAGTAGCGCGCAGAGTCACATCGTGTCGTGTGTTCTCGTTTGCAGGAATTACTGTTGGAACACGCCGATTTATTTTATCACTTCAAAAGCATAGCCCCGTCCGGTACCATTACGCAAGACGACATAAAAGAAATCACGGACGCGTTATTGGATGATTTTAGGTACGTGAGTTGCGCCGTGTTATACTTTCAAGATACAACTTCGCAATATCTCAAGCATGTTCTCACGACAGCAATATGATCGATTTAATCGCCGTTTCCGCAGATACAAAGCGTTAGATAGATTAGATCAGGATAGAAAGCTAATGCTGTTTCAACATTTGGGATTTGTGCATTGTCCCATAAGAGAGCATTGCCCGGCTTATCCGAATTGCATGGACGCGCTCATAGAGAGGATACTCGGCACGAAGGCACACAGGTAAAAGCGGCGTCGCCGCGCTAAACAATATTAAAGAACGGTCGAACTTACTTCATAACGCAAATCTGGAAACGTTCTAACAGACCTTCCTCATGGAATCACAGTAGTCAGTGGCAGTTAACGTCGGATAACAATCAGTTGAATTTAGTCATACTCGGGAGTAACAAACTGAGCGAGGAATTCGCCCGTGAGATAAGGGCGCAGACCGAGGACGACGAGGTGGAGATTGACTGCCAATTGTACACTCTCGGTTATCGAATCATAGACGGTGACGTCGGACTGCCGCACAACTCCTTCACTACCTCCGACTTCATGCCGCACGGTAAATATTTTATCGCGCAAACGGCGGAGCTTCATGCTTCTCCGGAAGGACCGTCTAACGTGCGTCTTTTTTTTGCTCCAGGATCCTTTTGTATCTACGCGAATGAGGATTCGTTTGAGTACATTCGATCCTCTTTAGAGAAAACTCTATTGTCGAATTTAGAGCAGGAGGATAGGCTACCTTTCCAAGGATTGCCGATTGTAATAATGTTCGTGCCAGAGTCCAGTATCGACGAGATGGAAGCCATGAGGCTCAAAGAGGAGGGACAGAATCTCGCTGACAGGTGATTGTGCATTCCTATTAATTATAAGTTGGAAAATTTGCAAAGTGTGCTAATTACTGCGTTAATTTCGTGCACAGCCTGCAGTGTCCGTTCATCGATGTCTGCATAGACGATCTGGAACAGGACAAGAGGTTCCCGACTCCGCTGGTGAAGGATGCTTTGCAGCAACTCATACAGTCCATAAATCACAGAGCTGGTTTTTTAAATATATATCAAAGCGTCATCGAGTGCTTGGAGCCTGATATTAGGTAGAGTATCGTTGACGAGTCGCTCGCGATTAAATGATTAATCAATCGCTCATATTTTTTACGTTGCGCTTGATTTCAGGATAATAATGTGCATGTTCTGCGGCGATCCATACTCGGTAGAGAACGTCCTCGGTCCCTTGCTTAGCCATCAGTGTTGCTTTCTCAGCGGAGACCGGTCTATAGTGTTGGAAACATTCCTGGGAGAATCCAAACGTCGGGTCGAGGTCATTATTTCGAGTTTTCACGGGGCTAACGCGTTCAGAGACGAGCTGGTGCACGGCTTCATACTCGTCTATTCCACGAAGCGGAAAGCATCGCTCGCAACTCTAAAGTACGTATCGTTAACTTGTTCCGCGAACCTTGAACTTGAGATGTAACTACGTTCTACTTGGTCGTCCCGCGTCTTTGTTCCAGCGCCTTTTCCATGAACATACCAAACCTGCCGATACAAATAATGGCTGTGACCGACACCGGCGGTGCGAACGCGTTCTTCAGTAACGACTTGAGTCATTTACTCATCACAGAGGGGAATGCCACCGCGGACAGATTGCAGGCGCATTTCATGACATCTGCGTCTAGCTGTCAACAAAAAAGTAAGATATCGAGATCAAATTGTGACGTTCAGTCGGATCACGTTATTTTAATTAATTATTGGATAATATAATAAGTAATTTTAGATTTTTTAGATAAGATCTAATAATTTTTATTTCGTTAATATTTTATGAAACAATATATGCAAAAGAGATGGCAGATAATAGATGAAAAAAGTACGTTGTTTCATAAAATTATAACGATATAAAAACGCAGTCCTCTCATTTTATCTGAAGAAGATCTGAAATTGCTTAGTCCAATATTTTTCTTGATTGCATTTTAATTATTTTTGATTGTATTTCTTTTCCTTTTTTGTAATTATTTTTCTTCACACAGCCGCGTTTTACACGCCTTTCTTCAAAGAGGTGTGGGAGAAGAAACCAGAGATCGAGCAGGCGTTCAATATGGAAGAGCCGGGGAATCTGAACGACAGCGGAGAAGGAACTTTGGAGTACTCGGCCCTGCACCCAATGCCACCGCCGCGACACGAAAGCTATCATCTTCAGACGCCGGATGACGGGTAACTATTCTAGACGTGGCTTCGTGATAACGGAGCGAACGGACTTACGTAATACGCGACTACCTTACTCTGTGGCTCAAAAGTCTAACGTGAAGCAGTATGTCTGTAACTTTCAGAAGCGGCTCCGAGTCGTACGAGCAGTTGACGCCAGACGGCGATCTTGGAGACACCGGTCTCACCGAGCAGTTCGCCGATCACCGAGCCACGCCGAGCGACGATAGCGATATTTACAGTCAGGTCGACTTCTATCGCGAGGAACGGGAGAGAGATCTGATGAAGAACGAGGACATTACGAGCAAGCTATCCGGTGAGTTTGCACAATAAAACTTGCACGAAGTACAGCATTAGGTAGCTTAAGATATATCGAGCTGTGAATTCTCATTTTTCTCCCTTTCTGCCTCTCTTTCTCCTACGTAACAGGTTGGGTAAAGGACACATTTATGCACCAAGATGGAGTTACCAACAGTTACTCACACAGAGCCTTTACGACAGGTCGACGACATATTTCCCAGGCTAAGCCACGACCGAAAGGGAATAGTCAGACTTTGAAACAGCCCGGAAAGATCAATCTGAAAGACTTTTCAAATGTAACAGACGCGATAGCTAGGATGACGATAGGCGAGAAAGACGAACACGGCCCAAAACTGACCACGATGGGTCATGCTCCTCTCGCCACACCGGAATTAGTCGATCTCGGCTCCGAGTACGCGCAGGTGAAGGACGTTGTTCCGAGCATGTACTCCGCGTACGACGGCGATTACATGTACGCCTTGGTGCAAGATTCCATCGGCAATAACAAGTCCAAGCTGCGTCATCGACGTGAAAAAGGACAACCATGTAAGATTATCTCTTTTTCTTTAATTTATTACTATAACAAAGTCTTACCGATGTAGTTATTGTCATATGGTATATAATTATGTGTGCGACATATAATTCTGTATCTTGGAAGAAAAGAAGAATTAAAAATCTTGAGATTTTTAGTGTCTATAAAAGGACATCGACTTTTTCTTTTCTAAGGTACAGGATCGTTACTGATATGCAAAAATTACTGATATGTGATTACTCATGATGACTATCTGCGAGCAGCGTACAGCGACTCCGACTCGGAGTGGAGTTCCTTGGAGAGACCGAGGGTAACTGACGTATTGGGCAAAGCGAACAAGAAACCTTCGTCGCACAAAAGAATACGCAAGAAACGCACCGCGATACCGGTCGCGACACCCAAGGTGCCGTCACTGGCCAGCATGGGAAGCGGGGACGGTATAGTCGGTTTGAACTACAACATGAAGGAGGACAAGAACTGGCGCGTCGATCCAGCGGATAGAGGTACGAATTTTTTTTTATATCTGCTTTTGTATCCGTCTCTCGTTGTTTGCGTACAATTTTGCGTAAGCTGTGGATAGCGATTCAGTAACGACGTACTTGTCTCTTCAGTGTCCAGCGAAACGCCTGACAGTTCCGACTCGAGTGATCCGGAGCACACTTCGAGGTCCAGATCGAAACAATATAAATATGCGGCGGTTAGTTTGCGGAAAAGATTCTCCGGGAACTCGTTGCAGCAACAGCACCTGCAACACCCTTTCAATGTGAAACACATGACACAAGAGATGTTCAGCGCTTCTTGTAAGTAACAGATGACAGTTGGTTCTCGATTTGTCAGAAGCATTTATTAATATGTATCTCGGTATATAATATGTATGACGATAACTCTATGATTGATATATAATTAATGAAATATATGCATCTGAAAAGTTTAATACGCTAATTCGGCAATAATCGCATGTACAGTTGATTAAAGTATATTACTTAACGTTACTTACGTTTAGCTGAAATCACTTCTTATGCTTCTTCAGTAATAACCGCTCTTATTTCTGTGAAGCGCGATGCTTGTCAGTAAGTTTTCCCGTTGAGTTGCAGTCCACGCTTGCGCTAACCTGCATGAAACTTGTGGTTCTTTCTAGCCAAGCAGAGGTGTGAAAATACGTTTGGCATTCCAGATGATGAGTCGAGTCTGGATGTTTCCTCACCGCGAGAAATCAATTCGCCCAGTGTAAGTTACTGAGCGTGTACTCTGATAAAAGTTGGCGAATTACGGTAACGCGCGCGGAATTATCTCATTGCTGCTTGTTTCAGTTCGGTATATTGAACAAGTCGAAGGACGGGGATAAGTTGACCAGGAAGAAGGATAAGCAGAAGGCGAAGGAGGACGAAAAGTTGGAGAAGAGAAGGCAGAAGGAGGAGAAGCTTAAGAAGCACGCAGAGAAGGAGAAGGAGAGGGAAAAGAAGAAGCAGGAAAAGATTAAACAGACCAAAGGCCCGGGCGGCACACCGATCTCCAGTCAGTCGCAGCTGCCGTTGATCGAGGATTTCGCACAGAGCGAAACGAATCGGATACCTTTGTTCCTCGAGAAGTGCGTGCGATTTATCGAGGACGAGGGACTGGATTCGGAGGGGATATACAGGGTGCCTGGTAATCGCGCACATGTGGAGCTGCTTTTCCAAAAGTTCGAAGAAGGTATACTGTTGATTGAAATCCGTCTTGATCACGTCGTCGTGTGCTTCCTTCCCGAAACATAAATCATTCTAACATCTGGTCGTAACGGATAATGTTGATCTATTCTTTCTCCCTTTTGCAACATACAGATGGTAATGTTGACATACATTCTTTGGATATTCCCGTGAATGCTGTCGCCACAGCATTAAAAGATTTCTTCTCCAAGAGGCTACCACCATTAATTGATAAAGAACGCATGACCGAGCTCGAAGATATATCAGGTAAATCAATGTACTCGTCTTACCGCATTTTAATATCTCGAGTTCAAAGCTCGAGCGATCTTCATAGAATCTTGGTACTGATTCTC
>NW_022639455.1:2923605-2942364 GCF_010583005.1 Odontomachus brunneus | reverse complement strand
ATATATATATATATATATATATATATATATATATATATATATCATAATTTATAAATGTCTGTATGTCTTAATATTTTAACTAGAATTGTATTTTTAAAGAGCAAAATATTTTTAAGAATATATTATACTTGTATCAGGTGCACGAGGCAAACCTATGTCGTCTACTTGTATGAACATGGAAGGTCAGTGCCTTTGTCTTATAGATCACTCATAGAATTGCATTCTAGAGTTTCCCGGAATTAATGTAAACTTCATAATTTCTTACGGTTGCAGACCGAAGTTGTAGATTATTGGCTTTGCGTTTGATGCTCAACAAGTTGAATCCTGTAAACTTTGACGTTCTCAAGTTTATCTTCCAACATTTCGTGAAGTGAGTAATTACAGAGATCCAGTGTCCATAGAGACACTCGGACTTACCGGTCGCAATGTAATTATATATATATGTATGTAATACATTTCTAATATTAATTTCTTGATATTCCGGACTTAATATTCCCAATATTAATTGCGTATCCGTGCGATTCCTCAGGGTCGCGGAGAACTGCAAGCTCAACAGCATGGACAGCAAAAATCTGGCGATCTGCTGGTGGCCTACGTTACTACCTATCGAGTTCAACGACCTCGGCAGATTCGAAGCCATGAGGCCGTACCTGGAGGACGTGGTCCAGACGATGATCGACCAGTACCCCTTCCTATTCTGCGGCGAGGAGGCCATTGTGATGGTGTAGTGACGAATGCGTTGGCGTGTCCATAGTGCGTAGTTGCTGTGCAAGCAAAAGTGAACAAGTTTCGATGGACGGACGGTTAGGTGGGTGGATAAATGAATGGATGGATGGGTAGATGAATTAATGAACGAATGAATGAATGAATGAAAATTAATGGTAGCGGAACGTCAAGCGCCCCTGCTCGCGGAATAATGCGACACAATTTTGTACGCGGTCGACGTGATCACGCGATCGGGCGTAAATGATTGGTCTCAATATAGTTTGTATTGATATTAACTTCGCTTTAGCGCACTCGTAATCGCGATTAATAACATGCAGGTGCCACGGCGCGACGTGGACGATCGAACTCGGAGGAGAGTCTATTTCGGTTTTCTCAGTCGCTGCGTTTCGTTCGTTTCCCGCGGAATGCGACGAGTCGCGAGATTCTCTCCCGCTTACGATGAGTGGAATGATTGATCGGTCGATGGTCCTAAAAAGAAAGAGAGAGAGAGAGAGACGGCTGTTCGCGCGCAGGTCAGATAATAACGCGAGTAATAAGAGTCAATCCATGTGTCATAATAGTATGCATGTATCATGTTGGATGTAATCAGAGCGATGTATTTATTGATATTATATTAGGGATAAGGCTCGGTATTTGATAATAGCGATTAGCTTATAGCTGAGAAGATAAGATCGATGTTGCTTTTTCTCTTCTTTTTTTTTTTTTTTTACTTTAGTTCGCTTCCCGGTTAACTTCTTTCTGTGCTGTTCTTTCATATTTCACTTGTCCGCATCGCGAGAAACGAAAATGCTGAACCGCAAAGTGAAATGACATACCTAACGTGGCCTCGTTGAAGAGGTTGTTAATATTAAAAAGAAAAAGTGACCGCGCATCCAACCAGTATCTACGAAAAATAGAAAACATGACGATTCATCGTCGAATATATATATCACGCACACATGCATACAGCAACGATATCAAAAAGCCAAAATTATTTATTATTTTTATTTATTTTTCCTTTTATTTTATTTTTGCTAGTGCACAAATCTAATCTCGAGCGTGTTTTACTTCTTGCATCCTGTCGGTGTAGATTATCGTACAAGAATTTTTAAAAACGGTTTTTTATCGCGCGGCAGGGCCGAGGCAGGCCCTAACGATGATACAGATACCGTATATTCTCATTCCGTCTAAAGAGATGAAATAAAAACGAAAAAAAGCAAAACGCGAAAAGCGTCACGTATAATTGCACAAATCTCGATAAACAGCGATAGCAGGCGTACGCGAAAAAAAAAGGAAGAAAAAGAACGAAGATAGAAATGTTAAAGAAAAGAAATCTTTTCGGGAGAATCTCATTTTGCGCACAAGCGTATACACAAATAAACAAGCAAGCAAACAAACATACACGTACACACTCGCGTCGAACGAATCGAAACTACTGTATTAAGAGATATTTAGAGGTACGAACGATAAGGTTCTCTAAGGTTTTCTTAAGACGAATATGTACATAGGAGTTTAACGATTTAAAATACGCGAGGTTCATTAACGAGAAAACGCTAAATTCGCGAGGACTTTGCGACGACAGCGAAGAGTTTAGCCCCGTTTTAACGCAGCAAGCTGACGTCTCGTCGTTTGTATTTTCGCAAAAAAGAACGAAAAAAAAGAAAAACGCAGAAAGTATTTATTAACGCAGTATTATCGCGCGAGAGGTATGCTCGATCGAGGGGCCGTGATTCGATTCAGTTGTCGAGAGGAAGAAGGAATGAGGAGGGCGTCATCTGATTAGCACACTCGTATTTCGACACATTCGCATACGCAAAACGTTCCAACACACCCGCGCCGCGATTTAGTTCCTCCGTGCTCGGCTTGAGTTCGCGGCCGAGATCCGAGTCCAGACATTGCGAGTTCGCGACGTGAATTCATGGATTTTTGAGAGACGCGGGACGCTCTTTTTTCGTAGGTGTGCCATAACTTAAGTCGATGTTAACGAGATCGTAAGTGGCAGGTATACATATGCCTTTCGGCGGCTCAACATTCGAAAGTAAGCTTGCGCGCGCCCACGCTGTCCGAGCGTAAACCGACAGCGAATACACTCGCGAGAGACACTCAATCGCCCGTGAATGTTGAAGCCACTATGCGAACAAGAGAGAGAGAGAGTGAAAGAGAGAAAGAAAGAGAGAGAGTGAAAGAGAGAGAGAGAGAGAGAGAGAGAGAGAGTGAGAGTGAAAGAGAAAAGAAAACGCAACAACACACTTTTGTAATTCGAAGATTAACCGCAAACATTCCCGTAAGGAACGTCGATGTTACTTCGCCGTCTCGAGAGGGGCACGTTTCGACTGGATCAGAAGCTCCTGATCTTGAGAGAGAAGGAAAACAAGAGTAAAATCTCACCTACGATAAACTAGAGTGACTTTCTCTCGAAGAGTCGGCTCGCCAGAGCGAAACGCGCGTCTCACGGAACATGCTATACGCTCCGTATTTGTAAGGATAAAACGTTGTAACGATATTTCTACGATCAAGGACGCGCTGCAGCGAAAGACAGATACAGAAGCAGAGAGAGAGAGAGAGAGAGAGAGAGAAAGAGAGAAAGAACGGATCGTACACATTCCCGTTTAGTCGTAAAAGAAAAAAAGATTTTATACATTCGTACGTACGTAATTGTATAATGTTCTTAATAGGAATGAAAAGACGTCGATGTTTTACGTGCGGGATCTAGAACGCGCGAAACGGTCGAGAAGACTACTGGAATAATAACGACGCGACCGGCGTTTTCGCGTCGACGATGTTGAAGTGGCTGGCGTGTGTCGAAGCGCTTGGGAGATGTTTCTTCTTCTTCTTCTTGTACTTCTTCTTGTTCTTCTCCGTCTCTTTATCTTCGTCCGTTTTACGTGTATGTCGAATCGTTCAGTTTGGAGCACTTGCGAAATTTTGCCACAATTGTAAGATCACACGTGTGTTACCGAGAGTCGCTTGCACCGTTTCATTGATCTCATTTTGCCGGCAGGAGTCGCGTACACTTTGATGGTTAGCTTAGATATAATGTATTACGGCACTTTTTCCCGTCTCTACGCGATACTGTTAGAATCGTTTGTGCAGACGATTTCTCTGCTATTAGCCGCTTGGTGCAATCGCCTCCGCTAAGCTTCTTCGTTAGCGAATCTGTCGTGCGTATTTCGTGTAAAGTAGCTCTCGCGAGCGACTCGCTATCATTTTTCGCGCGACTATCATTTGTCCGGGAACCCTCTGGCGCAAAGCCATGCCTTCAAGTGCGATCGAGCGGAGTCGTTCGCCGCGACGGCGGTCTAATCGAATTTCTCGCGAAAATTGCAAGAATATCCGACTCGTAGCCCGCGATTATGTGACAAATTGATTATCATTAAAATTTTTAACAAACAGCCTCAAGAATCTTCGATTATCAGTCGACTTGCGTCTATTTCATATAAGAAATATTCACTTAAATGACCAGACAGTTGTAATAAATCGTGCTCTCGATCAAGGGATGCAAATCATTTGCAATTGTGGTTTAAGAAATTTTAGGGCGGTGTTTATAGTAGAGTCTTACATTTAAGTTCGTCTTAGGTTCATTTTCAGATACTATGTGAGACGTTTTATTAAGCTGCGAAGATGAACTTAAGACGTTCTTCAATATAATCTCCAATTATAAATACCGGCCTCGGAGTCAGGATAATTAAATTGATCGAGGCACTTTTTCACTAATACTACTTTTATATATATCCGTGAGTATTTTCTTCATTCTTAAGAATGACATTCATTTCGCTAGATCTGACGCATTAATTAATCTTTGCGCTTGTATCAATTATCTCAAGCTTTGAGAAACGAGGACAGAGCGACCTGGACAACCGCCGCACCGACGCAGACCCGCGATCGCAGCCTCGTTTCGTCGCACTCTCGTGTCCACGTTGTAACGGTTAAGCAATAGCACAAGAAACGAATCTACCGAGTAACGAAGAGGTACTCGCCGCCGCCGCCAACGACGACGACGACGACGACGACGACGACGACGACGACGACGACGTAGCAGTAATAACAATAATTAGTAGTGAGCGCGAGATAACGATCACCAAGCTTCGCAACGCGACTCGTCCTTCGCTCCTTCTCCTCCTCATCGTCATCATCGTCATCGTCATCGTCACCGACGGCTACATCACCATCGTCATCCCTCGACACGTATCCATCGAGCGTCTTCTCTCGCGAAGCCTAAAGGAGAAAAACCACTTTTTCTACGATACGTCCGTTAAGATTTCCGCTTGTCTCTTCTCGCTGATCCGGGGAGACGGGCCCGTCTCCTCTTCCCCGCGCATCCACCATCACCATCACCACCTCTCACCTCCCGTTACGAATACGAATATCCTTGCGTTGTCTCTAACGTAGCCTGTGATAAGAACGTAGGCGTACGGACCTTGTTTCCCTTATTTATAGCATCGGCTGATGTACGAATGTATTATAGTTGTACAGTTGCATCGGATGATGTGTATTATAAAGCCCGATTTACTTTTGCGTTCTCTCGCGCGCTCGTCCCTTCGTACACTTGCGTGTTGTTATTGATATTATTATTATTATTATTATTATTATTAATATTATTATCATTATCATCGTCATACCTTTCTCTCTTCACACACTTTGTCGCACAACCCGCATGTATTGTGTTCTCATCCGCGCTGTTGTGCTTCGTTTTCCATCTCGAGAGCTTTGATTCATCATCTCTTTTTTTTTCCTTTCCTCGCAGTCCTCTCTGCATACTTTGCGAGCACCCCTGGAGTAACGATGGCAAATTGCGAGGAGAAAAATCACGGTGTACACTCACACGCTCACACACACGCACGCCGCACCCTACGCGCAGGAGAAAATGTGTTGCGCGAAACGCAATTCGTCGATTGTATACTCGTTAATTCGCCGATCTCGTCGTCTCACGGAGCAAATACAGAGACTTTCAGTTCGGACGACTAGACGCGAAGCAAGATCTCAATTTTAGCATGTTCTCAGCGGATGATCGAGAGTCTACCACTCGTCCTCTCCAAATTGATTTAGCCGCGTTTTGCGATATTTTATACCTTGACGTTTTTTATAACGAAATAAAATAAAAGGAAACGTATTTGTAGTAGTATATTTATATATGTTTATTTTGTAGCGTTGTATACATTCTTGTGTGTATGTCGTGCGCGCGCGCGCGGCTTTGAGCCGTCAGGGCCGCGAGGATCTCCCCGGCCTTGTCTTTCCGTTTTTACTGCAACTGCAGCTTAATCTAGAATGTGCTCCTTGCCTCCTGTTTCTTGTTCTCTCTTTTTCTTTCTGGCCTAAGGCATAAGATTTGAGTCAGAGGGAGATAAAGAGAAAGAAACAGAAAGGAAGCAAAGAACACGTTACGGAACAAGCTTACGTCTCTTCGTGAGGAATGACGATTCATGTGCGAGACGCGAGCAGTGATATCGAGAGAGCTTTGCTAGCGGTAGCGACACTTGTCAGAGAATAGAATCGACGAGCGCAATCGCAGAATCGTTTTGCTTTCCGACCGGTAATCAGTAGGGAACGGCGATTCGGACTCGGACAATAATTCGAGAAGAGAACCCCCGACACGAGAAATACGAATCGTAATATCTAGCATAATTGAGTATGGATGTTGTTTAGTAGAAGTATATCGAGATATATATTTAGTATGTAATTGAAGACTGATATTTATAATAATTTAAACTCGCGAGGGCAACTGAGAGACACAAAGGGGAGTTTCTGTTTCATTTATTAATCCGTCGAGAGCGCTTCGCTCCAAGTCTGTGTATTTTGTTCGTGTTAACCGTCGTATATCTCTGTGTAAGTTTTCTCATTTCTCTATACTTGTCGTTGCATACTTTGATTTTGAAGCGCGGCAGACACGACGTGGTACAGCTCGAAGGAACGAAACAGGAGGCCGAGACACTTGCACCTTGTCGCTTCAGTTCAGACAATCGAAGAAAGAATGTCAGTGTTGCTCGCAAAGTATCGGCAAGCTAATCCAAACGCGTCCAGATCTCGCCGACACCGCCGAAAAATTCGCCGACCCTCCGAATTTTGCAGAATTTAATGCGAACGTGACCCGCTCTTTCCTTCACGAATGCGTTTCCATCTTCTCTCCTGAATTACGCGTTTATGAATGTCGTCGTTTATATACATGTAACGATTTTTGTAAATAATCAGTATACATATATAAATATATAATTATATATATATACATAAAAATATATATATAAATTATATATATATGAGGAACACAACGTGTAAATGGACGGAACCTGTCTTCGTTGTATCAATAGTCTTATATCAGACTTGTATATGGACGGAGGGACTTTTGATTATTAAAAGTTTCCTAGAGTAAAAAAAGAAATCTTACATTTTTCTCCATCGCCACCAGGACTTGTTTTTTATTTTAATGCAATTAAAAAGCATACACATCGAGCGATCGAAAATTTAATCACGACTAGCACGCGATTTCTCCCCTATATTTAATTTATTTTTATTTATATGTTTAATTATTGTAATACGCGCGCAAAGGTAAATATTTGTAGGTTGTATATTTGTACGTGTATATTTTTCTACACATTTTTCAAAATTAAGTTAAATATTTCGTAAAAAACGTCATAATATTCGAGACACCAACTATCTGTGTAATTTATATGTAAGTTTTAAATATCTATGTGTATTTTTTAAATATTTATACGTTTTCAATAACTTCAATAGACACGTAAGTTTTCTAATATATTTTTTTCAACTGAAATAACTAAATAACGAATTGAGTAAGAAATTATTTAACTCAATGGACCATGTATAGATGTAACAATAGTATATTTACATAAGTATATGAGCATATCTGTATAAATTTATCGACCAAATAATATAAGTAAATAAACTAATTGCTGTTATGTCGTGTATATAATTTATCGTTGACTTATATTATTTGACTTATACGGCTGATTTATTTGAATAGCGTTACGATCTCAATTGGTCATTCAGGAACGGGGCGACTCGTAGCGGAGACTTCGGAACTAATTTGCAAAATTAACGGGTCTAAAAATATGGTACTCTCGATTTAGACCCCTTATTTTTGCAAATTAGTTCCAGAGTCTTTGTTACGAGCCGCCACCAACAAGTTGAGGTCGTAGCGCGATTTAACATAAGTCAACCAAGTAGTACGAGTCAACGACGAATCGGACGAATCTTCCCAGCCAGAAATGATTCGTTGATCGATATCGAAACGATGTCGAATCGACATCGAAATTGTGAAATTGATGTCGATTCGACATCGATTCGACATCGTTTCGACATCGTTTCGACATCGATTGACGAATCATTTCTGGCTGGGTTGTTTTCAAATAACACGTCACAACAGTAATTGGTTTGCTCAATTATATCACTTAATCGATTATGGAAATGTGTTAATTTACGTGTATATTTCATAAATGTATTTTTGTTATATATGTTTTATATTTAATTATTATGTTAATTAGGTGACTTCTTAATCTGCAACAATTTAAATATTTGACTTGAGAAGTATATTTAAAAATATGCAATATGCTCGAGTATTTGTGTATATGTTAAAATAATTAAAAACATAAATAAAAATTTTAAGAAAATGAAAGATGAAATTGAAAGTTCTCTTGAAAATCAAACTTTTCTCTCTCTTTGCTTCGGGACGTCTTAGCTTTCCTCCAAAAGTCTTGTTAAAAGTACTAACTAATAATCTCGATATTAAATATTTAAATCTTGTATATATCTCGTGGAAAGTATATATAAATGGCTCTACATTTCAATAATTAATACGCCAGATATCGAGACGCGTTAAAGAAGATCTTCAAAAACTAATTCATATCGCAAAGATACGAAAGATACATATTTAATGGGAAAAACTCCGGGCTTTACTTTATTCGTTGTCCAAGCAAACGTCGACGATAACGGCGACGGCACGCGCCCAATTCCTCACTCCGTGTGCACGCGAGCGGACAGGTGGGGAAGCTGGCCGACCAATCGGCGTGCGACAACACTTCGCGAGCCGCGCCGTGTACCGGTAACCGCCGCATACTGTAGAACGGCCACGTATGCGACGACTGTCGACGGTCAGTGCCAGATAGACCGTAGTTCGACTCGTGAGTGATTGGCCGCCACCGAAGATGCTGCGAAAGTGCCTGACAATCCTGCCGTTGCTTCTGCTCGGCGTACTCGCCGACGAGAAATATGTCCTGGAGCTCACCGATGAGACCTTCGACAGCGAGCTCGCGCGTCACGAGAACACACTCGTCATGTTTTACGCACCATGGTGAGAGACAAACAGCAGACAGAAAGAGAGAGAGAGAGAGAGAGAGGCGGCTGTCGGAATCGTCCAACTCATCTGTCATAGCTACGTTATGTTACTCTATTTGCGCCCTTTAAATGCGTCTATTGAATATATCATCTTTTATACGCTTTTATACTTCAGCTTTTATCAAGCTGAAGTAATTGATTAAAGACAGAATGTCAGGAGAGTCACGGAAGAGTATAGAAAGTGCAGAGAGAACGGGACATTTTCGTTGATTTACTAGAAGTTCCTTATCTTTACGAAGGGTGCGATTATATCGCACTGTTGCCAGCTGCTTAGAGCTCGTATCTTCCTCTTGATAGGACAAAAAAATGTTTATTCGCTCCCATATACGGCGAAGCCGCAATCGTCACCGAATGCCGGCATGGAGCCTTCTTCCGTTCGACCTGATGACGTATTAAAAATTCTGATGTCCCCTTAGATAAATTCGAGTTGGACGAACGCCGTTGACGCTTTATCTTTTTGCGAAAGAGCGAATTTGATAAGGAAAATTACAACATTCGCTTTCTTCATACCTCTTTAGCTATTCACATGACGTGTCTCTTTGTGTTTTTTTTTTTTTCATTTCATCTTTGCATTTTTTTAAGCTTCACTCTCTATACTTTGTTTAATTTGTCTCTTCTGGATGCTGGAAATAAGCTCATTTCAATCATAATACAGAAAATGTAACAATATGCAGCTAATCTTGAGATAAGAATCTTTCATTTACCATAAAGCAAAGGTATGAAAAAATATTCTTGAATCGTATAATTTCAATGTATTTGCAAGGAATTTGAACTTTGGGAAACTTAAATTATTCACAGTTATCATCTGGATACACTTCTGAGATAAGAACTCATAAATAAATTCATTAACAAGCTTGTGTGATATGTGTGTGTGTGTGTGATTATCATTGCACAAACATTAACAGGATCTTAATATATGATTATTATTACACAACCATTAATATGATTTCAATCTTATTATCAGGTGTGGACATTGCAAACGCTTGAAACCAGAATACTCCAAGGCAGCGGAGCTGCTCTTAGGTAGTGAACCACCAATCACACTGGCTAATATAGATTGTACAGCAGCTGGAAAGGACACCTGCAACAAATATAGTGTCAGTGGCTACCCTACACTTAAGATTTTCGAAGGTGCCGAAATGAGGTCTGATTACAACGGTCCCAGAGAAGCATCTGGCATCGCCAAATATATGAAGGTAAAGTCTATTGCTTATTATCATACTCAGCTTAGTAATTTCCAAAAAGACTATGTTTACTTCCAATTTTCTCATTTTTATCTCATTTTAGATAATGTTAGATCTTAATCTAGAAAGTTTTTACATATGTTGGAATATTTTGTATCTCATTTTCATTTCGTTTACTTGACTTTCAGTCTCAAGTGGGACCGGCATCTCAGGACTTGACTAACGAGAAGTCCTACAAGTCCTTCTTGGATGGAGATGATGTCGGTGTGGTGGGCTACTTCGAAAAGGACGATTCTCCGTTGGCTGCGGCGTATCTCACGGTTACTAAGAAGCTCCGAGGGAAGGTCAGATTCGCGCACACCTCGACAAAACAGCTGTTGGAGTCAGCGGGACACAAGTATGTTTCTTTGCAGCTCGTGAAGGGGAATGAGCTATTGTAGGAACGTTCGCATTAATGTACTTATTGTTTCAGAAACACTATTGTGCTTTACCGACCGAAGCAGCTGCACAACAAGTTTGAGCCTAACAACGTGGTGTACGACGGCGGCGACTCCATCAGCGACATCAACGACTTTATCAGTAAGAATCAGTGAGTATCGTTTCCCCGTCGAAAGAATTCCGCACGCGTATGAAATTGTCCTCTTATAATTGTCACGTAAAACTTTGTTACAGATTCGGTTTAGCTGGCGTTCGTACGCGCGACAACAAGGACGATTTCAAAAACCCACTAGTAGTCGCCTACTACAGCGTGGACTACGCGAAGAATGCCAAGAGCACCAATTATTGGCGCAACAGGATCATGAAGGTCGCCAAGGACTTCCCTGAATACAATTTCGCCATATCTTCCAAGGATGACTTCCAACACGAGCTGAACGAATACGGCATCGAATTCGTGAAGAACGACAAACCAGTGGTTCTGGTGCGAGACGCCAGTAACCAGAAGTTCTTGCTCAAGGAGGAGTTCTCCGTCGACTCGTTCGAGTCGTTCCTGAAGGATCTGCAGAGCGGCACGCTGGAGCCGTACCTCAAGTCCGAGCCGATCCCGGATAGCAACACCGGTAATGTGAAGATCGCAGTGGCCAAGAATTTCGACGACGTGGTCAACAATAACGGCAAAGACACGCTGATCGAGTTCTACGCGCCATGGTGTGCCCACTGCAAGAAGCTCGCGCCGGTGTATGATCAGCTGGGCGAGAAGATGGCTGACGAGGACGTGGAAATCGTCAAGTTCGACGCCACAGTGAACGACGTGCCGGCACCTTATAACGTACGCGGCTTCCCAACTCTCTATTGGGCGCCCAAAGACTCCAAGAATAGCCCGATTGAGTATGAGGGCAAACGCGGCCTCGAAGATCTCATCGAGTACGTCGCTAAGCACGCCACTGATGAACTCAAGGGCTACGATCGCAAGGGCAAGCCGATTAAGCCCAGGACCGATGAGTTGTAAGTGACGTCATTCACGAGGGAGATAGATAGAGAGAGAGAGAGAGAGGAGAGAGGGAGAAAGTTCGCGAAGTTCGTTCCCGTTACATTTCAAGATCGTACACATCACAGTTGAGCGATCCGTTACACGACGTTTACCTTATGTAACACACAAACGCAGTGGAGGAACGAGCGAGGCGTTCAGAAACGAACGTGAGCCGACAGTTTGTGAGATTTTCTTTAAACGTAACATCGTGTTTTTAACACGAATCTCGAAGAGCCTACAAGGTGTCCGACAGTCTTGAATTCATATTTCGGGCAAAATTAAAAAAAAAAACGTTATGAAGTAGGCTCGTGATAATCTTATAAGCGCAAATTTTTTCCATTCACTTGAGGCTGGATCTTGGAAGTGATATTTGGGTCGCTGTGTACTCACTTCGCTCTAACTCTGAACGGCTCAAACGTCGTGGGCGCGGACCGCGTATGACCAGAGAACGAACTAGCTAACTGAGAGTGCAAATAACACAATGTTGCCGCGCGAGACGTTTGCAATAAGTGGCGAAGCGAGGGTGGAGAACATTCGGGAGTGTGTCCTCTAACATAGGGATTGTCTACATGTATTATTGTACACTTTGTAACAATTGTATAAGAATGCGAGGCGAAAATGCGAGATGTGCGAGCGTAACAGAACTGATTTCAGATTTTGCCCGCGACATGCTTTCCAGTTGTTTTGACAAACTGCAAAAATCTACTATTTTGAGGAGGCGCTACGCGGTGGCTTCCTATATCCTCCGATAAGTAAGCTCCATTCCAATATTGCGTGTTTCGATTATATTACAGAACTAATCTAAGTTAGGAAGAATCAATTTTCGTTTATACAAAGAACAACCGAAATAAATTGTTTTATACAAAATGTCTCGAAAGATCTGTGCTCCCTTCCTTGGTGATAAATGACACAAATAGATGTAAGTGGAGGCGACCTTGCCATTCGTGTGAAATGTAAGATAAACAGTCGTGTGGTCGTATCACACAAAGTGAAAGAGATACCAGAAGCCATAGGTTGCTCAAGAATGACAAGAATGCTACTTCGCATAAGGATCTAGAAATCGTTGGATTGTAAAATCTCTTCTCGTCCAGGATGCGTACAGAGTATTCCATTTTCTACTCCTACGTTCGCGCTGTACAATGGATGTCATTCAGCGACGGCAGCAGCACCTTCATTGACTTACATCGTCATAAGAAATGTTTATTGTTAGTTACAATCTGTTATCATAGCGTTTGTAGGATAATCATACAGTCTTACATACAAAAGCTAAGTAGTAGTAGAAGTAGTAGTAGTTGTTGTTGTTGTAGTAGTTGTAGTAATAGTAGTAGTAGTGATAGAAATAGTAGTAGTAGTAGTAGTAGTAATAGAGAGAAGGATGTAAAGTGGTACAGAGAGATTTCGGAGGTCACAGAGGATCGACGATCTCCTTCTTCTCCTGATCATACAAAACTGGTTTATTCATCGCGGTATCTCGCCGGTTACTTTACTCGCGGTACAAATCGTTATTCAATTACATTCGAGTCTCAAAAAATATCTCGTCTACTTACGGAGAGAATGATTGGCTTACGGCGATTAAAAACGCGTTATCGACAAACTCGGAGCTTCGCGCGGGGCCCTTCAAGGAAAAGATACTTCATTTACGTGTCTCTGTGTACGTGTATTTGTGTGTGCGCATATAAGGTACACGCGTATTATCCTCAGTGCTCAGTTCTCGGAGAAGTAAAAACTCGACTTTCCTCTTTTTCATATATGTATATATATATATATATGCATCGCTGATATTAAATACATATTTATCGAAATCTGTGGCTCGTCGGACCCGGACATCCGCTCGTGAGACTATCGATCAGGCCCGCGCTCGTTACTCTTAATTATTGCTCTCTGTTTACGCCATGGAAGTAGAGAAAAGCCAGCGTGTGTTTTAAAAATAAAGAAAGGAAAAAAGAGAGAAAACCCGGTACACACTCGAAAAATCGCGTGTTGTCTACTACGTATAAAGAGAACACGCTGTAAAGAGAGAGAGAGAGAGAGAGAGAGAGAGAGAGAGAGAGAGAGAGAGTTTACATATATATGTGTATAATATATATAAATACATTATATATATTATACATATATATATATTTTTTTTTATAAAATACGTATATACAATAGTCTCGGGTGCGTGATTGATACAATTATGTATGTATATAAGTATGTATATATATATTTATATATATATATATATATATAACGGTATATCCACGAAACTCATTATATAAAAAGAACACTTTCGAGCTTCGCAGCAGACGCGCGCGCGCGACTTGCATGGAGAAGCGGAGGCGTGGATCCGAAAGCGCGCATTTCCCAAATGAAGCGCTCATTATACAAGGCTCGTTCTCGATCGCTTTAATACACCTTCTCCGTTCTTCCCTCTTTCACGCTTCCCTACAGATCCCATCATCATCGTGCGTGCGTTCGCTCATGGCAGAAGTATCTTAAGTCGTCGCGTAAACGCTCTCCTGTTCTTTCTTTTACGTATATCGTTCTCATGTACGGCTCCGAAAAGTTCCGTAAAAGCGCACTGCGTGTCACAGGGCTGTCGTTATTTTCGCTATATCGCTCTAACACGTTCGAGAAACAAGTCGGCAAATAACGCGAATAAATCGTGCACATCGCAAACGTGCTGATTTCATATCGGCGCGAGAACAATTTGCTTCCACCGGCTTTTCGATCTATTCACACATCGTCGCGCCTCTTTCTCGGAAGGGAGAAATTATTTGACGTTAAATTAAAGGGGGAGAAGTAGATGATCTTGATAAACACAATCCACGGCGGTTCGTTGAATCGACGGCCGGGAGAAGATCGCGGTCGTCGATTCAACGCTGTTGCGACATCATTTCCGTTCACGACAAGGGAACGAGTGACATATCTTTTTCTTTTGTTTCTCCTCATTTTCGTGTCTCACCACGGCGCGTAGAACAACACAAGCGAAGCGGACGAGAAGAATGGCGAGACAAAACGATACGGTCGCTACAAAGTCGGTGTGAGAAATTTTCGCGAAGCGACTTCTCCGAATGCTGGACAATTGTGACATACACACGTAAAAACTCGTCGACGTGGTTGCGACGATATCACGACGCACGAACGATAATCTTCGACTTTTCAACAGAGTAACTACACATGCTCTCAAGATATCGATGATGTATGCGTGTATAAAAAAGCGCAAACCCCACGTCGGCTCGGTTAGACATGAGGAACGCGTTCCGCGAAATACACGAATATAATGCAGCCGCTGTTACAATCCGTTATGTTAGTGTCATCGCAATACACAATATAACTCTAAGATATAGTAATAATAATAAAATATAATAATACATTTAGTCTCTAATTGTGGTATCTTAAACATCAGGGCGGTCTGTTAGTTTAATCCATTCACGTTTATAATGTAACAAATGCCACATTTTCTCGCTCTCTCGAGAGGCAATAACGGCGACGACTTTTTTTTTTAGTGAAATTAGCGATGCAAGGCTCGAGATACTTTCGCGACATCCTTCCTTTTTTTTTGTAACTTCTCCGTATTGCTCACTTTGACTCTTGCACGCTCTGCGCTTCTTGCATTCACCGTTTCTTTCTCTACGTATTCCCTCTCTCAACTCGCTCGGGATTTTTCTTTTTTGTTTTACTTTGTTTATTTACCAAAATAAAGAACCGCTACGTTAAAAAGAAAAGAAAACAAAGAGACTTGTAGAATGCATATAATAATTATAATATTAATAAAAAATAATAATAATGAGATATACTAATAATAATCACTACCATGATAAAGATAATTGTGTACCGTAGATGTAGATAGTTGTTGGTATGACAATCATTTGTTTCCGTTTAAGTCGAGCGACGTGGTGGCGTCGCAACGCCAAGTACATAAGATAAAATGACAGGTTCTTGACAGTCGTTTAAACTCGAAGCACAATTCATTACTGTTAAAAAATACACAATCAAGGTGGTCATTACAATATACATTACAGGTTTTCGTATATAATAATAAGGTATACTTGTATTGAATTTACTTCAGCGCTTCTGAAAGTCCTTCTGTGTCGTCGACGACTGCTTACATTTGTGTGTTTTGTATGCGTGAGTGTGTGTATGTGTCGTGTGTTGTATGTGTATTATGTGTGTAACGTGGTTGCACCTTCTCTTTTTTTCCTTTTTGTTGTTGCAAACTTGTTTTATTATGTAAAATAATTAAAGATGTGTGTATGTGTACGTGTATGTGTACATATATGTGTATCATGGTTTCCACAGGGTGTCTCCGGCATTACGACTAGCTTCGCTGCAGCTAGTTCCGCAATTCCATAAATTTCGCCCATATTATCGGGCTCACTTGGCGTTACGCTTTAAAGAAGCCTACATCTGCCCTTCTTCTTCTTCTTTACCTACGATTTCACGACACAGACATGTTAGTACAATAACTAGTGTGCCCATCTAAAGAATCGTTGAATCATTAAACATACTGGATTATTAAACTGTAATCCTTCCGTGTGCAGTAAATGAATTCAACGAGTATTTTTAGAAATTGCTATTTTTAGGATACCTCAGAGTGATTTAATATGCAACACGATACAATAATACACTGTTGAAGCAGAAATATGTATCTTCAAATATTCTTTAAATATTTCTCTTAAAGTTATTTTTGAGCTCTTAATCAATGAGACTAGTGTATCTCTTAGCCTTTTACTATCGTTATGATCAACTACTTGGAAATTACGTACTTGTAATGCAGCTCGGGTTGCCGTTTCGAAGACTTCCCTCACACCTTCCTTGCTCTTGGCAGAACACTCAAGGTAGGCGAAAGCGTTGATTTTCTCAGCCATGGCCCTTCCCTCCTCCGGCTTGACCGGCTCCTGCTTCATTTTGCTGAGCTCCTTGATGGTAGTGGGATCATTGCGCAGGTCTTTCTTGTTTCCCACAAGGATGATCGGCACGTTCGGGCAGAAGTGCTTCACCTCTGGTGTCCACTTCTCGGGAATGTTCTCCAAGGAATCGGGACTATCGATGGAGAAGCACATTAGGATGACATCCGTGTCTGGATACGACAACGGGCGCAGCCTATCGTAATCTTCTTGTCCAGCTGTGTCCCAAAGAGCCAGCTCCACCTGTTTCGAGAAAGATGACGAGAGTCGTCCGTTCGTTAATGGGATCAAAACGGAGAAAATCGAGTGAGATCTGCGAGAATACGTACTTGTTTGCCATCCACCTCGATGTCCGCGACATAATTCTCGAATACTGTCGGTACGTACACTTCAGGGAACTGGTCTTTGCTGAACACTATGAGTAGACATGTTTTACCGCAAGCACCGTCACCCACAATAACCAACTTCTTCCTAATGGCTGCCATGAATCCTAGAATTCAAAAGAACGCACGTTAATGACGACCAGAATCGGGCACCTTCGGACAAGGTGATTGCATAGTCCGGCCACTGTCTGCTCGCTTGAGACGATTATTCGCTCTCGAGATGCACGGCTGAATACAGAATTATTATTGGCACGCAAAGCGGCACGTGTGAACGTTTGTTACAAGTTAACGGCGAACTTCGGCAGCCGCAATTGAAATACGAAAACATGTCCGTGCTGAAAAATCGTCAATTTCACACACATGGAATAATAATACATATTTACAGATTCTCTCTCGTGCGTGCGGAGGATTTTTCACGGAAATACACGACGATTCACACGAAATACACTTAGCGTCCTCGACTTATCAGTGTGGTTTGTTTCATTTGCGTGAGGTAGAGGAGAGATAACGCTGTTGTCACAAAGTGAGATTTCAGGCAGCACTTTATGTCGTCACGGTAGTGTCTCGAGTAGGTAAAGCAAACAAAAAAAAAAACAAAAAAAAGAAAAAGAAAGAAAAGGGAAGAAGAGAATGGATACTCTTTCCGTCACGGATAACTTACCTATTACATGACACAGATACCGGTATATTCTTTTCGTTTTTTTCCTCGATAATAATAATTTCGCAATATCGCGTCGCGCCGCAACGTTTGATGCGATAACGTCCGATAATAGCCGGGCTTTTATCGCATTGCTCACTAATCGTGACTCACTTGCACAAAGTACACACACTATACACCGTGTATACGACTTCTCGAACGACTCTTTACACTAAGTAACGCATATTTATTTTCGCTCTGACGTTATGTACAGTAAGGTAGCCTAAAGGTGCTACAAGTGGAGCAAGATAAAAAAAAAAAAAAAAGAAAAAACAATTGAAGAAACAAAAACAAAAGTGAAAAAAGGCAAGTTCTACTCTGTGAATTCGGTTAGCTCTCTGGCGAGACGTAAGACTCTTTGAGTGTCCAGCGATTATTACCCTACGACCTAAGGAGGAAGTGACGCCAATTGCTATAACGACCAGGAATTCTTAGTCGGCTAACAATCACAACTTCGTACGAAGGACACTACGAAAACAAGAGAGAGAGAGAGAGAGAGAGAGAGAGAGAGAGAGAGAGAGAGAGAAAGAGAGAGAGAAACAAAAAATAAAAAGAATCACTTCGAACTAGAAGCAAGCGGTGTGATGAGTCTGGTGCGACGTACACATGGATTGTGATATGTGGAACGTAACGAAAGATACGTCGGGAAGGTAAAGGTGCCTGAAAAAAAGTGGAGTTAGCGTGTAACGACATAAGCGGTAAAAAACCTGCTTCCCTTGCGGCATCGTCGTTAGCAAATCGGTAATAATCCGTGAGCGGAGCGGGCGAGCGAGTGTGTGTGTGTGTGTATATGTAAATCAGTGTGTATGTGTGTGAGAGAAAGAGTGAGATACACCGGAAAGCGTCTAGTGAATAGTTACAGAGAGAAGTGACAGATGTGGCACCGAAGAGAAGCATTCTTCAGGACAGAGTTAGGAAGAAGTATGGTCAGGGTGTGAACCTGCCTTCTCATCTTTCCCGTTTATCTTTCACTTTCGGAGAGAGCGCGCGAGAGACATTCGCGTTTACATCTGTACTCGCTCTCGGAGCGTAATAGACAGTGTCTCGTGTTCAAACCTCGTAGGGTACACTTCTTCTTCTTCTCTCATTC
>NW_022639455.1:2919348-2923595 GCF_010583005.1 Odontomachus brunneus | reverse complement strand
GATGGTGTGCACTGTCGACGGTTCTATAAACGAGGAGATTTCGCGAATAATCAACACATATACCGCGAAACGCATTCTGCCAAACAAAAAAAAAAAAAAAAAAAAAAAAAAAAAGGAAAACAGAAATCCCCCACCTATACCGTCGCAGTCCCCGTTTAGTTTCAAGAGCCAATCTCCCTCTCAACGTGCCCTTTTGGACGAGGTGGAGCGCGCGCAACTTCGACTAACTCGCAAAACCTCGCTTCTCTATCTCATCTATGATTCCAAATGCTACTCGTCGAGAAAGCGCACGTGAGCTCGCGTTTTGCGTCACGGAGGCGACACAAAAGAGACCGGACCCGAGTCTAATCCCGGTGAGCTACGTATATTCGTATATAATATCGCTATGAGAAAGCGGGACCTACGAGGGCTGAAGTCTTAAAGGATTATTTGACTGGGTCGTACCTGATCCAGGGTACCCCGTATCGTCTGGACCGAGGCATCGGCCCGCATTGCATCCCATGATTTTAGTCTTTCTTTCAGCGTCTCTGTTTTAAGTGGACATTTTATATATGTTAGAACGGGTAGAGGAAGCTGCGAGATGAATGCATATACCACACAAGAAAAAAAAATATATATATATATATCAGTAAATACATATATAAGTATAGTAAATATCTATATGTAAACACATATATATGTATGTATAAATATGCATCCTACACAAGATTTGGTCAGAAGAAAGAAAAGAAATGTCACAGAACAACAATCAATCGATCAATCCTCGTGTAATCCGCGCGACCCTCTCGTCGTGGAGATGCTCAGTTTTCTTAACTCTTTCCTTCCGCGCGCGCGATATATTCGAGAGAATATATATATGTATATATACGAGGTTCAGCAGGATCGTCAATGACTAATCGATGACCTTATGTACACAATTAACTCAAATCAAGTGTACCGAGTTGTGACTGCGCAAGGTAGAGTCTCCCGGAGTTTTGTCTCATTCATTCAATGTTCGCGGGAGCAATTATTTAACACACTCGCGCATCGATCCAGTACCGTGTTTAATGTACCGGGAGTTTATTAACCCAACGCACCCAAGACTCCACCTTACGCGTTGAGGATAAAATAAATAACCTATCGAGATTTTTTTTCATGCAAAGAAAAAAATAAAAATTAAAAAGAGAGAGAAAGAGAGAAGAGGAAAGAAACCAAAAGATCGGTATATTATTTGCAGTTAGGCATGCAATATTAAACATCGTATGTACCCATCAGAGAAACCATCCAATAAAGCGTAAATCAAATGTGGCACGCCGTACATTCACACTGCACAGGCATATAACAATGTACGGCACAGAATCACGCGAGGTTTCCAACGATCGTTCTCTTTTCTTTCTCAACATTGCTTTACGCACTTAATGCTGGCCGCGTCATACAGTATCGTCCAACATCGCGGAACCGATCACTGATTTGAAAGTTCAATGTTGACAGTGTTGAAATCGCGATGAAGTGCAACGGGAAGAACTTCTAAGGTAAACCATGCCACACTGAGGAAAAGACACTTGGAAATTTATTTGTATGATACAAAATTTATTTCCGTGATATAAAATATATTTCTGAGAAATAAAATTTGTTTCTGTGAAATAAATTTATTTGCAGGATATGAAGCTGATTTCTGTGAAATAAAGTTGACTTCTGCGAACAAACTTCATATCCCATAAATAAATTTTCAAGTCTTTTTTTCTCAGCGCATCACTGACATTCCTCTCAGTCATTAGCGTTCTAAAAAAACCTGATTTCTCGTGCGACCGTTATTGCAGTTACACTGAGGGGAAAACACTTGAAAATTGATCTTTGTGGAATATAAATTTATTTCTGTGAAATAAACTTCATATCCCGTAGATAAATTTTCGAATATTTTTTGTAAGCTTCTTTGCGAGAAGTTCAGACCACTCTATGATTCTAAAAAAGACCATCGTAACTTCAACTATGAACTTGAAAATTTATTTGAGATATAAATTTATTTCTGTAAAAATAAAGCTTATTTTGGTGAAATAAACTTCATATCTCACAAGTAAATGTTCAAGTATTTTTTTCCACTATAGAGTTCTCGCAGGCACTCTACGATTCTAAAAGAAATTTTCACAATGAAAAATATGAAATAATATCATTGGTCGTAAGAAAAAGCAGGTTTTTCCAGAGTGCCAATGACTAAGAAGGATGAATACTGATAATTGTGATTTACCCTACAATGTTAATTGTGCGTAAAAGAATCTCGAGAAACCGAATCGGGGACGTGTCCCATTCCAAATTGTGACGCAATTACATATCGTCCATCACGATTAGATATTCAGCGGTATCGCGAAAGCCCCGACGACATTGAATATTGCTCGTGAAAACACTGTACAGTCTCCTCTTTCTTTCTTTTTTTTTTTTTTACCGCCAATCGCGATATCCCCGCCAAAATTGTCTCTTACATGCCGCCGTGGAGTCGCGCGAACGCGACCGGCGAAATATTCGAGTGACGGACGATCGCGTCCACACGTCGATATCGCGAATCCGCGACACGCAGGAACGAGTCCTTTGTTCGATCTACACGTCGTCCCGTCCACGACCGACCTAGCCAGGCAGAAAAAACGGTCAGCCGCTGACGTAGAGCAGCGGCTTGCGAGATCGCTACCGTTGCACTTCGAACTGCGACCAGAACTGCGGTCTATTCCTGCTCGAAGAGAGGAATCCCGAAGGGTGACGACAAATTTGGAAGCGCGGCGACTAGATCCCGAGAATTTTAACGATCCGGAGCAATCCCCTCACCGATTTCTCGTGAGCAGCGTGCACGAGAACGAGATCTGTTCCTCTTTCAGCCGCACTTCACTATACCTTCCGTACCTCCTTCTCCTTCCTCTCCTTTCTTCTAATTTCCTATTTTATTATCCGCGTAGACTGTCCCTTTCTTTCTCAGAAATGATCGCAACCAATGGTATTTCGCATCTTCGTGTCTTAAACCGTCGTAACTCTCCCGGCGACTGTATTGAAGATTATCTTCTTGTAGAATAGCTTCTGCGTTTACCTCCTTCTGCATTTAAAATGAAACTCAGTTTTGACAGGGAAGGAGAGAGAAGAAAGAGAGATGAAAAAGAGAGATGAAAAAGAGAGAGAGAGAGAGACAGAGAGAGAAGTATTGTGAAAGTATAAAGAGTTAGAAAGAATCGATGAACGGAAGTTTGATAGGTCTATCCCGTCTTATAACCGCGTTTGACACTCACTGTATTCGAAACGCACGTCTCGGAGCACACGGAAGCGAAATGCAGAGAAGTGCAGCTGAAGCGGACACACCTAGTAAATTCGTCTCGGCTAAACTAACCTATACCTTCCTCCGCGACGAAGATAGTGCGCGCCGGCCAAGGTCGAAGAGCACGAAGAGGAGAGACAGAGAAGGAGAAAGTGAGAGAGTGCGTGGCGGATGCTCAGGACGCCATCGATGACGCGAATGTTCAGGACACGCTATCGATGACGCGATTCTGTCGGGGGAGACGCAATCGACGCCGCGAGCGTTCCGCCTGCACTTTCCTGCACTTTTCGCGTTTAAAATTAAAACACACATGCACCGCAATGTCGACGCCTCTCGAGGCGAGGGAGAGAGGCGACAAACGAGGTGCAGAAGGTGCACCCGGAACGAGCGAGCTCGACGTCGTCGTCGAGAGAGCCGCCTGTCCTCGGCTGCATCTCCTGCACCTTCCCGTGGATCAGTTTTCCCCCTCGCGAGACCCATTTCGCCGAATTTAATTGAATCGATCGCATTTCGAAATTTCGAGCGCAAATCTACCCGGAAGTGCAGAGAGCGTCGACGGGATGCAGTGGCAAGCCACCGACCTGAAGTCGCCGATGCTCCCGGCGATGCTGGGCACGTCGCGCACGGAGATCTCTGTTCACGCCGATGCCGAAGTAACAATCGTCTTAATCGAGCACTGTGTGTCACAAAGGCGAGCGGGATAATCCGGTATCGCTTCGCTCACGGCTCCTCGACCGACGGAGACGAAGGGGAGAAAGAAGCCGCGGCTTTTCACGAAATCCTCGCGCACACGCCGGAAGTGCAGCGACGAGGGCACACTGATATCTGTTCGGTTCAGCTGCGCTTTCTTTCGGCCTTCCCCCGCGCTCCCTTCCCCACCAACACCCGATTGCGCTAACGTCTGATGTCACATTTCGGAGAGTGCGGAAAGTGTAACGCGCAACCGAAAAGAAACAGTCCCCTCGCGGGGCTCCGG
>NW_022639455.1:2904767-2919211 GCF_010583005.1 Odontomachus brunneus | reverse complement strand
GGGGCCCGGGGGGGGGGGGGGGTAGAATTGCGTATAGGTAGAACGGCCGAGAGTACGTGGTGCGAGAACAGGAACGCGAGAATGACTCAGGAACGCGCGGGGACGTCACCGAGGAGGAGAGCGACGGCCCTGGATGAGAGGTGGTTTACTTACTGCACTAAACGGCCACGCAGTGTCAGGTAGAGCCCGAGAGCATTCCAAGAAATCCGTCGTGCGGATCGTTCAGCTTCGCGACAGTGACGTTGGTGACGACGACGACGACGACGACGACAGCGGCGACGAACAGGTCGAAGGCGACGACGTGGACATAAACGTAGGCACGAACGCGCGCACGAACGACACGAGTGCAAGACAACCGAGCTTAGAACACACCTCGGCGTGCTGCGATGATGCCGAGCGAACGACGAGATTCGCGACGCATGGCACTCCTTCGGGGCCTCCTCGCGCGACTCTCTTTCTCGCTGTCTCTCTCTCTTTCTCTCTCTCCTCTTCTATCTACCTATCTGCCTCGTCTCTTTCTCTCTCTCTCTCTCTCTCTTTCTCCCTCTCTCTCCCTCACTCTCACTCGGCTGACGGAGGAGGAGGCTCCTTTTTCCCTCTTTTAGTACCGGACACCCGGCCCGATGTCCCGACGGGATCTCTAACGCGCTCGATCACGCTCGCGACGCCCGCACGCACGGCGCACCACGCACCCTCGTATCACTCTGGCCGGCAGTAAGTTAAAGAATAATTGCGTATTTACCTGAATTCTTAAGCGACAGAAAGTCAAGAAAATGGCTGCCCTCAATGGCCACACCTCGATCTGTTGAGTGTGCGGCGATCGGCTACGGTGGTGGGGCGGCCGGCGGCGGCTCGGCCATCTCAGGGACGTGCCGAGCGCGCACGAGCGCCCCCGAGCGCCGTCGAGCACACCCGAGCGAGCGCGCGGCTGCCCCACGCCGGGACGCCTGTCTCCGCAAAGGTCGAGTTTCCGCGAGCCGGCCACGCGAAAGTCAGCCTTACGCCGGCCGGCGAACGAGCTGCGAAGTCTCGACGTCAAGAAAGATTGATGTTTAATCGATGTTTGGATCCTTTCGCGCAGTTGCCCGCCGAAGGACTCCAGGCGAGAGCCCTGTGGTCTTCTCGTGCGCATTCTTACGAAGATTCGGCTTGTCATCGTGCGAGACTAGCGATGGCAATCCGACCTTCGTAGGATCGCGACTTCGTCATCGGCCGGTCTGCGCTTTGTAAATTCGTCAGGCCGGTAAACATCGGATATTGACTTTGTAATGAACCATTGCCAATGTAATTTCTTACGATAACGCAACCGTCTTGACACGTAGTGACAACAACAATCGACCAACTCGATCAAATAGTCCTCGCCCTCACGTTCGCTTACAGACTTGACTACGCGTCGCAAGAGAGAAATGACTGCTTTCGCATAGTCAAATCTCAGCAAATGCCGCATCCGTTTTTGTATTAGCCGCATTGTTCTGCACTCTCTGCACTCGGAACGGAGCGAGCGAATGCCGCGACGTCGGAGAGAGAGTGAGAGAAGAGTCGCGGGAGAGTAAACAAGGTGCAGTCGCCCGAGCGGAGGCAGGCTAGGCGAAAAAGAGAAAGACAGCATAGGTCGACGCGGCGTATAACACACACTGGGCCGTGTGTCATCCACCACGGCCACGGGAATTATCTCGTAAATGTCTCTCGGGCGAGGCGGCAAAGCCGTAACCGCAGCATCGATCGCGAGACAGAGAGACAGAGAGAGAGAAAGAGAGAGAGAAAGAGAGAGGCGCGGCTGCACGCGTATCCCGCTAATCGGATCGATTGGAAATTTGCCGCGCGGCGCCCGCGCCCGCGCGCGCCGGCCCTGCGATACGCTCCGAAAGCGACGAATCACGTGCGCCCCGCGGCGCGCACGTCACCGGATGGACCTGTGGAGGAGCTTTGCGCACGCATCGCGCTTCTCGCTCGTGCAGCTGCCGCCGCCGCCGCCACCGTCGCTGTTGTCGTTGCTTGTGGGTGGATGACGGAAAGGGTTGGAAAATATGTAAATAACCGCCGTCGATTTCACCGTGCCGTGCACACGCACATCGCGACCGCCTATCCGCGCCGAGCATAACATCTGCCCACGATTTCAGGAGGGACGTTCGCGTTACCTGGAAATGTTACGTCCGGTCGTTCGGAAATACTCGGCGTTTCCTCCCGCCGTAAGGCCCTTGGAGCTCCGTTTGGAGCGCGTTTGCTCCAAACGATGGCTTCATACGCTGAGAGTTCAAAATATTCACTAATGGTCGATTTCACCAACGTAGATTGTGTCTTAACCTGAGCTCGAACTGTCTTCAGACAAAGACGTAAACTCAAGTTAGGGTTTATTCGACGTTTAAAAACATTGATGGAATCAAGCTTAAATGAAACTTGCGTTGAAGCGCTCGGATGCTCAATCGCCAAGAATTCATTTTGGCCAATAAGAGCTGCGCAAGCAGCACGTTGGCAGCGAATAATTTCTCACGCGAAGAGATTAATCTCCAGAGCCAATTTTTCAAGCCAGCAGTTTAAACTTTAAGGATGAACTCTGTATCAACAATGTGAGATATTCGAAGGTTTGAGTTTAAATCTAAATTGGAAATCGAACTTAAGTGATCATGAAAATTGAGTCATTGTTCGTTGTAACTTGGGATACTCGGTAAGCAATCTGTTGGTAGTCCAACGACAAACTGACGACAGATTCATAATCATCTGTGTCCGCAATCTATCGACAGAGCCTGCTGACAGAATCTGACAGCGGATTGGCGGCAGAAAGCGAGCAGAATCTCTACAGTATTTCTATTTAAAAACATCAGAGATCCTGCTCGATCTCCGCCGTCAGTCTGTCATCGCACTCTGTCGTCAGATACTGTTGTATATCTACCAGCAAGTTGCTGACAGAATCTGCTGCAGACACTGCGTAGAATCTGCTTCTGTTGATTTGGCTATCTGGGATATTAAGTACGTATCGAAAACTTGAATTTGTGGAAGGCTCTGAGCGCAAAGAAACCTATCGTTTTGCATTCTAACATCTTGATATTTCGAAAGTATGTAATAACTATATGACGATCGCAAGGATAAGTACAATGTGCGCAAATGATATTAAACATCCTGTTTATGTTTGCGCGTGCAACGCGGAGTATCTTTCTCTTTCTCTCTCCCTCCCTCCCGTTGCGTCTCTCTCGGGCTAATTTCACACCTCGGTGCGAGGCATGCACGCGTGGCCGCGTGTGCGTGTGCGCACGTGGAATGTCATTAACCGGCTTATCGGCCGGGATAAAATAAGCACCGACGTCAGAAATTTCTCCGATTGCGCGCAAAATAGACGAGGCTTGAGTTACGCTTCTCTCTTCTGCTTCTTCTTGCCTTTTTTTACGACATGCAGGGGAGTTCAAGGCCGCGAGACGTCCCGATGACGACATCCGTCCGCATTTCTCGTTGCACACTTGAGGCGCTAAACGTGGCCGGTCGGCTCCCTTCAGGAGATCGAATACGCGCGAGCGCTCGAGGTTTATTGGAAAAAGCGTAGCAAGACGCCGCCCGCACACTCCGGGGCTAAGTCGGAGATAAGAATAGAAACCGTACTGTGTACGAGCAGTCGGAGATAACGCGAGGCACGACGTTCGCGCGACTCGCGAAGAATGCAATCAGCGAGAAATCTCGAGAATAAAGAAGCGCCCGTAAGTCTGATGGATCGAGGATTCGACTTTGCGAACGAGCTACTCCCATGTCCTCCCGCTCGATTCCCGTTCCTTTGCTTCCCGCAGAATTACGTCGCGCTCTCGACGTCGGCGATAAGCTGATCAGAGGAAGCGGTCCGCTTTGAGTCATAGACAACACGTTCGAGCAGACGCTGATCGCAAAAACAACCGGCAGGATGTCCACGTTGCGACGATTGACCCTCACGCACTTGTGCGTGTGTCAAGTGCGATAGGTACGTGTGTGTGTGTGTGTGTGTACGTAAGTACGTGCCAAATAAGAATGATGTCACTATATGACGCACGTGGAATTGGCGAGCCTCCGCTCGCGGATGCGATCCCGAGGAATACGGAGAACGCGGCCGCTAATGGAATTTACGTATCGCCGCGCATCCTACTCGCGGAGAGAAACTGTATCCGTTGATTATCAACGCGTGGCGAATGCGTTCGCCGAACGTTACGGGGTTAACGCCGATGATAAAGCGCGCCGTGCTGCGCGCGCGATGAATTAAGATCGCGGGGACTTTCTAGCGTGGAGCAGCGAGTAGAAAGTGTACCGCGCGAGCATGACCGTCTCGTTACCGTCGCGTCTCCGCCGTTTGCGCGGTCTAATCGGACACGTGCGTTGAAAATCACAAACGAAGAAATTCGAGAGCTGCTGCGAGAGAGAGAGAGAGAGAGAGAGAGAGAGAGAGAGAGAGAGACAGTTCGGCCATCAGAGATTTCCCGCCTTCTCGTAGCCTGGACTCTTGCTTCTTCCGCATTATTCGTTGATCCTTCAAAGCGCACAGTATCTCCTCAGTTCCTCCAACTGTGGAAGAAGCGAAAAAATCAAATACGACGAAATAATGTGAAGAGAAATAAGAGAATCTCGAGTGCTCTCGATGCAATTTATTCTCCAAGAGTCAGCATATCGCTCAATCCTCGACAAGTGACGCATTGAGGAACTGGGCATACACTCTGTTTAGAGCTAATATGCGAAAGTTCCCATGCGAAACTTCAACGAATATGCAATTCGATCACGCGCTTATAAAAGGCAATTCTCGACAAGAAATTGTTTTCTACATTACAGTCCATTTATAGGGTACGTTGCCGATGATGTATTCGGTGCAGCTCCGCTCACTCATTATCGCGAATCGAATTCTCGAATCGCCAGCCATTCACATTTGGATTTTAACAAACGATAAAATGTCATTGGTGGTCCAATACACTCTCGATATATGTATGTATAAATGATGTCGATGTAAAACGTCGTTACGTATTAACGGGAGGAAAACAACTTGAGTAATTACGTTACATGTGTCTCGTATACGCGACGCAGCATTCGGACATTCAAGCTAAAAAAGAAAAAGAATGCCCTAAGGATATCGTGTTACGTTAAGCCGCATGTCGCATTGCTACATGTACAGATCGTTGCGGCGCATTTAGAAAAAAAAAAGATAAAAAAACATTTCCACTGTCCGTTCAAATTCGTTCGCACGTCTGCCTTCCAAATATCGCACAGTCGGAGGCCCAAAAGACATAATTCTCGCGTGTGTAATCAGTGACTAATCTATGATAAACGAACTCTCTATGATATTGGGCGCGTTACAGCGGCGTCCAAAATACCATGTCAAAATAAAATGACGTCAGATGTCTGAAAGATCATTGAAGCCATAAGTCTCGCCTCGTTTGTGGCGCCTCTTAGAAAACGACAATGCGACACATCGTCTCGTAGCTACACGAGCGAGAAGGAGAGTCAGCCGTAGTTAAATCCACCTATCACAGACAGTCAGATGTATGCTCTTTTAATTCTGCTGCGACGGGTCCGGATCATTCGGATTGCCGCCCATTTGCCGTCTCAGCGACTCGATCAACTCGGGATTCGCGTTCTGCATTTGCTGCGCCAACTGTTGACCTCTGAAACATTCACGAACGTGTGATGAAGAGACACGTCAAGCTCGCGTTTGCGTATTTCGCTCGTAAAGATATCACGTTTATTGCACACATGAACGTGATATCTTTATGACAAATTGAAAGGCCCGAACTAGCACTTCTGTCTTATCGGGGGAAAAAAAAGAATCTGAAACTTACACTTCTATGAGCGCTCCCATGCGACCGCCTTCCTCCACGTTGCCTGCCATGAGATTGCACATCATATTCTGCATAGCTGGGTCGGATAACATCTGACGAGCCATATTCATCAAGGCTTGGTTGCTCAGAAGGGCGCTCAAGTCCATGCCGGGTAGACCGCCCACCAGAGCTTGGTTAACACCTAAGTGGGCCAGTTTCTCTTCTGTCAATTGCAAATTATTCCGATAACTCTCGTTATCCGGCTCCATCGCCAGGGCCTTCTCGTAGCTCTCCTTGGCCTCTTTGTGCTTGTCCAAGCCGGAGTATGCTAAACCTAACCGCCCATACGCCTTGCTATATGACGGGTCAATGGCGAGCGCCGTGTGACAGTCCTTGATGGCTAAGGTGTGATTACCGAGTTTACTATGAACAGCAGCTCTGTTACAGTAATACACCGCGTTGCGACCATCCAGCTCTATCGCTCTGGAAGAAAAGAATTGATTAAGTCTCTTGATTCTACTGCTGCAAAACCCTAGATCGATGACATGAGAAGCGAGAGAACACATATCAAAGATTCCTGCATGCTCATTTTTCAAGTAAAATGCTCCAGAAACTATGCTTTGTGTGCTCAAGCAATCTGAAGTGTTCTCCCATACAAATATCTTCTTATTTGAAAATAGCACGCAAAAATTTTTATCATATGTTTACTCCCTTCTGACGTTATTGAGTCAGAGTTCCGCAGCAATGGAACCAGGAACTTTAAAGGTGGAACTATCAGTTACTTCTTTTAGACTTTAGAGATTCAGATCAGAATTTACATATGAACATTATACAAGTTATACAAATACTTTGTATAGTTAGCGAGTGCTTCCTGGTGCTTTTCTGCCTTCATCAGTGCGTTGCCTTCGTTCTTCAATCTCTCCGCTTCAGCCTTGGCTTCTGATGTAGCCTCTGGACCTAGCTCAACATTCTCCACCGTATTCTTATAAACATTGTAGAGATTGAAATTGTTGGGAGTATCAGAGGCTTGCACATTGTAAGCACTTTCTAGACATTGGATCGCCACTTCCAGACTTTCACGCGAATCTGCTGTCATATCTCCATTCTGCAGCTGATCGGTCAGGAACTGAACGATTGCTGCGACTAGCCCTTTGACAGCCATTAGTGCTCAGTAAGAAATACTGTATTGCTGCAAAGATATAGTTGTCAAATGTATCATCTCGTACTATATATATACAGTTTGTGTGACTATATCATGAGTCACTATAGTAATATAGAAAAAGAATATCTTAATGTACACACAGAAAAATGCATTCGAATAAATGTTACTTGCTCCGAGTATTTTAGAAGTTTACACATTACAAATCTACCATAAGCTTATCACGAGCATAAAATTTATTCAAGATATACTCTGAATTCTAGTGAGTTTAGCACTTCAATCAGAAATACGAAAGTAAAACAAATATTCGCCTTGCATATGTATCAAAACAAACTTTTCTCTGGCTAAAGTTTCATGATATCCTTGTATAAAATATAAAGAAAATACACATTCTTCTCTTGAATACATGATAAAGAGCTTTCCTGAAAGCTTGAATGAATATACTTGACTATTATCAGGAAAATATTCTTTGCTGAAGACAACCTTTACTTCAATGAAGGAAAGTGAACTGAATGATCGCTTGTTTCAGCAGTAAAATGATATTTTTCACTCGTGTACACTTCATCAGAGGTACCAGTCTCAAGAGAAATCCCAAACGTGGCGGGCAACAACTAATCAGTTTACGCTAATTCATCGTTGGCCGACATAACCAAAAAGTGTCGCCCGAACATTTTCGAGAATCCAAAGTAGTGTTTGTTGCGCGCGACGCGATGTCGTCGACGAAGCTCGAGCAAGCACTGGGATCGCGACGTGGTCGTCGGGAGGATCCCGTGTGTGTTTCGTACAGCTTATCAAGCGAATTCTCGTCGCGGTCGACGTCGCGCTCGTGACAGCTGACGCGTGAGCGAGTGCGAACGACACGAACGCGTTGTAACACGCACGATTAGACGTCGCGGGGAGAGATGTGTGTGAAGAACGTACCTTCTCCACGATCGACGATCGAGTCGCGGCAGTAGAAACGCGAGTAGAAGCGAGGAAAGAAACTGAACCTCCCCAGCTCTCTCTCGCGCGCGCACGCAGCACTTCGAGGTACTTCGAATGGAAGTCACGACTTCGGTGCAGTTCGCGCACCACCGGCGGCAAACGGCGAACAACTTCAATGGCTTCCGCCGTGTGTGCGGAATTTCACGCGCACGTCAGTGTCGAGCACTGAAGTGAAACTCGCGCGTTCGCGATCGGCGGACAAAACGCTTCGATTCTCTCTCGAGAGTGGCCGAGACTCGCACGCGTTTAATGATGTGTGACGCGATAACGAGCGCGTTGTTTGGTTCGCGACGCGACAAACGGACGGACGAACAGCTCCGCGCTTGAACTTTATGCCGCGCTCCTGCGGTGAAACTTCGGCTGCGACGAGGAGCAGATATCGACGAGTCTCTGGAAAATGCGCGGACGTGCGGGTTGCGTCATTGTTCGCCCGTTTTTTCATAATTCCCGAGTGTCCTTCACCACGTCCAGCAATGGTGTTTTCAAATCGCCTCGGAGCGCGTGCGCGGCTGAGAATTGCCGCACTCCTTCGAGCCCGCGTCTATTGAATTTGCGATAGAAAATTGTATGTAATATGTAGTCGATTTTTCCAAACTTCTGATGAACTAACTAACAGTTAAATCATATGTCTGTCTTGGGGCCAATTGTTCCAACTTCTTGATAAGTTAATTGATAAGACAGCTAAATCATATGTTTGTTTTTATAATTTGAGGAAAAAACAATGACAAATTCCGCGAATAATTGACTGTGATCGGTCAACTCGCTTACGTCTTACGGCAAGGATCCGAGATAAAAGATGTCTATTGGACGTCTTTTAGAAGTTTCTACTTTATCTGAGTATTGAATATATACATGTATGTTCTATGTTTAAATATTCGCGTTTAAAGAACAAAACAATAAGAATGTTCGAGAATACTCCACACAGCAGAATGTTCAAAATATATTATTGAGATGTCCTAAGAATATCCAATATCTCTAGAATATCCTCATATATTTTGAATATTTCTGCTGTGTGGGATGAGGAACATATCCGGGAAAATTGGTATTTTTACCTCAATTACAATGTGATATCTTATGTAATAATCTTCTTATTAATGTAATAATCTTCACAACGATGTATTTTACAAATATCGCAATTTTTCACAATGTACAATTTGCTCGCGCGGACAGCTCCACTAATATCATTCATGCAGCCTAATAAATAATAACGTGTAACTAGCAACTGCACACTGCATTAATGAGAAAATAATGATACAAACATACAATAATAGAAGCAGAGAACAAAAATCAATCGTAGTGATCAAGAAACTGCCGTATTTCACAATCTTGATCGGCAAGCGTTTGAATGGCACGATGAATTTTTATATTTTCGATCCACGACAGTTGCCAGAATTTTCATAATAGTCTCTCTTGTGTCTGCGGACCCTGTTGCACGATTCGGAAGATCACACTGCCACCGTGTGTACCGGCAAAGATATATTGACGATTCATGTAGTAGAACGGCGTCATCGTTTGTAAGCCATCCACGACGTGTTGCATCCTCATTTGGAATTTCTAAGAACAATTACAATAAATTATCTCACGACTGCGAAACGATCGACTGTCTCATCGGCTTGACCAATTGCGATCTTACCCCGGCAAACATGTACTCGTAGATGTGAAACCGTCCACTCTCAGTTGTGACGATCACAAACACGTCGCTGTCGCCATAATCTGCAAAAGTAGCGGAAAAATAAATTTTTAATTTACAAATTAATCAATGATTATATATCAATCATAGGCAAATCGTAGATAAAATGGCAATAGTCATCGTAGTACATTATAAATTGTAAATTAAGATCATTCAAAATTACGAGACAAAATCACGCGATATTAATTTCATTGATTTTTCACACGAGATATTGATTACCGTCGACGGAAAATAACTCGATCCCGTTAACTCGGCGGTCGTGGAATATACTCTGGTAACTATAAAAATTGCGTGACACAGAGTCGTATTTGTAAATGTCCACAGCGTTCGTGTCAGGATTGTCCAGCAGGACAAAGTGATCCTTCCCTTGCGACAGACTCTTCACGTGACGACTTCTGCTTGCGAATGTCCTAATTTGTTGGATCTGCATTGCAGATAAAAATAAAATCGATATAACATTTAATTTTGTACGAGGAAAACGTTAGTTTCTCAATAGATAAATTAAATTCCAATCTCGTAAGAAAAAAAAACTTGATCAGTGTGGAGAAGTCAACTCTTACAAGGATAAAACTCTTATTACAAGAATAAAAATTAGATTTTGGAAATGTGTGACAACTTGTTTTCTTTCTCTATATCTATCTTATTTCGATTGTCCGGGCGAGTCTCGATACCTGTTGCGTAACCGAGTCGAATTTGTACAGTAAGGACTCCGAGGAGTCGCCGAAGCAGCCGACGAGAAGAAACACTTCGGTCTGATCGATCTTGAAGATCTCGACGGACCAAGCGCCGTTCGTAGGGATCTTTTGAATCAACCTCACTTTTCCCTCCATCACGTCCACTTTGTAAAGCAAGGAATTCGTGCGGTGTGTTTCTTGTGTCCTGTTATAGTATACCGCCAGGATTACGTATATATCCTCTGTGGATCAATCATCACATCAATATTCTCCCTCTAAGTCTCCGATTTAGACATTAACAAATGACATTAAATGATTTTTACAATGCTTTTATGATTTAAATGGTTTGTATGACGTCTCAAACGTACCGTCGTGTATAAAAATTTTGGCGTCTCTCCAGTATCCTCCCACCTCGTCGGACACATCGACGGAAAGCACGATCTCTCTCGAGTTGTCGTTTTCAGACTTCCTCAAGAAAACCGTAATGAATTCCTCTTCGGCTCTCGTCGAGGTGCACTGCTTGCTGCTGGAAACGGTATCCGTCACCACGTTGACGACGGTGCCGCCCGGATAGTAAAAGTATTTCGCAATCTCGCCGAGCTTCCTTTCTTGTATTCGATTAGGCTCATCTGACAGCTCGATCATCAGCTGCTTGACGCACGCGCAATCATCCGGCAATCCACAGTAGCTTCCGGGCTGCTTGACGTTCATGTTCAGCTTGGTCGTGTCTTCGAGGTACAGCACGTCGACGTGGGTTACGTTGAATGCGAATACCATCGGATTCTCTTCAACCTCCAGGTAGAAGAAAACATTGCGCAACGACTCGTATACTTGAAAACTGTAAGCGATGTCCCGCATGATATTGCTCTCGTTCTCCTTCAGGCTATGAAGAGTCGCGTTAGTCTTCTCTTTAATATCGTCAATAACAGAATGCATAGCTATGTCGTTTACCAATCCGAAATTTTCCATTGTCTGGATTCGAACATCTGCCTTAAAAATCTGGCGAGAAAAGATAATTGAGAAAAGTTATTATGGTTCTCACTTGGCCGCGACAATATTTTTGATTCCGAAATCTTTGAGCTCTGCACGTTTACAACGGTAAAAACTCCTTGTGACATCGTACTTACGAGATTTCCACGAATGTCGATATCTTCGAAGTTTAATACACCCTGATTATATTCCTCCGTTATATCCTTATCGTTGATTCGTATCACATCAACGTTTCCTCGAACTATTAAATCCTGTTCGAAGGTTTTCGTGCCGCTTATAACCTGCATCTCGACATCCTCATTGAGAACGATATTACACGGATCAATCCCATTGATTAGACTCATTTTCGCCTTACCTGTGAAATATCGCGGAGCAAAAGATAAATCTTTCCGTGTGTTCTTCAAATTTTCACGTTCAGAATATAGAATCTCTTCAATCATAATTTTGAGAAATTAATTTGACAAATACTTAATATTCCAAATCATTAAAATCCACATTTCTCACATCGTAAACTAAAACTAGAAGCAGCAAAGTATATACGCGACTGAACTAATCACAACCATAAGTAAATGTAGTTTAAACGACAATCAATTGCCATTCTCGTTTAATTCGACCGCATTATAGAATTTCATTTGCAGCTGTTATTTCACCTGTTACCGTAACCAGCTTGCTAAATGTCATGTCGCACCAGACATCGTGATTGCCGCTAAGCGTAACGCGGTTTTTCACGAATTTGTCGAAATTTATGCCGTCCAGATACATCAGATTCACGCTACCCAACACCACGAGATCCTCGAAGAAGACGTTGTCCGGCAGAATATCGACGATGCGCACCGCCGCCTTGATCGACGTGTTGAGATCGGGATTGTTGACACGCAATTTTTCGATTCTGACATCTTTGCTGAAGATCAACGGGCCGGAAATCGTGTCCTCGCGATGCTTCTTGGCGATCGAGTTGTTGAATTCGTTGATGTTCACGTGATTGACGTCGCGAATGCCCAGATCACCGGTCACTTTCAGATTGTGGGCGACGAAATCGTCCTCGAAAACTTTTCTGCCGTTGATTTCGATGGACTTGTCGGAATCGATCACCGCGTCGGATATTATGTTTCGAATTAGTTCGGTGACATCGAGCGGGCCGGTGACTGCCCACGCTTTAACGTTCTTTTCGAAGCTTACACTTCCCGTGATATTTTGGTATCCATCCTTGGTCACGGCTTTCTCCAGCAAGTAGGATACGGAAGTAGGACCGTACGAGGGCGTGTCCCAGAAAACACTCCCGTTCACCTTTAGCAAATCGATGTCTTTCGCGGAGATCAGCAACAGACTGTCATATAACTGTAACGCAAAATAAAGAGTTGTTTTATGATGAAAAAGTATCTTTTGTATCTCAGAAATTTTTGAAACAAACAATAATACACAGTTGTAATATCTTAAATATAATTCCAGCGATTTTAAATAACGACTTTTAATATCTAAAAGTAATTTCAATTGGCTTTAGATAATTAGTAATTTTAGATTCTTTGTTCACAATTCCTGTGTATTTTCAAAAGCTATAAGCTAGTCACTGATGGTGATGAAGTGTTAGTTCGTAATTAGTTAAACAGTTGGTGCAAATCAGAATGAGATATAAGATATAATCCTTTATCCTTACCTTGTTCGCTTGCTGTCCGTTCAAAAAAGAGGTAATCACGTCACCTTCGACAATCAAGTCGGTGAATGTCACATTGCCTGCGAATACCAGAGGTTCATCCACCCACATTAGCTGCGAAACGTTCTGTCTGTTGAAGAAGTTCGTCGTGATGTTATCGGAAGTGACATCGCGAGTCGAGAAGTGTCCTGGTACCACTTGGGCCGTCGACTTCGTGAGAACACTTTCGGCAAAGTTGTCGAAATTCTGACCGTAAAGAGACGCCAATGTCACGTTTCGAGCGATCAAATTCTCAATTTTCTTTTCTGTATCTATCACGATATCATCCTGCATCAATTTTTCCAAGAAACTGTCGGCCGGCTGTCCACCTACTTGATCGACCGTCAGATTCTTCACGGTCAAATCGCCTGCAACGACAATTCTGCTTAAGTTAGAGTTCGCCAGGTCGTTCAAGTGTGCCAGTAGACTCATCTCGGCACCATTCAGCCTTTCAACTTTCAAATTCTGCACGTAAAACTCAGGCACCTTCAAAACGTCAAGCTCATGATCGTCGTCGACGCGAAGCCCTTCCTCAAACCACACCTTGCGATCGTTGAGAAGACGAAGATTGAAGTTGTCGACGAATACTCGGCGTGCTTGAATAGACGGCAGTTCCTTGGATCCAGTGAAGTTCGCTACGCTGCCGTTCATGATGCTATTCACGTTCATTCCGTTGAAAGCAAGAGTGATGATATCTTCCGCTTGCAGACTCCGCAGGTGCAATTTCTCAGTAATCACTAGTGTTTTATTTAAATCGGTATTAAAGAAAGTGGTGTTAGAGTCATCCCGAAGGAAAAAATCGTTCACATGGAAGTTCTCAAAGTGCAAATTGATGAACTCGCTAGATATCTCCTCCATTGTCGTGTACAGGAAGTCACTCTCTACGAAACCGTTAAGATATTTCGTATTGAGGTTATCGATCGATAAGCCATCCTCAAAGGTGACGTCCGTGGCAATCGTCTGGTTGCTGGATTTCGTCCAGAGGCTATTGAACATGTTGTTCACGTTTACCGGAGTGTCTGCCACGAAGAGCGTCGCAAATGAACTGATATTGATGTTCTGAACATGCAGATCGCCCATTACCGTGACATTCTGGTAAATCTGAAGGGGCCGCTGCTTGGGTGTTATTATCGAAGATGCGTTCACGTCGACTGTGAAATTCTCCGTGATGTAAAGTTGCATAATATTCACCTTACCTTGAATGACATACGATTATTCGATGAGATGTATAATTGTACCACATATAATATACATTAACATTAATCAAAAAGGAAAGACAAAGAAATTAAAATGATAACGACCGACTGATATTGTATGTTGTAATTAATTTAATTGATATTGTACGTTGTAATTAATTTAACTTAACGAAAAGATAAACTATTTCAAAGAATTGGAAAATTACGATATTAATCATTAGTCATAATAATGATAACGTTAATGAGTAAAACTACTCTCTCTCTCTCTCTCTCTCTCTCTCTCTCTCTCTCTCTCTCTCTCTCTC
>NW_022639455.1:2903212-2903437 GCF_010583005.1 Odontomachus brunneus | reverse complement strand
CTCCCCCCTCCCTCCCTCCCTCCCTCTCCCTCTCTTTCTCTCTCTCTTTCTCTTTCTTTCTTTCAGAAGATTACCTCTGATAAGGTTCTCGCGAGATTTGCGCGCAGCTTCCTCGACGGGTACTCCGTTGACTGTTTTTGCATGCAAATGACCAATTTCTAAATATTTCACTAAGAAGTTGTCGAAACTCTGATTTGTCGCGATTGTCATGAGTTTATCGGCGGG
>NW_022639455.1:2890405-2903193 GCF_010583005.1 Odontomachus brunneus | reverse complement strand
GCGGGAACATCGTTCAGCATCTGAGTCGTAAGATTCTCGATTGCCAGGTTCCTGTACGTGATTCGACCTGCGACGAAACGCCATGACATTACCAAAATGCTTCTCCCTCCTGGTTTTCGCACAATCAAAATAGTTTGAGTTAAGTCTTGCTCAACCTTTAATTTCCTGACGGTCGTTGACAATGAACAGGTTATCGATCAATTGATTGATGACTGTCCCATTTAAGCTATTAGCTCTTAATTTCTTTATTGTCAAATCGGAATGCACTGTAACCGTGTCGTTCGAATATTCGACTGAACCATTCGCGATAGTTATCATGTTTGTTGTGTCGTTTCGCAACGTCCAATCTGCAAAATAATATGAAGAAGAGAGTACATCGAACACACATAAAGTAATAACAATTTGATCGATTATCTATCTCTCCATTAATAGTATAAATTACAGAAGTTATTGCTATTCAACTTACATCGGGACGGTATTCCGCAGAGGGAATCAACTTCAAGAGCTTGAGCAAAAATACTTTCACCTTGCAACGGGTTTACGAACTCTTGTTCACCCTCCGGGAGGATCTCCTCATTCTGTTTCACGTTATTCACAAAATCCACGCTCATTCGATCAATCTTGAACTCTTCCAAGAAGGCATCGTCAATCACGGTCTCGCCGCTCAGCACGTGATGTATACGCGTATCCACTATTTCTTGGGACTTTGATAGAACGCTGTCGACATCGCGATCGAGTTCTTTTAGAGCCTGTTTAATTTGATGAGGTGGCAATATGTCTTCCTCTTCTTCAGCAACGACCTCGATGCTATCCACCGTGCCGGCTTGTAAGATCACATTGCTGAAACTCACTGGCTTCGTTCTGGTTATGTTCTCCGCAGACGGTAAGAGAAATTTCCAAGAATCCTTGGCTTTATTTACTTCCTCCATTCTCGATTGGAGCACATGGACCAATTCCAACAAGCATTTTTTCGTCAAATTGATGTCTTTCCCGACGCTCTCTGCGATTTGTTGTTGTTACTATGCCAGTTATTGTGTTACGGTGAATGAAGAAGTTACATCGAGAGAGATTACGTACCGATTGGTATTGAAGTTATTTCAGCCTTCCACTGTTCCACCCAATATTCGTCCGCCTCTTTGATCACCAACATCACAGTCATCGTGTGTGCGTTCAATGACACCGCCATATCGACTATCTTCTGGCCATCCTTGAAGCGCTTTGTATCCTCGTTCTTCAAGCCCGATGTACTATGAAACTTATACAGCTGAATAATATTCTGTAAATCGATTATCGCGTCGAGATCAATTAAAAAATTAATATACTGAAAAATTGGTTTTATAAGATTATTGTTAACATTGCAAATTGTTTGACACGAACTGCGAAAGCTCTATTTCATTATTAAAACTTCTCTAGCAAGAGAAGCAAAGTACAAATTTTGAAGTTACGTTTTTTTATTATTGACCAGATTAATCTTACATCATGCGCGACGATTATGAAGGTGTTGCCATCCATGTGAAAGATATTTATCAGACTACGTGACTTAACTTCTGGGAAGTTAATCCAATCGAGCAATTCTCGGCCTGGAACAATGTATTGTGAATATCAACCCACTCGTTTTGCTTAAGGAAACTCAAACAAATAAGCAGGATTTTTTTAAGCTACCACAGATGATCAAACACTGCGAAATGAAAAGTACCGACCGGCCCAGCATAGCAACCTGCTCGGCTCTAACTCGTTTATCACGAGAATGAAGTTAAAGTCGCCGTGGACGAAGTGGTGCACCGAAGTCGGTCGCGTGGTGAACAAAAGTTGTATCTTCGCGATGTCTTTGCCCTTGAACTCGTACACTTCAGAACCGATCCGCGGGTTTTCCGCGTCGTACTGACCGAACACAATGATCGTCGACTGCCGATGCTCGAACGCAGTGACCGATTTCGCGCCGATCGCCATCACCTCGGCAACAGCGTCCATGTACGTACCGCTCCATCGGTAGATGCTGAAGATGACGAGATTTCACGTAATATCTACGACCTATATCCATGTACCTCCGACTAATATACGATCGATTTCTCGTGAGATTTATTGTGTGTAAGAAAAAAATGCAATATAAAAAAAACTGAAAACGTTCGTCGTATTATTCATACCTATAATGTAAGCTTTGTAGCGTATTTTCATCAGAATATAAATGCACAATACTTACATGGATGGTACGGGAGACTTGTCGGCGTTGTTCGCGATGATCAGGTAGAGCCGGCGGCGTTGCGTGAAAAATTTCGCGTCTACGGGGATCCCGCGGTGCCTGATGGTGTGGCGAAATCGCAATACATTATTTGGTGTTATCGTGTGAAAACTACACAGGTAAAACTCGTAGCACACCAACACGTAGGTGGTATTTCCCCACACGATGCTCTGCAACGTTACGACCAACATTAACTCGTTTATCGCCACAGTGTTGACATAATGAATACGAATAATTATTGTGTGACGAGGATTGCTGTGTAAATTAAAGTGTAGAGACAACGTGGAGGGAACAATATATAGAGTAAATAAACGGTTAAGAATAACGAAAACAAAGACTTATAACTGTACTATAATAACTTATAATAACTGTACTGATCAAAAGTATCTTCTGTAACGAAATTTCGATCAACAAGGTATTACGCGAAAGCTATTCCGTACCCTGACGAACTTCACGACGTGGTATTGTTTGATCCGACCGATTTCACGTAACGTCAAGGTCTCGTTCAGAGAGGTGTCGTTAACAGATGGTATCATCACTCGATTACCGTCAAGGATAGATATCCTGTCGAATATATTTGCTGTAAACGGCCGGTGCTCTTTCGTTAGAGAAACTCGCCATGATCTGTTCCAGTGTACTTTGTACGCTTTTTCCTGCACTGTAAAGCAAACGTTCGCCATTTTGTCGCTCGTTAGACAACGAGAGAAAGAAGTTATTCTTATCTGGTTAAATATATATTATGATACATCAATATTTTCCAAAAATATTCTTTTATTCAACGCGCTAAAAAAAGACACAGATTTTTAACATGACCAGTTTCGAAAAGAACTTGCTTGAGAAGCAAAAGTTTGCAAAAAATGGGGTTCGCGATGTTTTCCGGAAGCTTACCTGGCGATGTTTTCCGAATGTGAATCTTGATGAATTCTATCTTGGACTGCTGCAATTTCTCGTCTAGGTACGCGTTTAGGTCCGTTGCGTGTGCAAGGAACAACGGCATGAAGGTAAAACCTGCCAGCTGCAATACGAAAAACGCTAAACTTAACAAAACACGAACATTCTCGCGAAATATATTCCGAGCACGTCGCTGTTAATTCTATCGACATTCGCTTGAGAGAAATAGCGATACTCACAAACAGAAAGACGAGATTCATGGTTCTGCGATCTCGATCACTGTGTCTCGATCGAATCCATCCACGGCTGAGGCCGTGCGGACATTGAGAGGTCACTTTGGAAACGGTTGGTAATATCCGAATGATCCTCGTAAGATATACGGTACGAGGAGCGAGTAAACATTGTAAATGTAAATCCTTCGACGAGACGAATTCCGGGAATCCTCTTCCCCGCATGAGCGTGACTTGCCATCATATGAGAATAATATATGCTTCCGTTTTGAATCTAGATTCAAAATTAAGACACAATGAGCAATTAAAAGCATCTCGCGCGATACATACGATTGTATATAGTACATATCGAAATGGGGAAGAAAGCGAGCTCATTGATATCGTGCGAAGAGAATTTGTCTGTGAGCTTTACTGCACGAATTTCTTCTTGCAGCGACGAAGGGGACGCAAAGTGAAAAAAATCAAGGGTCAACCCAGATAACACAGAGAATTTAAAAAGAATTCGGTCGCACGTCACCAATTCTGAGTTCATTTTTAGGTGCAAAAAGAATTCTTTTCACTGAACTGAACGCTGAAGAATTCTTTTTGCATACGAAAATAAACTCAAAATTGGTGACATCCCAAGAAGAACAGATTGCCTATTGGTTCTTGAAGTTAACTTTTGGAACTATAACAAGTCAATGTCAATAATTCGTCTCCATTAATATGACATCAATTAAATAACAGTTTACAATTAGTTAATAGCTAGTTCATTTACGCATCTTACAGTTATCATTTGGTATATATTTAATTTGTATCCATGTACCAACTTGATACTTTTATATCTAAACGATATCTTTTTGGATATTAAAAGTTATCTTTCGGGCGGACATTAGATAATAGTTTACTGTGGTCTCGTGTACAATAATCTAAAAAAAGGTTATCATTAAGGGCTGGTTGTTCCAACTTCTTGGTTAGTTAACTGATAGTTAAATTATATGTTTGTCTTTGTTTTTCCTTCAATTTAGACAAAGCAAGACGTATGATTTGACTATCAATTAACTCAACAAGAAGTTAGAACAACCGACCCTAAGAATATTATCAGTACTACATTATAACATCCCTAAAGCAACACATACAGCCGTCTTTGCAACAGGTTTTACAGTCATTTGTGGAACGTTTTTAAAATATTTCTAATTAGATAACCTTTTCAGTAGACAGAAACTTAACTTTTTTACCGAAAATAAAGTTATCCTGACCTAATTTTATATAGTAAAATGGAATACTTTAAGATAACGTTGTTCTACGTTGGGATACGACTGAATTCTTTTTGGATTCCCTTTGAACTCTCTGTGCTATCTGGGAAGGTATGCAAAGATTAGCGGAAATCAACGCTGCTCGATGCGACGGACGCAAAACAGAATATTTGGATCGTGCCGCTGCGACGAAGTAACAACGCGAGTGTACGGCACATTTCGGTGTGTTTGTGTACGTGCACACGACATGTCTCCTTATAGATATACTTTTGTACATCGCCAGATCTCGTCAGAGGAGAATAGAAATTAAGGACGTGGTACAGGTTTGGTGGGTTTCACTTTTGGTACTTGTTTTTGTATCGCGACGTGTCTACGATCCCTCGCAACTTCGTCGGTCGATCGTCGTGCACGCGCGACTTCTTACTTCTTCTGCTTCGCATCTTCGCGATGCGCTTCAAAAGGAGGAGGTAAAACGCACATGAGTGCGCTTATTTTTCGCGTCACCTCGCCGTCAATTGCAGAAATTCTCGACTTCGCCGAGATAAAAATGCAGTCCGCGTTGAGATCGCTTTCGACCCCTTTCGACCTAAACTTTTATCGTACGCACAACAAACGAGCGCAGATCGTAAAGACATCACTCACAGCAGAAATGTCTGAGGTATATCGTAAGAATGTCGCAATGTCCATAAGATATTTCTATTTTGGACATTTCTGTTGTGCGGGAAATTATTGACGTACAGAAGAAAAGCTTCTAAGAGCTCTACAGCTGAAAGCTTTACGGTAATTTCTGTCTATTTTCGGAGAAAAACTCTGATTAGATATCCTAGACATTAGATTAGATTAGATTAGACAACACAATATCCAAAATCGGGACATAAGACGTCCCCAGAAAGCACAAAAGATTTCTAGGGGATGTTCTGGATTTTTAGGGACATTCTCGAACGTCTTTAGGATGTCTTGTGAAGAACTGGGCTCTTATCCTTGAAATAGTTGCGTATACGGAAGTTTTACTGTGCAGGCTTAATCATACCATAAAATAGCTGCGCAATGAAAATTACGTACACGCAAAAATTTCAAGAATAGAGGCCCATTGCTGTGCTTTGGGTTTTGAAGTCGTCTCTAAGGCTGGTATTCATAGTCGGTTCTTATATTTAAGATCGTTTTAAGTTTATCTTCACATGCTGTACGGATCATTTCATTGGCTATGGAGTATCTGAAGGTGAACTTAAGACGGTCTTAAGTATAAGATCTGACTGTGAACACCGGCCTATGACTTTGAAACGTAAAACGTCTCTAATGGGCCTTCTAGAGTAAATCATTACTCATAAACCGCAAGCAAACTAACCGATCATAGTCGATTATTTTTTTAAATAATCTATTATATTTAGTTAATTTGCTTACGACTTATCACTATAATAACTTATTATAGAAGACCTATAAGACATTTTTAAGACGTCTTCAAGACCTCTTGAAGATGTCTTGTCTCGATTTTGGACGTTGTGTTCTGTGGGATCGCTCTCGACGCCTCAATTGCAGAGTTATCGCGCGCGACACGAACGGAAAATGGACTTGTCAGTTATTAATGTAACTTATAAATAGACCACGGCAATTGAGTCGAATTAGACGGGAGTCGAAGTACAAAATCCTACATACTATTATTTGTCACGTTGCAGTCACAGCATTGATGAAAAAGATGGTGGAATAAAGTAGTTTACTATGGTCTCGTGTACAATAATCTAAAAAAAGATTATCATTAAGGGCTGGTTGTTTCAACTTCTTGGTTAGTTAACTGATAGTTAAATTATGTTTGTCTTTGTTTTTCCTTCAATTAGACAAAACAAGACGTATGATTTGACTATCAATTAACTCAACAAGAAGTTAGAACAACTGACCCTAAGAATATTATCAGTACTACATAATAACATCCCTAAAGCAACACATACAGCCGTCTTTGCAACAGGTTTCACAGTCATTTGTGGAACGTTTTCAAAATATTTCTAAACGATGCGTACTACCTGGGGTTGCATTCATCTTCATTTTTCATTTCCACTTATGCCGCGGGTGCCATCTGACGTTGACCCACAAGTCAGTTCTTATAACCTTTTTCCACTCAACGCATTCGTAAACAAACGCGACGAGTTCCTGCACGTTTTCGCGCGCGCACGCGCAACAGCGCTTGGTGTGTTCGAACACGAACATTGCCCGTGAACGGCCGTCCAACAGAAGGGCGATGCATCCATCTTCACGACTGAAGAAGTCTTAAGCTGTAACGTCGAAAAGCACCAAGTCATTTGCCCGGTCGCCGCACGTTCACCGATCAAAAGCGAGTGCTCACGCGACGCGAGCCATTTTCGAATCGCCACGATCGAAGATCGCTCGCGTCGCGCCACCTCGCGCCTACCACGAACACCGACAGGACCAAAAAGGTGGGGGGGAGTCGGCGATCGCGACGCTCCACGACTACCGATCTCTCTCACGCGCAGCGCGCCCTCATTGGCTGGCGTCGCGCGTTCCGATTGGCCGGCCTCGCGGACCCAACGGCGAGCGGCGAATCGCCGGGCGCGGCTCGACGGTCGCCGCCATCAGTCCGAAGGCAGCGCGACTCACTAGGGCGAGTGTCGTTCGGCGAAGTTCGGACCGCTGCTTGCGCGAGGAGGTGCGCGTGCGAGCGATCGCGAGCACACCGGTGTTCGTTGTACCGCGGCGGAGAGTGTCTGGGCTCTCTGTTGAATCTCGGCTTCGCGCGATTCTTCGCTCTGTCGTCCGCGTCTACTCGCCGCGGCTCTCGACGACGATCTCCCCGTCTCGTGCGTCACTTTCTCATCCGCTCGGCGAACACTCGCGTGAACGCCGGCGCCAGTGCCGGGAACGCGGTCGCGCAGCTGCGTGCGCGATCGTGGGAGAGTGAGAGAGAGACGAGGAGCGCGCAATACGTACGCTAGTGCTGCGTGCACCGAACTGTCTGTGTATCCGACTGTGTGTGTGTGTGTGTGTGTGTGTGTGTGTGTGTGTGTGTGTGTGTGTGTGTGTGTGTGTGTGTGTGTGTGTGTGTGTGTGTGTGTGTGTGTGTGTGTGTGTGTGTGTGTGTGTGTGTGTGTGTGTGTTTCGTGTGAGAACGAGAGGCGAGCGCTCGAGCGGTCTCCCCGCGCGTCCGTGTATGCGAGCGCGACCGCGTGCGGGCGGTTCCCACACGACGTCGTGTCCGTGCAACAAGTGTCAGGAGAGACGGTTGCGGCGGCGGTGGCGTCTCGCTGGAAACGCTCGACGGTTTTCGAGTTCGGCGGTGCGCTGTGCATGGTGTTGTCCGACCAGTGCGCGCGACGGACCGGCCGACGGGCTAGGAGTACCACGACGACGACGACGACGAAGGATACCATCGCCGCACGCATCACCACGACGTGCTGAAAGAACCGTCACCGGCGAGGGCGCGGGATGGGCTGCGCCGTGAGCAGCACCGGCGAGAAGGAGGCCGCTGAGCGGTCCAAGAAGATCGACAAGGATCTCCGGGCTGATGGCGAACGCGCCGCCAGCGAGGTCAAGCTACTGCTGCTCGGTGAGTGTCCTTTCCGCGTTCACCTATTCCACCCTGGCCACCCGGTCACTCGTCGACGCACGCACGCACGCATGCACGCGAGAACGGACCTCGGGAACGGATGTCCCAGGCGCGCGCGTTTATTACTGCGAGCGTTCCGATCCTCCGTCTCGGTTCCGGTTCTCTCGGGACATTTGCATCCCCTACTCGCCGACGCGCCTACACCGACACCGTCGATCTCCTCTTTCTCTCTCTCTCTCTTTCGGTCTCTGTCTTGCGTTCTCTCTTTTTCTCTCCCTCTTTCTCTTTCTTCACTCGCACCTCGTATCGCGTCTCGGACAACACGCGTCCGAAGACGCCGCGTAATCCGCGTAGAATCCGTAGAATTGGGGGACGAGCAGCGCGTTGGCATTCGCACCACGAGGATTTCGTTGAATCCGTCGGATGGTCGTCTTCTTTCCTGTTCCCGAAAGGTTTCCGCACTTTCCTCATGGCTCCGCATCTCCGAGTCGAGCGTGTTTTCGGTTCCACGAGGAAGTGCGTAACGTGCAGCGGGTGCCGCTTGGAAGAAATCCATTAGACCTTATCTCACCGGTCTCTCCACCTATACCTTGTGATATGACGAATTAACAATGTGACGTGGCGAACTCCCCGTTTTGTCGACACGAATGTGTCACTTTGCGATCGTGAGGAGCCGATAACAAACTAGAGAGTCGATGCTCCTCTCCATCGCATCATCATCGTCATCTTTATCATCATAGATGTCTATTACTTTCCCTCTTCCAGAGTCCCAACGCTCGCTTCGCTTTTAAACACGAAGAACGCGTGATGAAGTGTCTCGATGTGAAAGAGAGAGAGAGAGAGAAACGATTCCTCGACCGCGCCAAGAGGAAGATCGCCGAGCTCGGATTTCCTTCGCGATTGCCCGCCTCTTCCTGGATCCTCCGAGTCCCGCTCGTAACGAGGAAAAGAAAGAGCTAATCATGCGGTTAACAAGAGACGTCGTCGGTGGTGGCGACGTAAAAATTCGCGGCGATGGAGAGAGAGAGAGAGAGAAAGAAAGCGAGCGAGAGAGCGTCAGAGTGTTGCTCAACCACTAAACTCGCCGTCTCTCGCGACGGGTGTCGGTTTCGGAGATACGCTTTCGATCGCGCGAATTCACGTCCCTCCTTCTCTCTCGCGTCGCACTCTTCCCGCGCTGCTCTGTGTCACGTTCCAGGTTCCTTCTATGGTAGAATGAACGAACGCTCTCGCTCGCTCGCTCGCTCGCTCGCTCGCTCGACAGAAATTGTGGTCCGCCGTTTTTAATCGCGGCGGCATACTCTCGTTTCGCGTCTGTCGGAAGCGCGCGATCCGCTTTTCCGCGAATGAGTCTCCTCGAGAGATTGCGCGCGTTTCATTACTCGAGATGCGTTCGAGTCGAGCCTGCGACTCGACTTGCTCTATTCTGAAAGGCCGTGAACATTAATCGTCTCTGTAGCTCTCGTCGCGTGTATATTCCGCATTTGTAAAATTGGTGTAATATTTGTAATATTTCTCGTATTAATATTCGAATACAGTAAAGGCTCTCCGTAGAAACATCTATCTAATGCGAGGAGAACACAGAATGCAGGAGTCTAATCGTGGTTCTCTGGTGCGACTGAAAAATAATTCACAAGAGAATTTCGTTGTTTGAAACAACTCAGAATTATCCTTCGACCACCTTTATTTTCAAAAGTACATACTGTGAAGCTGCTCTGATAGTACGTGAACTTTTCAGCAACTTTAAAGTATATTAAATCATGAAATTCAGCAACGTAGACTCTTTAAAATTTGTCCCAAACAATATGTCATGTTAAATGTTGCAATATGAAAATCTGAGCGTAACTTTCAGTAATACAACAAGAAATTTACGTTATTGCATGATGTGAATTCAATAATGAATTCAATACAGTACATTTGCTCCATAAATGTGAAGTTTTCATCATCGATTGTCTCACGTCATAATAATCACTAAAGTCTACCTGAGCACCTTCCTTGTTCAAACTATCCTTTAATTCCCAATTAAAAATGGCATTAGATTCCCTTTCTCCCAAGAAGAGAAAAGAACCGAAAGATAAGAACAATTTCACGAGTCACGCGAAAGAACCTCGGTTAAACTCTTACAGGCCGTACTCTCTTCGCGTTCAAATATTTATCGATCGCGTTTGTCACTGCTTTGTCGAATAACGAATGTGATATCGTTTAAGGGTTCAGACTAATGCAGTGCTCTGAAAAAGCGTATTTTTGAGAATTCATTTTGCGAAAATGGATCAACCGAATGTTTTGAAACGTTGTACATCAGTTAAGTAACTACTAAAATTTATATTATTATTTTTGTTATTTAGAAAAACCTATAAATAAATATGTGACCGAAACGATTGCAAAAGATACCGCTGCGATTGACGGGAAAGATAACACTCGTTCATCATTCGGTTGATCTGTTCTTGCAGAATTAATTCCCAAAAATAGGCTATTTTTCAGAGCGTTACATTGGTCTGGCTCCTTGAGGTCAATCAGCAATTCGTATCGGCGGGATTGGCATCGGGGAAGTATTGCGGTGTCCCCTGAAGCGCGAATTTTTGTCCGAAAATCGCGCAATCGCGGATGTAGAACGCGCGCGGCGCGTTACGGGAAACTTGAATCATCGGCCGCGCGTATGAATCATGAGATTACGTTTCCGAGATCGATGCGTATTGTCTCTGACTGGCGCACGGGGGAAAAAAAGCGTTGTCTCCCGTCGACGGAAACCAACCACCGGTCTTGCGCGACTATTTGGCGGGACCGAATCGATCGGACGGCGAAACAACCGTCGATGATTAATCTGCTAATTGGATTCGCTCCAGCGAGGTGTCGAGCGCATCATTGCTGCGCCGCGTGGGCTCTCACGCTTGATTTCGTATCGATTCGGCAAACGAACAGCCGCGAGCCGCGCGACGGATGAATATCAATGAACATGTAGCAGCGACGATACGCCGCGTGACAACCGTTTTAATTACCGTGCCGAGGGAGAATCGCACTCTCGTCGCATCGCACCGCGCTCCCATTGGAGCAACGATCCATCGACTGATCATTCGTACTTGTCATCATTAAAAACCTGTCTTTTGAGCGATCTATAATTCCTGTGAGAATGCGGAATAGAATTCCGTCGTGATTCACATGTTGTGTGATGCAGGAAACGTGTGAATGTTTTTTATGTAGATATACTACACTTACACACACAAAAAAATGCGTGCTGCATGCAAGTAAATGTTACTTGTTTCAAGTATTTCACAGATTTCTATTTCTGAGCGCAAATCTATCATAAGCTCGTCGTAAACATCAAATTTATTCGAGATACATTCGGAGTTCCAATAAACTTAACAGTTCAGTCAAGAATATTGAACTAAAGTAAATATTTAGTTTACTTGCTTACATAGAGTCAAATCAAGTTTATCTTCGATTAAGTTTTATAATATTCTCGTGAAAAGAATAAAGAGAAGAAATAAGAGAATAAAGAGAAAAAGAAAGAAAAAAGAAAGAGAAAAGAAGAGAAAAGAATAAAGAGAATAGAGATAAAGAGAATAGAATTTTTGATTGCATGATAATGAGCTTTCCTCTCAAATTTGCAATGAGTATATTATCAAGAAAATATTCTTTGTTGGAAATGATCATTACTTAAGAGAAGAAAAGTAAGTTGAGTAGTCGTTTCTCTTGGCAGTAGAATATTTCTCTGTTTTCTGTGTTAATTTTAAGACTGCTGACAGTCAAGGAAAGAAAATAATTTTCAGAGCATTTTACAAGTGTGCTTAAGCGGTAAAAAATGTTCATTCATACAGATATCTTTTTATTTGTAAATGACACGTAAGAATCTTTGTCATGCATTTTCTCACTTTTGACATTATCAATCCAGGCTTCCACAGCCTTACCACCAGGAACCTTAAAAGTTTATAATTACATATAATTGATGATCGCATTGAGTATGTTACGGATTGGCGAGTATTTACAATGATTGCATGAAATATAAAAATGTACGTTAACATTCAAGGTGCTGGGGAGTCCGGCAAGTCCACGATAGTGAAACAAATGAAAATCATCCACGAGACCGGGTACAGTAAGGAAGAATGCGAGCAATACAAACCTGTGGTGTACAGCAACACGATACAGAGCCTAATGGCGATAATCAGAGCCATGGGGGAGCTTAGAATCGACTTCGCCGATCCCAATAAAGCGGTAAGCCCCTCGTGCCTCTTCCTATTTGGTAGATGCAAAGGTTCGTCATGTTTGTCGAATAAAATTGCAAACGAGAGTCACGCGTTGAGTCACAAGCAGCTCTTCCGTTTTCTTCCTCCAAGTTTATCCTTATCTAGCGTGTCTCATGATGGCACTTCTCACACGTGAAATCCAAATATCAATAACGATTTATATCAGTCAGTTGAACTAATCCTTAATTGGCAGCTAATTGTTACGGCTTCTCGATTCTTCTCGCACGAGTGCGAGAAGGAAGGAGAAAAAGAGAATGTGAGAGTGCGAGAGAGGAGGAAGGAAGAAATATTTCATGTGCTTACATCAGAGATTATTCGTGACTCATCTATGATAATCGTTATTAGCTTCAATCTTTTTTCTATCCAGGGAGCGGTTCTCTCTCTCTCTCCCCCCCCCCC
>NW_022639455.1:2838764-2890283 GCF_010583005.1 Odontomachus brunneus | reverse complement strand
CCCCCTCTCCCCTTTAAATATCCAGACCTGTAAATGCACTTAAAACGAGAGACTCAAGAGGAAGATGACTCTACCTCAAGCCAATATCACACGTTATCAATTGCACTTGGCCATTTTTCCTCGTGCGTCAGCGATATTAGATAATCAGCCTCTTGTTTATGTTGTAGGACATGGCGCGGCAATTTTTCACCCTAGCCTCGGCGGCGGCGGAGGAGGGCCAACTGACCGGAGAACTGGTGCTGTTAATGAAGCGGTTATGGCAGGACGCGGGAGTGCAGCTCTGTTTCACACGTAGCAGGGAATACCATATCAACGATTCGGCAGCGTACTATTTGAACGCACTTGACCGCATAGCGCAACACAATTACATCCCGACGCAGCAGGATGTTCTGCGAACGCGCGTCAAAACGACCGGTATTGTGGAGACACACTTCTCCTTCAAGGGCCTGCACTTCAAGTACGCTCGCTACTTATCTAGTGTGCCAGTTATGGCCGAGATATTTCATATCGTATATTAATTTAAGACTGTTGATCTCTCGCTACAAAACTCTCGGTGTGTGCCACAGAGGCGAAAGAATATACGATAAAAATTCTTGCAAAATACGTTGAAATAAAAAGGTATACCCATAAAATGACACTTGCGATCGATCGGGCACATCTGTAAAATAGTCTGACCGCTTTCTTTTTACTTTAACAGTCAATAACCATAAAATTAACGTGACAACACAATATTTTTAACCTACTTTTCATCATAATTTTGTCATGTTAATTTTACGATTACTTATTGATTGTTAGAACAAAAAAGAAAATGTTTCACACATCTCTGCTCGATTAATTGCAGATATCATTTTATGGATACATCTTTATATTTCTACGTATTTTGGGAGAATTTTTAGTGTGTTTTCTCGCTTCTAGTATCAAATTAAGATGGCCGCGGCCAAGAGTCTCAACGTCCTACAATGCTAACATGAAATTAGTTTTATATATATATTTGAGCGAAATGTCAAATTTTTAATTCATATTTGATTGTGTGTGAATATATTTAATTCACTAAGGATCAGATTGGAGATTAAGGGTTATACTTAATTATATCATTTTATCTGACGTCTTATCGGTTATCTTTTTGTAGAATGTTCGACGTCGGCGGCCAGCGATCTGAGAGAAAGAAGTGGATACACTGCTTCGAAGGTGTCACCGCTATCATCTTCTGCGTCGCTCTGAGCGGCTACGATCTAGTATTGGCGGAGGACGAGGAAATGAATCGTATGGTAGAGTCGATGAAGCTGTTCGACTCGATCTGCAACAGCAAGTGGTTCGTCGAAACGTCGATCATACTGTTCCTGAACAAGAAGGACTTGTTCGAGGAGAAGATCACCAGGAGCCCGCTCACCATTTGCTTTCCGGAGTACAAGGGCGCCAACACGTACGAGGAGTGCGCCTCTTATATCCAGATGAAGTTCGAGAATCTGAACAAGCGGAAGGACCAGAAGCAGATTTATACGCACTTCACCTGCGCCACCGACACGTCCAACATACAGTTCGTGTTCGACGCCGTGACCGACGTGATAATCAAGAACAACTTGAGTAATTGCGGATTACTAAGTTAAACATTCCAATACTCAGCCGGCGAACAAAACTGCCGAGAGGTGGGGCCAGAGAGGAGGAGAAAAAGTAATGTATTTCGCGAACGCCGATAACGTAGGTCGCGGATTTTCGCGAAATAAAGTAAAAACAAACAAGAGACTGATCGGAAGTTTCAGAAAATCGTGCCCGTGTTCCGTATAGCACGAGTATGCGTCAATTATGCGAGGATTTTACTCAAACACTCAAAATAAGCTCTTGGAATATTTTACTATCACAGTGTTGCGTAACTTTTCACTCGATTCTATTCGACTTTTGATTTTATTATCTCATTTCGTACATTTGACGTAAATACATAATACATTGGACGTTCAGTACGAATAATGTTATTATTTAACTCACAGAGATTTCACATTGGATAATTGAAAAACCTTGAAATAAACAAAACATTCTAGAATCTCGGCAGTTGGACACAGGGACGCACTATTTCCCGTTATCGCTAGATACAATTTTTTTACGCACTGTCCAAAACGTTAAGCAATCATTTCTGGAAAATTGTACGATCGTACTTTACGAGTTCAATGAAATGTCATCGCGTGACGTAGTAGTCACATTTATTTCTCAAAACGAAGTACTATTTTCCTAGAAAAAAATATCGAAAAATTCGTTCCGGATATTGCGCTGTGAAAAAGAAAAAAGTAGTAGCGATAACGAAAAACGAAGCACATATCGGGCACTCACTCCAATTGAGATGAAATTCGCGCAAGTGAAAAGTTACTTCATTTTTGCTAAATGTATTTAATTCTACTAACCAGGAGCTAGATAGCTATTAATTTTAGTGTAATATCTCTTTGTATATAATTTATTCACTAAAGGCGACTCTATGTGCTGAGAGTGGAAACAACTTCCACTCCTCTTGCTCATGATTCATTCGCGTTGCAAGAAAAAAAAAGAAATTCGTATCTCTCTATCTGTCTTTTTCAACGACGGACACAGCTCTCTGTGCATTTCTACTATGACAGTATGTATTTATATGGATTCACAGTTGGAAAAACCGACTTTTGTACAAGCTTGAGTTTTTTTTTAATATAGATATACACGTATTATTAGGAGATATAAACGAGATTCTCTGTTCTCATTTTTCACGATTTGCCAAACAGATGAAATGACGAGGTTAGCATTAGTACAAGACGTCGAGAAATCAAACACTTTATACAGCTTAGATCAATAAACGAAATTTTCTTTTTTAAGATCTGGTTCTATCTCTATTCCTATCCGATCTCTTTATTAGATCATTCGGTACACATATGTGTATATTTTATATATATATATATATATATATATATATATATATATATATATATATATATATACACACATATTTTTGTGTTTTACATCTTGTACAGGTGGCTCGGTTATTAACTAGTAAGATACAGAAACTAACGCGCGAAGTAATGCGTGTCGCCGAGGTGCAGAATGAAGCTGTTGAAACTGTTTTCGAAGACTGTACTCTCCTTGTCTTCCTCTCTTTCTTACATAACTAAACATTTTTATATTATACTAATTTACACATACATATTATGCACATCCATTTTCCCATGATTAGTGCCACCTTTACGATGTGAGTGAGGCTGGGAGCGATGAAGACTGAAAGTGGGATAAATTAAAGTATATACAATCTGCATAGCAATCAGTACTTCGACTGCCACATCGTAACTGTCATATTTCCTTGGCAGTTACAATATGATACATGTAGACGACAACTTTATCTTCCATTTAATTACATACAAATGATACATTTGAAGCGAGAAGCAAGATTCTCAACCAATCGTCAGACATTTTTTTAGGAAATGCAGCAATAACTTCTGTGTACAATTATCTGTGACAGTTGAAGTACTAGTGAGGTCTGTTCATGGACGATAGTAGATTATAAAGATCATGATCCTGTGTGTGTATTTCCCAGAGAACAAAAGGATAAGTTTTATGAAGGAGAAATTTAGGCGGGACCATTGGACCATTGGGACGCTTCGCGATTTCCGATGGAATGCACGGTGCAGCGAACTCTGCAACATACCGAGAAGAAAATCAACGTGGATTCTGTTCCATTAACATAGTGCCGAGGAAGAAAATGGCTAAGTGATGATGCTTGCTCTGCTTCACGCGTATTACCGCTGTACCGAAAATATTAGTTCAGATGTAAACGACAAACTTACGTATTTGTATATATATCAGCAATCTGATAATTTCACTTTATAATAATTATACAATTTATAATACATGTAATATATATAATATTATATATAATATTGATATATAAATATATATTATATATTATATGTAATATTATGATATATAAATATATAATATTTTATATTTATATAATATATATAAATATATATCATGTGTAATATGCCTAGAGAACATTGAGACGATAGTGGTTCTTTTGAAGCATCACCTTTTAGAAACACTTTTTAACCAACAAGTCGGCTAGATCGCTCTTCTTCTGATATATTACAGAGTTCAAGATGTAGATAGGAACATCAAAACTAGAAAAAATGAACGAAAATAATCACATAGAATGATCTTAGTTAAATTAGCAGCCTTTAGGACGATCGATGACGAGCGTGTGTCGTTGAGGAAATCAGAGAAATTCAAGGAGGGGCTATTGAACGTCCCTTCTTTCCACCGTACAATCACGAGGATATCTTATACTCATAAGAATACTGCTGTTTGAGCCTATTCTTTTCTCTCGTATACGATTACACATAAAATTAAGTCTGAAAGTTAAGTGTTTGCTCCACGTGCTTCGCGATCGTGCGCGCTACATAGTTACATTTTCTTTTAATACACTTACACTACCAAAATGCTCGTGGGTATTCATAAATCTTAATACTTATATCTCAAAAGCGTTCCTAACACGTCTCAACAGTTATCCTTAAATTAATATACAATACAAGCGAAGAGGTATACAGTGACAGTAACTGTAACATCATTATACCGCGGATATCTCGTCGCTTTGAACTCTCCAACGATCATTAACTTGTTCACGATGTATTAACGTATATCCAATTTTACAACACATTCAACGGATTTCGAATATACATTTGTAAATCTTTCTATATATATATATATATATGACACATATGATATATATATATATGTCATATGCATAAATCGGTCGGTTCGTCGAAACGATAACACTATCTCCTGTTTAAACATTCATGACGAAAACAACAACGGTCTCTCAAAGTATTATCTCTGAATTGATTAACGAGTTTAACAAGTGTGTCACTACAAACGGAGTAAAAGGCAGGATACAGAGAGATCCAGGAATTATATAATTATATAAATACAAATCTACAGCCAATCGTTCTTGCGATCGCGGTGAGATCGAAAATAATCTCGAAGTTATCCCCGGCTATGCTTACCATCATCCTCTGAGCAATTAATCACAGAACAGATTCAGGAGTGAGTAAGGAAGAAGAGACCTACGGGCTACGTGTATTCGGAACTCAGCGTCGAAACGAAGACTTGTCGACTACAGTCTCGTCGTTTGAATACCATAAATAATCATGCGCTAGTGTTCACGCTCGAACATACCGAATCTGGTCATGGACGCGTCTTGTTGCGTCCCTTTCGCCTTAATGAGGATTTCTAGCCGGAATAGGCGGGCCGCCGCCTGTCCTGGCTGGAACAGGCGGCGGAACGCTCGACGGCGGCAGATTGGGTGGCAGATGTTGCGGCGGCGGCGGCGGCGGCGGAGCCTGCCTGTGCGGCAACAAAGGTGGCATCGAGCTGGGCGGCGGTCTGCTGGGTGGTAATCGACTCAGCGGTTCCTGAGGGCTATCCATGCGCGGTAACGGAGGCGGTGGTCGATTCGGCACCGGGTAACTGGGCGACCCGTCCGGAATCTCCTCGTAGATGGCAGAATCCGGCGACAGCCTCCCACTCTCGTCCTCCTGAGGATCCTTTGCGGCTTGATCAGCGATCGCTGGTGTCGAGGGTGGTGTCAACGGTGCGAACTGATTGTGAAACACACTGAAGACCCCAGCTCGAGGACCCTGTTTTCGTTCTTGAACGGGACTCCTCGGTGGTTGCGCGGGTCGACCTGGTGGCGCTGGTCTCGGCGGTGGAATCACGTCGCTCGGACTGCTTCTACTAGGTGACGCGCGCTCGCCGATTTCCAACTGTTCCAATCGCTGCATGGGACTCCTGAGCGGCGAGCTCGCCATGAATTGCGCGACAGTGGTGTTGCTGCAGATCTCGATCTCTTTCTCGATCAACTGCACCCAATCGGGTGATTTGAGCGACAACCTCAGCGTCTGGCCGCACACTTGCGTCATGCCTTTCTTCGCGGCAGCCAAGGCACACTGACCGTCCCTAAATGTCACCCAGATGGTCTCGCCGACGTAGCGCACCAGGATCACCTCGCCAATGTGAGACAGGTCCTGTATCAGCGCGAACATGAGATTGTTGTCGAACACACTGTCCATGTCCTCGAATTCCTCCACCGCCTTGACTATTATCGTGCTATCCGGCGGTCCGAGATCCTGTATCACCTCCTTGAATACGCGCTCGCGTTTCTCAGGGTCGACGCAGTGCACGTCAATGTCGATGGTCGCGATGACCGGCCGATGATCGCTCTGTTTCAACTCTGCCCTGCCGTAGTAAAGGAGTTTTCCCGGATTCCAGTCTGTAGGAGAATCTGAGAAATAGTGATCGTTGAATATAATTACATCCGATTACGTATCAAGGACGCGAGTGCGTGAGATGTGACAGAATTTGTACCAACCGATATCAGGTACTTGTTTCCTACGCTTCCACAGAACGCGATCTGTCCACGCGGGTTGCCGGCACTTTTCGCTGGTGTCGTAATCGTCTGAGAAAAGATCGTACTTGTACGTAGGCGCGAAGGTAATAGGTCCCTCCAGAAAGTTCTTGAAGACATTACCCTGCTCTTGTTGAACCTTGAAGTACGAAAGACTCATTCAAGTGCTGTTACAAATTAAACTTACGTGTATCTCTGAATACCGATCGCTCGTTTTTCTTCTACACAGATCTTGCGCCAAAGAAACAAGATTTTTTTATCATTTCAATATTGCAGGATGGTTATTATAGATTTTGTACAAATATCAGATATTGCACAGTACCCTCAATTGATCGTATTGCAGTATCTGATCGAGTTCGTTTCGTTTGATCAGCTCCTTCATCTCGTCTTTGTCCATGTCGACTCTGTAGTTAAAATCGCCGCACCAGAACACGTAGTCGTGTGTGTTGAGGGTTCTGCCCATGGGAAACGTGATTTTCCTCGTAATCTCAGCGTAATCGGCATTACGTTCGTTCACCTGGGACTGACCGGCGGCGAAGTGCGCGCAGACGAAGCAGAAGGAAGTGGAATACAGCACGCATCTGATTGCTGCAGCACCTTTGTTACCGGTAGCACCTCCTAATCCCGTCTTCACGCAATCCACCGCCACGTCCCTCAAGTAAGGCGCGTGTTCGCGACGTATGAACAAATAGAGGCAGACGCCGACCAATTGCTGGTACGTCACGAGAACGTATGCCCTATTGTTCTTGACCAATACTCTTTCCAGCTCTTCAGCCCAAGCCTTGGCATTGTCCGAACTAGCGGCCATAATGTTGCTGGCGTTCAGATCAACGATCTCCTCAAATCCTATCGCGAATATGTCCACAGGTACATCGTCAGGCTCTTCCAAGGCGACTGAAAAAAGAAAACGTTATATAGATTAGAAAAATTGTTTATATATTATTGAAACGACATCGATACATCAGTTCACAAATATGTTGACTTTTTTAAAAACTAACAAAAAACATAGTCTATATTCCTTATTACAAATAAGATCTATAGTCTTTATTACAAAGTGATAAACATTAAAATACTTTTCCACAGAAGTCTTGTTATATTTAACACATCTGTGAATTAATGTATTGATAATTCTACAATAAGAAACATAGACTATTTTGTTCGTTCTTAAAAAAAGTTTCTTGATATACTTTAATATATTTATGACATATTCTGGTAATTATGTATTGTAATAATAATATGAAATATGCTTTTAGAAATACAAACCTTATAATACACGCGCATATACATAAACAAAAAAAAGAGATGTTTAAATTAACCAAATACTTTCAACGAAAGGATACTTACAAGAAGATCTATGTGGTCCACCGAATAACCAATCGGACAATGACACGTCCTTGTAAACTACACTCCTGAAGTGCTTCCCTCCGTTAACGTTGTAGGTACCGACGCTCACCCGGAGGTTCATCGTTGTCACATACTCATTGTAGCGCTTGCACATCTCCCTCAAGAGATTCGGCGCAGCGTGCAGCATGTTGGAAGGCAGCAGTAAACGCGCTCTATCGGCCAATTCAGTATTCAACGTCGATCCCAAAAGCAAGACGTCAATCGCCTCTTGCTTACTGGAATCTAACAAGTTGTTCTGTATCGTTCTGGCTGCTGATCTCGCACCGTCCATCAACTTGGAGCTGCCTTGGATCGCGCCCGTGCCCGCATATATCTTGCTGACCTCGTTGCCATTGTTGATCCACATCTGACGGAACACTTCCTCAAACCGTGAGACCATCTGCTGCTTCTCCATCAATTTCAACAAGCCCATCTGCTTGGATAGCTGCTCGAGCGCGAAGAAGGTCTGCACGCAATTCGTTCTATCTAAACAATCCAGACAGTTCGTCCGGATAGTGCCGGTTTGCTCGAGGATCACCGTGTTGCCAACCGCGTAGAACAACGAGAAAGGCTCCGGATACCTCTCGACTTTCGCCTTCAGCTTCGACAGGTTCTTCATGTTGCCGCCACGACACTCTTGGTGATAATCGAACAAGATATGTGGTACATCTTTATGCTCCGACAAGTTGTGATGGGATTGGAACAACTGGCTCAACATCGTCTCGCCTTCCTTACTGCCGATCGGACTCGAACCGAGGAGATTGACGATCATTTGTTTGCCATACCTCTTCTTGATTATCTCCAGGTGCCTATTGAAGGCCGGCGCGGATGTCTCGAAACTACGCGAGATCTTCACCTTGTGGGAGCCGACCTGTATGCCAGGCTGTTCCCAGAACAACGGCACTGACCCTCTCGTTTGAACGAAGGAGGTCACTTCATTATCTATGTAAATCACCTGCTCGGTCTCCACAAAATTCGCTACATGCCCGTCGTCATTGGTTCCTCTGACATTGAATCTGCATATGAGAGATCATTCTCAGAATTTCAACATAAATATTCTGCTGATAAGAGTACGCTAATATTTGTTATCACGAGGCCATATGGGCTTTGATGGACTTTGCTTATCTATGAGTTGTAACGCGCATGCGATCACAATTGGTCATATGTTTGCAGAATATTACGAGAGGTACATTGCGCGCTCTTATCAAGTATAGATATTTTACGACGTTATAAGATGGGAAAATAGATCTATTTTTAAGCACATCGTCGCGTATCTCTTCCTGATGCCGAGGAAACCAACCGTCTTACCTAGTGCCAGCGCGCTCGCAACTTAATCTAGACATAAGCACCGCGCGAGCTTGTCTGTGCCCAACGTAAACAGTTCTTATTTCCACGCTGCCGCACATTGCCTTCAACAACCACTGACTCGTGTCCACACCATATCTCAGAAGATGAATGTGTAGCATTCGGTTCCTGCAATTGCAAAGACAATTTAGGATATCAATTTCTCTTTGCTGCTTCTATTTTACACAAAGTAAAGTCTGTAACTTGGTTTTGCATTGTAAAAAATTTGCATTATAAAGCTCTCAGCAAGATTATTACTAACCAAAAGAACCTGTTGTCTGTAGTCGTGGACTTGCACCTCCTCTGAGCACTCAGAGTGATGTCAAGTGACTCCTGCCCGGCAGACCAGGAGAAATAAAATGTTCCGGAATTGAGAACCTTTCTGACCTCAGATACACGATCCTCAGTTCCCTGATTGTAAAACAAAGGCACAAAACTCGACTGTGTGATTCTGAAGACCTCTGATTCGCCAATCTTTCCCACAGAGAAACATCCAGTAACCAAGACCAAATACAACAGGGTGTTGTCTCCTGCATTTAGCTGTAGAACACCCAGACATCCGTAAGCATCCAATAGCTTATTGTACTTTGGCTTTAGGAACTCGTGCTCTTCGCTGGCTGTAAACAATATATCAGTGACAATCCGAAATTTTTAACTCTGGAAATATACACTGTGATCTCTTTTGTTTCTATAGTCTCCTTTCTTCGCAGTTCTTAAAATAAATAATATTAAATATGAATTGAGTACTCTATTGCCTACAATAATTATTGGAATTTATATCAAAGTAAAACTAAAATTTTTGTAGATATTTAAGTAGTTTATTATAAATAAAACAAGATGTATATAAAAGAGATATATATATATATATATATATATATATATATATATATATATAACTATAGTGTTAAATTTTCTATTACGTTTCAAGTAAACTAAACTATAAACTTGAAATATTATCTCAGCAGGCATTAAGATCCTAGAAATTTTGCATTATCTGTTTTGCTCACGATGCTGGGTCCGAATCTTCAATCTACAACACATCTTCTCTACTTTTAGAGAAACTACCTGATTATCTTGGAGAAACCAATTTTCGACACAGTGCTCGTGTTAAATTCATCAAGATCATCTCTCTGCTCTATTTAAGTAATCGCAAACTTTCATCAGGGAAACCGCGCATCGCTGAGTCGAAAATAAAAGGTTAGAGAAAAAGAGTGTGAGACTGCGATCTGCGCCCGGCAAAACAATGCCAAGCTGTCAAATCGGTTTCTTTCAAATGTCATTCTCCGTTCACCGTCCTTTTTCTCATCGAGCCCCGAATACACACGGCTGTCTCGCTTTAAACACAAAGAGTGCACGTGAGTGCAGTTAAAGCGAGCAGATCTACGCGAGAACGGCGTCGCCGGCGATACTCGGCCACGGCCAACCAAAACACAGCCCGTCTACTTACAGAGAACAGCAACCGCCTGGGACTCAAAGAGCAGGGTCTCCTTACGATTCCGCTGCTCCAGGATGAGCGAGTGCGGCTTGGGCGAGTCTAGTTTCTCGTAGATGCGAAAACCCTTGCCCATCGCCATTGCTACGGCAGCTCTTGTATCTCTCTCTCTCTAGTTTTCCCGTCTTGCGAGCACGACGACGATTCGGACACTCTACGGAGGCGCGATCAGTCCGCCTGTCATACGGCACGACGCGGCACGGTGATAACGGACCGTGACGGATCGGTACTCTGTGACGTGCTCACCACACTTCGTTGACCGCACTCCGGCACAGCCGATTCGCTAGCCCGTTGATACGCGATTATAAACTGTCTCTTTGGCGCCATCTAATGATTGCATACGGAAACAACTGGCCGACACTGACGGCCTCTCCTCAGGTCACTCAAGTACTTTTGGGTTCGAATCTCAGCTAAATAGGCTCGAATCTATGGCTGATATAGTCCGATCTTACATTTAAAATCATCTTAAGTACTGTCTTAAGATGTCATGAACCAATTTCAGAGCCGTATTCGCATCTTAAGACATTACTTAAGACGGTCTTGAAATAAGATTCGACTATGAATACCGGCCTATAACAACTTCTAATTAAAGATTGTAACAAGAACTTACATTTGCCGCGTTACATCCCCTTTTATATTTTATAATTATATCAATAAACACTTGCATATCTTAACTTCTTTTGATCTTAAGATATATTATAAAGCGTAAACGTTCTCTGTCGAAAATATTGAAGTTTTCGCCTTATTAAATTGATGAGTTATACATTAAAATAACGAGAGATTCTGGAAAAATTAACAAAAGTCCTACGCAAGGCTTGAACTTAGGCGACTTATCATGAAGATATTCTTTTATCAATTTCGCTACACATATTTATATAAATTCGAATTTAATAAAGCGAAATATTTGAAGAACATTTTCACAGAAATTAGCTCATGTCAATACAAGAAATGTCAATATAAGAAAACAAAGAAGAATAACATGTATATTTGAAGAGAAGCTCATTTATTACAACGCGCAGCTGAAAGAGCATTCATCGCTCACTCATCGCAACTATCGACATCAATGTATATTGTGTTGATCCTGAAAAGCGAAAGGGCATAAGGACGAAAGGGTTCTAGATGATACAGGACGTCAGGGTACAGCATAATAATAATTAAGGCGATGGGGAAATTCGAGAACATGAACGCATGTTCGACAACCTCATATTCGCGCTGATACGATACCTGTCTCGTATCGGTGATGCCATCCTGATGCACTACAGCATCAATTGGGTAACGTTCAGGGTAACGGTCAGTGTACTTTAGCGGCCGCGAAGAAGCGCACAACGCAGGTATGCGACCAGACGCTGAGATTGTTGCTCAAATCATCCAATTGGATAAAGCTAATCGAGGACATCAAGATCTGTAGTAATATCATGGTCGCGCAGTTCATGACGAGCTCACCGTTCAGGAGTCTCATGAAACAGCTGGATATCGGCGAGCATGCATCGCCTAGTAGAAGTCCGAGCGACATGATTCTATCACCGAGGCCGGGTAGACCCACGCAACCATCAAGAAGTCCCACTGAAGGACGAGAGCAAAGTCATCTTCGAGCTAATTTCTTCAGTATGTTCCATAATCAGTTCATATCACCGATGTCTTGGCAGCTGTGAGAAGGACATGACGCAGGTATGCGACCAGACGCGGAGGTTGTCGCTCAAATCAGCCGATCCGAAAGCGTTGTAATCAAAGGTACAGATTATTATGAAAAATGGAAAAATATATCAAGGTTTTGTCACCCAGACAATATATTTTCTTTAAAATATGTACATTTGGGTTATAATTGCAATTTTCGAAGAATACATGCATCATACACACACGAATAATAAAATGCTTTGTTTAATATACTTCGTTTGTAAAGTAAAATATTATGTAAAATCGAAAGCACTCTTACCCAGAACTATAATGAGGATATTCTATTTTTTTTTTAAACATTCGTATTTGTTAAGAGCATTCGGCTTCTCTTAACATTACCAGTCTTACAATTGTTAACACTGCTGGCAAATCTCAACGAATTTAACGTCTCGTTGTAACATTCGTCTAACGGAGATATATTTAGCAACATCAAAGTCTTCGAGTTGCCTCCCAGAGAAGGCATGAGTAAGTGAGTCAGTTTAGAATTTCTGTAGGGAACGTGTTCCTGTTTTTTTAAAAGTGCCAGGATGACATTTCCAAGATTCGCTAGCGACTTGTTAATATTTTTCGTTTCTGTGGTCCTGGCAACCTCTTCGCTTTTTAAACGCTCGGATCCGGCTAGGTCAACCAAATTCAAATTTCCCACAGATACTTCCTGTTTTGTAACGTGTGTACCGATCAATCGTATTCGTGCTACTGAATGTGACCTGGATGATCTGTAAAGCAAGGCATTATAAATAAATAAATAAATAAATAATAAGATGCTGTTTTCTCAAGCATATCGATATTAAATATAGGACTAATCTATCGCTTTCTTACACAAAGTAACACACTCTTACCGTTCATTTGAATGCGTAGCTGCAACAGCTCGATTGCGTTGCGCAGTCCGAAGACATTCATGCAGCTCTTCCGGGCTATGTATCTCTTTCACTAGAAGATTGGTAACATACAAATCCTGTCCTTTGCTGTCGACCATTCGTATCTCATGGGTCTTCGGCTGAGAATCGAGAAGATCAACGATATGTTCGTTGTAAATTTCTAAGAAGCTCGCTTCTATCTGATAGTGCCAGCCAAGGAGCTCAAACTGCTTCATTTCTTTGAATATATGTCGTACCTGAGATCACACACCCACATAATTAATTTTGATTAAATCGAAATAAACAGATAAAAACATCAAGATTCTGAGATATTAAAAAAAAAAAAGGAAATTAATCAGATCTATCCCTAATAATTTCTAATATAATCACAAATACGCAATAACATACTGTTCTAGGTATCATTCCTTCAGTTTCTAGACTGTAATCTCCTTCCATAGTGTATGTCTTGCCAGAACCAGTCTGACCATAAGCGAACACGCAAACGTTATACCCTTCTAGTGCAGATTGTACCAAAAGAGACAACTCCTCGAATATATTCTCTTGCGACGCATTAGGCGCGAATACTTTGTCGAAGGAAAATTCTTGCTTCGTGCCTCGTTGCTTCCCACTGCAACTCATCGCGTCCGATCCATCCAGCTTGCCTACCTCTATAGTGCAATCATCCAGGTAGTTTATGCTACATGTCCTACAAATAAAACAAACAACTTCATTCAAGTTTGCTAATTAAGTTTTGGAGAAAATTCATTTGTACAATGCAAGAGAAAAATATTAAGAGAAAGAAATACTAAGGTAAGATATCTATTTACATTTTCATCAGTTCATTTTCCTTTGGAGTTCTCGGACGAACTCTACAGAAGACTCTGATGTTGCCTTTCAATTCTTGTATAGCATTATGCAGTAATCTACGTTCTTTGTCCATTTTGTGAGTTAAAGCCTGCAATTCATTGATTTTAGTGTTCATACTCTTGTTTACTTTCTCCTGTGCCTCTATCATAGTTTTCAGAGTTATCAATTGTCCATTCTGTTCAGAGAGCAATACTTCTTGTGCACTGTGCTCTTCTTGAAGTTCCTTCAATGTATGAGAGACGCTCGTGTAGGATTCTTCCGATTCTTTCAAACGTTTTGTTAAATCTACATTCTCCTGTCGCATCGTAGACATTTCTGTCATTAGACTTTCCAGTTCACTACTTAATGCATTGTTCGAAGTCTCTAGTTCTTCAGCTTTGTTCTTACACGTAGCCATATTACTTTTCAACGAATTAGTCAACTCTAGAAGCTCATTGTATTTGGTCTCTATGTCTTTATTCTTCTGTTGTGCAAGAGACAGTTTATCACTTGTCTGTGCTAACCGACCACGCAAATCCCATTTTTGTATTTTTCCTGTATCACTCTGAGATGCTTTGTTCGTGTTATTGTTCAATGCATTGGGTCTATTTGCTAATGCTTTTGGTTTAACAAATGGTCTCTTAGCTTCACTCACAGTGGTAACTGTAGTAGCTGTTCTTTTAATAGGCTTTGCATTGCTTGTCACTCTTGTAATTGTTGATAATGTCTTTGAGCGAACTAAAGGTGGTTTAGCTAATAGTTTATTTTCATTTGTAGTCTTTGAACTTGTCGACTTTGCAGCATTTTCCCCATACTTAGCTGCTTGTTGTTTATTATTATTGGTGTTTATATTAGTACTTATATTAGTATTTATATCCATTGTATTGTTGATCTTTTTCAAGGTAATTTTTGGTTTTGGCAAACGAGATTCCATCTATGAGAAACGATGAAATTTTTAATTATTTAAAAGAACTTACTCTAATACATACAGAATATAATATAGCAGTATGTAAATATATATGTAAAGCAGTATGTAAATATATACACAATACTGTTACTTTATGAAGCAACTGCTAGTTAAGACTTTATACTGTATTCTGTTCAACGTTGTGAACTAATATACATACAATTTTACTGCACACTTTAAATAATGCATGCATTCAAATAGATTATCTCATGCAAAAAATAAAAGCAAAATTACATAAAAAATTCATAAAAAAATATTCTTACTATGCTATTGAAAATTTCAAACTAGACGTTCAATTTTGCATAATAAGAAATCATTTTTATACTTCCAGTAAATGAGAATGTAAAGTTGAAATTTGATAATTTACAATACCTCAAATTCAAAAACAAACCTCGTAGCTCACTATAATATACTCAGTTCCTCAGTCGCAGCACACAGTCGCAACACAAGTACAATCCTTTACGAATCTTACTATTAATTGTACAATTACCTAATGCTCACGCGTCAGTGACATGTTTGTCCGTTTTACGAACCAATAATTTGTCTCACAAGAATTCAATCGGTGATTCTTTTGACACTCGTGCGACACACAGAGTACCAGTAAAACCAGCACAACGGTCTACGACAACTTCCTTTCTTCCCAAGACTCGGCTCAACCGAATGACGGTTATCAGGAACTTCTTTCATTTATTTGAACTTGAATTCAATCGCATTGTATGTCAACCTATGAGAGAGACGAGAAACTTTCATTCCGACGAATACCATGTGAGATACGATGAGCGAGCCAATCGCGTATGTCACCATAGAGGGCACTGTCAAACAATGGTTGCGTTCAGCAGAAAAAGCAGCTTTGCAAGCGTTTTGCGCTGCGTTACCAGCGTATGACTTCTACTTTCTCTAAAACGCACTTTTTCGGAACTATACACGCTTTCCAATATGTTGCGCTTATTCAGCGTACTTTCGTTACGCTGGAAAACATGGCAACTGCTAAGTAAACATGTACGAAAAGCATAAAGCGCTAGATGACGTTCAACTGAAAATCTTACAACAGTTGCAAAGCTGCTTTTTCTGCTGAACGCAACCATTGTCAATTTTTCGGGATTTGTTTGATAATTATCAAAAAGATTGCAATATTGGCCAATATTATAAAATCTCTAATCTTTCCTTCCGTTGTCGCTTCATTTCTCGTTATAAAATGCGAGACATTGTCGAATTTAGGCCTATTCTTTGTAGATGCACTGCTGAACTAGTGCAATATATTGAAGTGAGACAAATATACGTTTTCTCACTCTAACTTATTGCACTAGTTCAACAGTACAGCTACAAGAACAGGCCTTTTACCTCTCTTATGCCCGTTTCTACTAACTTTAGTTAACTTAACCGGCTGGTTGTTTCAACGGAATTGATTAATCGCATCTGTTAACTCTGACAAAGAGAAATGCGATTGATAAAATATCGCGGAAAAATATCGCATACTATATTTCTAAAAAGCTATAATATATGTAACATGAACTATAGCTTTTTATAGAAATATCGTATGCAATATTTTTCGAGAATAAAGCCCCAGTATTCATAGACGAATCTTATATTTAAGACCATCTTAATTTATTTTCAGACGCTTTGTAGCCAATAAAATAAACCGTAGAGCATCTCGAGATAAACTTAAGATGGTCTTAAAAATAAGATCCGACTATGAATCTATTGGTCTGTTCTTTTCAGCTGCACTGCTGAACTGGTGCAATAAGTTAAAGTGAGAAAACATATACTTGTCTCACTTTAACTTATTGCACCAGTGCAGCTGAAAAGAACAGACCACAGACCAAATAACTGAACTACAGTCGGTCCTTGCTCACTTTACATGATTTGACGTTTTCCCATCGACTTCGGAGCATAATTGTTGATTCGTGTATTGCAAACATGGCGCGAGGCAGCAGTGCAGGTTTCGATAGACACATCACGATCTTTTCGCCGGAGGGCCGGCTTTATCAAGTGGGTAAGGATCGCGGAAACGTCCAACGCGACATCGCGAACGACGTTTATGTTATCCGCATGATCGCTCGCGCGGATCATCCGTTTTCTCGTTCGTTCGCGCACGTCGATGACTCGACGTGTTTTGCACTTCGGAGCTTGCAAACATTGTCATTCCTCGAAATTTTTTTCCACAGAATATGCCTTCAAAGCCATCAATCAAGGTGGTCTCACGTCCGTGGCCGTTAAGGGAGTCGAGACCGCAGTTTTCGCGACACAGAAGAAAGTACCTGTAAGATAACCTCCAAATGAGATTTCGCTTTACGCTTCATCAGAATTTCGCCATGGTTGACGTTTTCTCCGTGTGATCTATCGATTTTAAATCGTACTGACTACGTTACGTGTGTTTACATATAGAAAAGTACATTGAAACATAATTCTTTTAGGACAAGTTGCTCGATGCTTCCAGTGTCACTCATGTATTTCACCTGACTGAATACATCGGTTGCGTTATGACGGGCATGATAGGTGAGTTTGGATATTTCACAAACTGCATCAAGCCTGTGCATTTGAGTATTTTACCTTCTGACCTTTGTGCTAAACGTTGTGTCTTTTGACCTCTGTTTTACAGCTGACAGCAGGTCTCAAGTTCAACGTGCTCGCTATGAAGCCGCTCACTTCAAATACAAGTTTGGTTATGAGATACCTGTGGATGCCTTGTGCCAGCGTGTTGCTGACATCAGTCAGGTGTACACGCAGAATGCAGAGATGCGACCCCTTGGGTGCTCAATGATGCTCATTGCATATGACAAGGAGAAAGGCCCGTGTATCTACAAAGCTGATCCAGCTGGATACTTCTGTGGTTACAGAGCTATCTCCGTAGGCGCGAAACAGACTGAAGCAAACTCCTATCTTGAGAAGAAACTAAAGAAGAAACAGAATTACGATTACGACGAGACCATACAATTGGCTATTACTTGCTTGTCTACTGTTTTGTCTGTAGATTTTAAACCTACCGAGATCGAGGTTGGCGTAGTATCAAAGGATAATCCTAAATTCCGGTAACTGATATATATATATATATATAATTTTGGCTTTTTTAATATTTCTTTTAAACTTTTGTAGACATTACGTACTCGTAGCGTCGCAGTTTTCCTCATGAAGGATTTCTTTGTTGCAGTGTCCTGACCGAGCAAGAGATCGATAAGCATTTAACTGCGATCGCCGAGAAGGATTAATAATCTTGTATAGAATTTCTAATAAATCATGAAAAGTTCTGCTTAACACACATTTTCTATTTGATACTTAAAATGTTACGGATATTGGTATAAAGGGTGTATACGCAAAAAGACGTACAACACGTTAATAAATAACACATTTACGCGGCCGTACTTAAAAGTTTTATTTCAAGTATTTATTATCAATGTAATCTTAATCTTGTACAATTTTTTTAAAGTTATCCTTAATTTATTCAATATATAGAAGAGTTATAATTTATTACTTCCCTGCTGCAGTTGCCAATGGATTCCTTAAAACCAGAATGACAGAATCTCCACGTAAAAACATCTTTGGGATAAATCTGTCTTTGTTTACTGGTTTTGCCTGTTATAAATATTTTTGTTAATAATATTCAATATTTGAGAATATGAACATTTGTTCAGTTCAACAAGTGATCGGATGGGAATAATTTCCTGAGTTATTAAATTAGAAATATAGTCTTGAGAGAGAGAGAAATATCGAGAATATAGACAAAAGAATTATCATCGACAACAATGATGATCAAATCAAAACAATTAAAATCCTTAAATAAAATTCCTATAGAATATTCATGGATAAAGTTAGGTTTAAGAAACATTAAATTCTTTGGAAATATATACGTGAATATAGACTGCACCTTTTTTTTGCCTTTTCCTGTACGTGGGAGTTCCGTCCACATTTCTTTTACATTCTCTAAAACCATGTTGCAGTGCCTGTCAAATGCTTTGACTCGTCCCAGAAGCTTCTTATTATTTCTGCAATTTATCAACACCTGTGTGTTGTTTTTGACTGACTGCGTGAGAACTGAAAGAGGCCCGGTATTGAATTCCTCTTCCTCTCTTTTCGCTAACTCCTCAGGCGTCATTTCAGATTTTGGTTTAGTTAGAGACGACCTAAAACAATTGCGTCGTTAATAACATGAAGGTTTTTAAAACACATGCGGTCTTTTTCTTATTATTAGATATTATCTATATATTAAAATCACATGTAGCTAAACAAAAACATAGAAATAAAGGTTATGTGCGCATGAAGAGTTGTTTAAAACCCGCTAAAATTCGTAGTGAATTAGCGTCAGAAATTTAACGTGACAAATGCAAAACAGATACTTACATTTTGTAATAAGTCTATTATATTCAGAAAATGATTTTTTGAGGGTCTACAGGAATCGTCGACAAATCCTACGTAGAGTTATTCTAATAGCGTCTCCTCGAACGCAGCCCAATAATCTTCAATTTAAGCATTTTGATTGGTCCGCCATTTTCCTCGAATTCAGAAGGAGAACCGCGCGAATATTTAAATTAATGAAATATTTGTATTCAATTGTTCTTATTAGTTTCTTATTGCAATTTATACACAGGATATCTCGCGATTTGTGAGCTTAATTCTATTATAGTAAATTTCTCGACTGAAATGAAAAACATAATTTTCTTCAAGAAATATTTGTATCACAACTTTTCAATTTTCGATTTCATTATATACTTTTGTAATTAAGCCATAAGATCCTCTTGAAACAAATTTGAGATATTAATTGCAAAGAATCTATTTTATATTATTTATCTGTCTCTATTTCTCTTCTCTCAGAAATTTAGAATTTATGAGAATCTTTCTTTTATTGTTTATAACCTGAAAATTAGGTCTCGATATTCTTTACGAAAAATATTGAAACAGGATCTGTCGGTGAAGTAAACAGTACCAAATTATGATCACTTTTTATACATATGTGGTATTTCGCTTTCGTAACTGCTTCGAATTTTTGCTCGACCAATGTAAAGTTATGTACGCTCGTTATCTGCAAAAAATGCAGTGCACGTGAACCGCGAAAGAAAGAGACCTCATACGCTTAATTTGCCGTCAATCGTCGTAGAATTGCTTCGACGCGTTATCGGAGCAGTTGTTCGAGGTTATCGCATACAAATGTCGAATAGAGGTGAGTGCAATTAACGAAATTAAATATACGTCATGTAATGTTATTGTCATTGAGTACTTTACTTAGTGTTTTAATAGCTGTGCAATACAATATGTAACATTTTCTCATGATTCTCCTTTTTTCTAGAAGAGTAAATATATTTTCTATATATGTTCATTAATAATGGCACTATGAGAATATTTTATTGTATCTCTTATATATACATTACATACTTATTTGAAACATTATAGTATCATCTTACAAGAGGAAAAAATACAAAAAAAATTATGTAATACAACTTATACAACGTGATATTGATAGAGAGGTTCTGATTTGTTATGTAATCTTGCAATTCCAATACAAAACAAACATATAAACTCAATGAATTTCTTGGAATTTATCCTTTACATTGATGTACAGATTGTTTCAAAGAAAATTATCTAAATCCATGAATTTGTAACAGGTGGATCGCAGGACCAGTCCAAACATGGAACAGGCAATGAGGAAAGCAATTCCTCATTGGTATTTGATCCAATTGGTTAGATATAAAAAGTGTATTTCAGATTTTACTTATTTCCAATCTGCTCACTTGGTATATTACTCAAATATTTACTTACTGTGTGTTTCACAGAACATCAACACATAAGATACAATCCTTTAAGAGGAGAATGGGTGCTGGTATCTCCTCACCGTATGAAACGACCTTGGGGAGGCCAGATTGAACCTAATACTGATGAGGAGCTCTCCGATTACGATCCCAACAATCCACTCTGCCCAGGAAATGTCAGGGCCAGTGGAGATGTCAGTTGATTTATTTTTTATTTGTGTATGATATACAAATGAAATTCTGCTGCTTAATCACTTTTACAATTCCACTGTTTGTGATCACTATCTTGCATCGCAGGTAACTCCGATATACCAAAACACATATTCGTTCATCAACGATTTTCCCGCCTTACTGGAGTCGGTACCTGATCCTCCAGAAGCCGACGACGAATTGTTCCAGATGAGCTCTGCCAAAGGTACCTGTAAAGTGATGTGCTTTCATCCAAAGTCGAACGTGACGATAGCGTTGATGAAGATCCATGAGATCAAGGAGGTGGTGAAACGGTTAGTGACGCTCGAACAGGTCGTATCGAGTGCTCACGCTTTCGAGAAATTAAATACATTGCAGAATGCGACAGGTGGATCTTCGAGATGCTAGAGCTGGGCGAGAAATGGTTGTGGGTGCAGATATTCGAGAACAGAGGCGCTCTGATGGGTTGCAGCAATGCTCATCCTCACTGCCAGATATGGGCCAGCTCGTTTTTGCCGAATGAAGCTAGAATAAAAGACGAATATCTCGGCGACTATTATAATCGCAATAAGAAGCCTCTTCTCATCGACTACGTGCAAAAGGAAGTCTTAAAGAAGGTCAGTGTTGTTGTAGCTGTAGATTATACGTATTTTCTTGTAATATGACAAAATTCAAACGCAACAACTTATACATTCAGCATTCGATCTTCGGTATCTGTACGGCTTCGACAATTTATAGGATCGTATCGTGATTGAGAATCGTGACTGGATCGTCGTGGTACCGTTCTGGGCAGTTTGGCCATACGAGACTATGGTGTTGCCAAAGAAGCAAGTGACCAGAATGCAGGACTTGTCGGACAGTCAGCAAGAATCTCTATCGGTTATCATCAAGAGATTATGCATCAAATACGACAACCTCTTTCAATGTTCCTTCCCGTATTCGATGGGATGGCACGGTAAATGTTAACAATATACACCTTAGATTGTTATGTGCTATTTTACGTTATCGTAATTATTATGAATTCATGAATTTACAAGCGCAATTTATAGGCGCACCAACTGGTCCACATCTCAACAGTGATTATCCATACTGGACCTTTCACGGGATATATTTACCGCCTTTATTGCGATCCGCTACCATAAAAAAACACATGGTCGGTTATGAACTTTTGGCCCAAGCGCAAAGAGATTTGACACCGGAGCAAGCGGCAGCGAAATTGAGAAGCTTACCAGATTCTCATTACAAATACCCGGAAACTAGTCTGACTGCAGAAGAAATAGAAAAATATGCGACTTAAATATATAATATCTGTAAATAGAATACGTAGAGTTTCAAGAACAACAGATGTAAAGAGAAAAATGATAGAAAGAGGAGGAATTTACGAATTAATGAATATATCTATAAATTATATATATATATATAATTCCAAAATTTGACAGATTTATTAAAATAGCTTATCTTTATATAAAATGACATAATTATATCGGATATCTTACACTTTTTTAATATTTTGGAAAACTTGGATCAATCTTATTGCTCCAAGCGTGAATACCTCCAATTATATCTCTTATACTTAAGGTATCTTCAGTAAATACCTTTTTCAGACATTGTACAGCCTTTTGCGAATCGTTTCCGCGTCTGCATAAAAAATACACTGGAAAAAAAGAAGAAAAATGTAATGTATGTCTAACTTTATTACTGTATATCAATCACAAAAATAAATATTCTAAAAAAAATTACAAGACTGTAAATGTGTGATTCTTACAATTTACCGCAGGATGCTTTTCCTGCAGCTTTTTTACGCTATTCCTTATTTCTTGCAAGCTATGGTCCTTGTCGATTTCTGCGAATGGAATATTGATCGAGTTCTGTAGACAGCAAATCTGATATTCTTCAGGTGAACGTACGTCAATCAGTACGTGAGGTTCCGAATTGTCCTTCGCGATCCGATTATACTCCTCGACTGTTATCCTCTCTTCTCTCTTGAGCAAATTCAAATTTGGATTCTTGTCGTTCGCTTTTGCTCCGCAGAACTCTTCGTAGTCTATTAACTCGCGTATAACAGGTTGTTCTCCGCAAACAACACAGTTCGCGTTCCTTGGACGTAAACGTACGTTTATGAACTTGGTTTCCATTGCGTCGAACAACAACATTTGCCCGGAAATTACATCGGGCAGGTCAAGTATGATTTTTAATACTTCTAGTGCTTGCAGTACACCAATTGTTCCCACAGCTATAAAATATCCAACATTGAACAATATCTCTTAAATGTAGATGACATCAAATTAAATTGTGTAAACTGCAAAATACACAAAAATTGGAGCTAAAGTGAGAGAATTAAAGCCTTAAAAAATCAGTTGTGGTTGTTTAGTGTGAATTGAAAGAAAACCGCGAATGACTCTTAAAGACCTTAAATTCTTTCACTTTAGTTTGAATACTAATAGAGTCTATCTTACATAGCACAGAAATTGTTCTCTTACCTACACCAAGAATCCCTCCATCTCCGCAGTTTGTTACAGTTTCTGGCGGTGGAGGTTCAGGAAATATGCATCTGTAGCAAGGGCCATTATAATTAAATACAGTCAAATGCCCTTCGAACCTTAGTGCTGATCCAGAAACTAATGGTTTTCCACTCAAGACGCATGCGTCGTTCAGTAAATAACGTGTAGCTACATTATCTGTAGCATCTAATACAATATCATAGTTCTTTATGATGTCTAAAGCATTCTTGCTATTCAGTTGGATTTTATATGGAGTGATCTTGACATTGCTGTTCAGTCTGAAAACAAGAGATTATACGCAAAGTAAGTAAAATGAAGTAAATTTGTGTAATAAGAGTATTCAAGTATACACATACACAAAGTGTTATACATTTCATGCACAATTATATGTAACATTATTTATAACATTATTATACCGATTGATTGTTTCTGCTGCCGCTGTCACTTTAGCAGTACCGATGCTTGCTTCCGCAAACAATATTTGTCTATGAAGATTATTTAATTCAATATTGTCATAATCTACTATGCCAATGTGACCAACTCCACTGCATGCTAAGTACAAGGCTGCAGGACAACCGAGACCACCAACTCCCACAATAAGTACAGAACTGTCTTTTATCTTTTTTTGACCTAAAATCATAAAAACAATTGTCAAGACTAATAAGTTTGCTTCTCTATATTTTAAAGCAAAGATATAAAGACAACAAACCTTGCACATTAATTTCACGTAAAAAGAGCTGTCGGCTATACCTGAGAATTTCGTTATTATTTAAGCCATATTTCTGCACGACTTGCTTCTTGCGTTGTAAAGCAGCCAACTCGGCTTCCTTCACACTCAATATTGCGCGCAATTCAGCAATCGTTGTTCTCAAGTCGTCCTCGTTCTTTTCTACTGACATGTTGTCTGTGGGAATAATAATTTAAATGTCAATATAATCTTTATTCTCAAGTTAGATTGGACTAATTCTACAAAAGTCACGTTTTCATCTTGCCTTGCACAAGGGAGATAGGTAGGGAGGCAGATGGGTAGACGATTTGTTGCCACTGGTTGCACCACTCAGGAGATGGTGCTCGTATTGCCCTCGCCACTGACCAAGAAGACAGCCCACTTCAGTGTAAGTGTTCTAATAGATTCTCCCAATTCTAAGACGGTAATTATTAAGTTTACAAATCTCACCTCCGATTTTAATGAAAATATACTCAATCGACGCGTTTTTGAAAGGCAAACAACTTTCTATTAGGAAAAATTGTTTGAAATATGTGACTACGAAGCACATACATGTCGCTGTTTGTCGTCGGTGTTACAGTTTTCCTAACCTTAACAGTGATCAAATTTGTCAATTATCTCGCTTCACAGCAGAGAGAATTTTTCCTAATAAAAAAGTTGTTTGCCTTTCAAAAACGCGTCGATTGAGTATATTTTCATCAAAATCGGAGGTGAGGTCTGTAAACTTAATAATTATCGAAAGTAGAAAGACTTTTATGAAAAACATCTGTTATCATATTCCTAGTAAATATTAAGAAGACATATATCTTTCTCGGTTTAAAAAAATCAATTTTTTTTATTACATATTTTGAAAGATTTCAAGAGTGTATATCCGAAGCCGTTTGAAAAAGTTTGAAAAATTGATGAAGTTACAGCACTTTACAATTTTAAAAATTGATGAAATTACAGCACTTTACCGCCGTCTTAGCGACCTATAAGCCGTTACGGAGGAGCGCGCAGGTAGGGATGAGCAAAAATCATCAACTTCAACTTCAATATTTGGCTCCAGACTTCTCTAAGAATTTTGCCCCAACGCCATTACGCAGCAAAAATCATCGATGTTTATAAAATATTGATGTTAACTGATTAATATTTCGATGTTTAGCCATCGATATTGCAAGTTACATTACATCGATATTTTATCGATGTCTTATCTTCGATGTTTCTATTTTTGTTAGAAATAGGCTCGTGGTCTGTTCTTTTCAGCTGATTGCTGAACTGGTGCAATAAGTTAAAGTGAGATAAGTATATCTTTTCTCATTCTAACTTATTGCACCAGTCAACAATGCAGCTGAAAAAAACAAACCAACGGTTTCACTAATGTAGTTAACCTAACCTAATCGACCGATTAACTCAACGGAATCGACCATTCACAAAAAATAGTTTAGCAACTGCGATTGGACAATTCCGTTTTATAACTTAACTAAATTTACTTTTTATAACTGGGATAAAGATTTACTTACTGAGATAAACTTTTACTAAATTACAAATTTTAGACATTGGTATATTTTTTTCTTCTAAAGCATAATGGAAAAATAACTTGTTTTGTTTTTACTAAGAAAAAGTATTTAGTTTAGCTAGAAAAAGTATTTACTAAGAAAAAGTAGTTTATTAGTTACAGATTATAAGTTTAAAGTAAGAATCCCGCTCACACGCGCATGCGTACGTAGATAATACCAGCGGTACTGTAACTTTTAAGCTCCATAACTCGGAAAGTATTCAGTGAAACGTAACTTTATTATAGTGTTTTGGAAAGCTCTCACAATAAGCTACAAGAATATCTAATAAAAATAATGGTTTCCGTTTAAAAAAATATTAATGACCTTGACCTAATTTTGACAAGGTCACTCAAGGTCAAGTCCACATTTTCATCATATGTCCCCTTTCAAGCCATACAACTTTCATTGAAAAAATTTTTCAATAAAATTATCGATTCGCGAGATAATCGACCATATTACTTAAAGTGAAATATCCTTATATTAATATAATAAAATTTAATAATAATTTATTTTATTAATATTATTATATAATAACAAATTTTTCCTTAATATTATCAATAATATAACTTTCAATGCTCTTCAAATATTGTTGCAAAAAATTGTTTTTTGTTCAATATATATTCAACATTGCAGCAATATCTTGTAATCAATGTAGAAAAATCAACATATATTCTATGTAGAAAAAACATTTGCACTTCTATCTTCAACGTTGCAACGTCTCATCAACGTTTTTTCAACGCTCTGTGCTTTAACCCTTTCAATCCCAAGAGTGAAATTTTGAATTTATTTATATCATTAGGGCATTTCCGTGACTTAGAATATACACAAAATTAAAAAATACATACAAAAAAATTTTTTCAAAAATTTGTCATTTTCAAATGCTGTCGTCTTGTGGCAAAATTTGCAACTACTTGAAGCTCCGTAATGGAGAATAGAACATTCACAATCGTACGGTGTCGGACTGAATCACTTAGCGAGAGCGGAAAAAAAGATAGAGTGGCAAAACCTGACCGACACAATTGTGGATATAGGGATTGAAAGGGGTATGGGCAATTAGTAAAATATACATTAACTGTTTCTACGTCAAAATCCTTCTGTTCCCTTATAGAAATATCATACTAAGAATCATTGATAATTACTTATTTTCAGTATTAAAAATACTGGATAATAAGTAATTATCAATGATTCTTAGTATGATATTTCTATAAGGGTTATACCATTATGTTTTGATATTTTATGTGTAGCAGCCTTCAGTGTGCACTGACCTAGTTTAGTGCGGGTGACCGAATTCACTATAAGTGCTTTTTATTTATATGATTTAGGACACATGTCGCCGATCATATAAATAGAAAATGTTCAATGAGTAATATTGTAACCATATTATCGAAACTCTCAGAGATCTAATTGGTTAATCGGTCTATTCGTTTTTGAGGAAGTACTTCACTAGTACAATAAATTAAAGCTAAACACTTATGCTTTTTTTCATTTTAACTTATTGTACTAATGTGTACTAATTCCGAAGTTTTTTCAGATACGGACAACCTAATATACCGTATACGACAAATTTCTACATATGCATATAATATCAAAATTGATTACTCCAACAGATTCCAGCACATGAGGAGTCCTTGACAACTTTTTCAATTCAAGCTATTTCTATCACCTGACTCGATAATCTAAAATACCGAGTCACTAAAATAGTTGAGCCGTTGACGTATGCCTCCCACGTGTCATATAACGCGGCGAGAAAGCGCGCGCCTGTATTGAAGCAACTCCTTCGCCACGCGACGCGCATGGTCTCACGGGTGCATAGAGCGCAGGGGCTGCTCCTGCGCGCGAGGCGCACGGGACTAGAAGGGTGAAAGAGCGCGCAGCGAGGGTGAGACTCGTCTTCGACGAGTGTCGTCGTTGGTGCGTCGTACGCGTGTATGCACGGAGAGGGTGGCACAGAGCGGTGCAGGGGGTGACGCGACGGCGTGCACACTCGTCGTCGTCGCCGTCGTCGTCGTCGTCGGTCAGTGGTGGTGGTGAGAATTATGGTGATGCAAGCTGCGGGAAGCCGCGCGTACGATGCGCCACTCGTGGTGGCGGCCACGCTGACGCTGACGCTGCTGCTGCTGGTCGATCAAGTAAGAACGGCGACGAGGGGATGCACCCTCGTAGCTGGCCGGGTGTAGCCGCACCACGGAGACACCCTTTATCCTCCTGCGTGTGTCGCCTCCCCAGTCTCCTCTACGGAGAGAGACGCGTCTCGCGAGAGGGAGAGACGCGGAACATTTCACGACCCTCGTCCGTATGTGCCCTTAAGTCCGCTCGGCTCCTCGCGCTCTCGATCAATACGCGCCCGCCGCCGCCGCCGTGCTTGCCGTTCATGCGTAAGTCTTTCCCCGTGCTCCTCTTAACTCCTCCGCCGATGGTCAGCGTTCTGCTTCTGGAATAGGGATTTCATTGAGAAAATGGTTCTGATAATAAGTGATCCTCTTGCGAACTCTACGACGTCTGATGCCGAGCGCGTCCAAGTTCTCCAGAAAGATAATGTCCCCGAAATAGGACGCGATTTTTCGGATACAAGAACGGTAAAATTTTCATTACTCTAGCGCTATTTCGACAACCTTAGAATAGATAAATAATCATAATTCACCTGACATTCATCGTATCGTAACGTGATAATTTGATGGATCATCCAACGTTTTGTCCAGATTCCCGTCGATTCGCGGTGAACACGGGCTATCGCGAAAGTCGCGTCTGTTTGAACATCGTTGTATCGTGTCCGAGGGAGATTCTCGTAACTCCTGGAAACTAAAAAAAAGAAGAGCTCTTGCTTGAAAGAATTCAAAGATAATATTTTCTTTATCTTCTTTCTTTTAATAATTTTTTAATTTCACTGTTTCGATGTGTCGTGTTTCTGTAATTCTGAAAAGCATTCTATTTCCTTGGACTAGAATGTTGATTTATATTAAACGTTTATATCGAATAAGAGTAATCCGTTTAATTGAGCAACATCCCATTCGATCGTTATACTCTTTTGGATCATTAAGTTATACTGAATTTACATTTTATTATAAAAATAATAATACGTAATTATGATTTTATTTTTTAAGGTGTCCTCTAGGCTATGCGATGGAGGACACGTGTAAGTTTCTCGTTTTACGTACATATTATGACTGAGAATACAGAATCGTTAAATATAAAAAGAGAGAGCAAGACAGTAAATTAAGAAGATGCACATTTGTTACATTTCAGCTGCTCTCCTCCGAAAGAGTGCTGTTCTTACGGCTGTTGTTACAGTGTCTTTACGCCGGTGCATCCCCATGTCTCAGAGATGTTCAATTTCTTGATTTGGACCTATTGGTACCTGTGGTTAGTATATTTCTAGCTGTATAACTGTATTGCAATAAAGTCAAAAGAGAACATTTTATCAATTGAAAATAAGTGAACTCGGAAATTAACCTTCAAAGCGGATTCATGGAGTCCGAGAGAATTCAACTAAGATTTCTTAAAAATCTGCGCATACAAATAAAATATTTCAAATAAACTTTTATCCAATTTAGTGATTTGGGTATTTGATCAACACTTCAATGAACTTACATGATTTTTTTAAAGATTTTTTGAACGCATTAACATCATTTAATAAGACGTGAAACCTGTGCTCTCATGAATTCGGTTTACGTTGACGGAAAATGTGAGTCCGTTTTGAGAGTTAAAGAATCAAAAGAAATAAAATTCTGCTTACTCGATATATAAATTTTCCGTTGTACATTGTCGTTGTCGTTAATTCGGACCGTGGAACGACGAAACGTTTCACTTTCAGGGCAGCAGTGCTCACAGCCTTGGCCATAGCCGCAGCGTGCGGCTTCTGGCTATGGAAACGTCGACGTTCAACGCTGTCAGAAGATTGTGTGTCTTCGGAGAGGACTTCCACAGGTCCGTGGTATCCGCCTCCTCATTACAGCCGATGCAGTTCCTTCGTCCAGGCCTTACCTCCACCCTACAATGAGGTATCGGTCAAGGAGATCCGAGAGATCTGTCGAAGAGACTCAAGACTATCAGATATCTTTATCCTCACCTTTTATCCTATACCCAGGTCACCGCAAAGCCAGACCTTTATCCGCTAGTGATTGGTTACGATGAGAGTACGGGCAAGGGTACTTCTGGCTTCGTGATGCGCTACTTCAGATCGCTGTCTCACGCGAGCACGTTGGACTCGCTGAGCTCCAGCTTCATGTGCAACATGGTAAACGAGGCAAATACCATCATTCCACCACCGTACTCTTGCAACAACAGCGTCGACGAGCTATCAGCAGCGGAGTGCGAGCGCAGAGAGGCTGGTTCGGTCGTCTCCTTGACAAATCACAGAACAACTTCTGACATATCAAGCCTAGCTGCTCAATCGCCTTGCTCCCCACCGAGGGCTACCAGCCCGACGATAGAGGTACGTTGCGATATCTCTAAAAAAATTAACATTTTAATTGTAATTATTATATATAATTATTATAATTTAATTATAATTATTCGATCCCGTGAATGAGGCAATCGACAAAATAATGAAAATCAAAAATTTTCTCTTAACGTTTTAACATCAATTATTCATCTTTCTATAAAGAGATATCTCTTTGTATCCTGAAGAGAATTAAGGATCTTAATTAAATTTAATTAATGTCTGCACATACCCAGGAAAAAAAGTTCAGGTAAAAGTCAGATATGGATTTTGTCAATATCTAATCAGATATAATTCAGATCTGAATCATATCCGATTATATCTGATCAGATCTTGACAAAATCCATATATGGCTTTTATCTGAACTTTTTTTTCCCAGGTAATTACAACTATCTGGCGTAAATCAATTATATCTAGCATAAATCTCCACCTCTGTTCTTTTTCCAGTTACGAGAATTGTTGGATAAGATACAGCAACTTCCGCACTTGTCTAACGGACACTCCATTACCACTAGTAGCACCACCTCCTCCACCGTCTTGCCTTGCCAACAGCAACAACAAAACCAAGCTCCGATCTTGTGTGTGACGAGTAGCGACGGTTGCACGCAACAACGGCCCTTGAGTCCCGGTGATATCGGCTCGTATAGGGTAAGGAGGACCCGAGGCAAGCTGTACATGCCATTAGGCCTGCCGAGCTCGCGCAACAAAACGAAGCGGTGGATGTCGCGCTCGGCCCCGACGACTCCCTCGGGAACGATACCGATGTCGTTCCTGCCGGGACAGAGCAGAAGGCCGTCAGAGACGGACAACAACAACCAGCAGGCGGTGCCGCTGCTCGCCGAGCAGGACGAGAACGAGAACAATAACGCGGATCAGCCGCAGGCAGGCGTGCCGTTGCTCGCCGAGCAGGAGGAGGACCGACCAGCGACATGACGCACAGTCCAACATTGAGAACGGTTTAGACTTTAGATCAGAGTTGTCTGATAGATCTTCGTCTCATCAATGCGCGCGGATGCCCGAAGAAACTTCTGAAATCGCCTGGTAATAGAGTCTCGAGCTCATTTATTCCTGGAGAAGGAGCGGTCGGGACCTTGACATTTAACTCACGCGACACACATACGTTGAAATATCTAAAATTAGTCGAGAGAAATTCTCAGGATCCCGAGACGATCCTTATTCTATCTTTCGGCTCAATTCGAGACTCAGCCATCGGCGATTTCGAGTATCCTCACATTATTCTCAATGTGTTAATCACACTCAGAAAAATAGACACGGTGATGACAACCGTATGGATGATAGTTGTACGAATTTTGTATGTAGAATTAATGTATACGGCTTAATAAGCTATTTTTAGTTGTTGCAACTAAAACTTTAGTTGCAACAAAAATAATTTATTAAACGATATACATTGTAATTCTACATGTTAAAGCCATATCGTTGTTACTTTGTAGTTACCATTGCGTTTTTTTCTATGAGTGTGGCTCTCGCGCGCACACCTCCCACGTCGTTTTTCTCTTTTGAGAGAAGAACGACGTCGGCCAGCTCTGTTCTGAACCGTTCTCGCGCACGATGCCATCGGCACGAACACGATCCGCAGGAGATCGACATCCCTACCGATCCAAATATTTTTTAATACGGCTCTGTAAGCGCGTGCGCGCATGAGGCTTCTAAACTACGTCTAGTACATACGATAGTTGCAGTTTTTCGCAATACGGAAATACGAAGTGCCGTCGATCGATCCCTGACCGAAAGACGCAGCCTACTTTTTTAAAAAATAAAACTCCGCGCAATCGGAAGGGGCGTTGGGGGTGCTTCTGATGAAGCGACTCGAGGCCTTGTTCCCGCATATACATAGAGTTCTCCCCTTCCTAGAGTTCGAATCTGCCGTTACTGTTCTTCGAGTAGTCACTTGCGGCCCTAGATACGGAGACAATGGAGAATCGCTATCAGTAGGACACTTGCGTTCGCTTTCCTAAGGGACGTAGAAGATAATATCGTAAAGATAACAATGTAAAATCTCATGGTCCCTTCCGATTTTGCGGTAACAAACCGAAGTCGCTGACACGGTTATACAACTCCTCGCCGCCTTACAGCTAAAGTAAGCTTCACTTCCTCTCAATAGATCTCTTGGATTCACGATGACGACGATGACGATGACGATTCTACGGGCAGTGTCGCGTCTCTTTATGCGAAATAACGAATAGAGCACGCGACGGTGGTAAAACGCGACGTTTTGAAGCAAACGTTTCACGCCCTCGGATTTATGAACCTTCTTCTTGTTTACGAAGCTACACGCTTCGTTGATAATATTTTTAATCCTGATTCGTAAGGTCAACCACAGATTAACGCGCGCGCAGCGCATTCGATACATCGAAATTTATCGCGATAAGGGCGGGGATAGATTACGAAAGTTTCGGCAGCCGTCTGCGTTAACAGTTAAGCGGGACGAACTTTTTATTATATATATATATATATATATATATATATATATATATATATATATATATCGCGTACCTATAAGTTTTATCAATATACAAACGATGCGTCGTCCATTCAAGTGAACCGGTCACCAGAGGGAAGGAGTTAGGACAATACACACACGGACACAAATAAGGCGTGACGTAACGTGCAGAAACGTAAATGTGTGCAACGATGCAACACATACACACATATAAATGAACACGCGAGCCAACGTACAATGCAGATTCCGTCAAGAAGTAGTGAGCTCCCGTCGTAGACTATACAAAGACAAATAGATCAGCACAAGAGTTTGTAGCGCATAGAACGGCTCACGTTTATAATTACGTTTAAGGCTCCTATCTTCTCGCCATGGAATTCCTAATGAATGACGTTAGAAGCGAGAAAATACACGCTAAAATTCTTGAAATGTTGAAAAGATGTGTCCATAAAATAACATTTGCAGTCGATCAACAAGCGGACTTGTAAAATAATTCGTACACTTTCTCTTTTGTTCGAACAATTAATAAATGGCCGCAAAATTAATGTGACATGCAATCTTCCTCTCTGATCCTATCTTCTCTTATAATTATGTTACGTTAATTTTAGAGGTATTTATTGATCATTAGAATAAAAGAGAAGTGTTGAGTGAAGGCTATCTTGCGGGTCTGCTCAATCGATTGCAAGTATCATTTTGTGAACGTATCATTTTATTTACGTATTTTGCAAGGATTCTTTTAATATGTATTTCCTTGCTTCTGAGCATAGAGTCATAAAGCAAGATGGTTGTGGCGAGAGACCAGGGAGCGTTGATCCTGAGAACGCAAACGAGGATCCCGGGATAATGAATTCAAAGTGCGAATTTAGCAGCAGTAAGAGAGACACGTCAGTTGAAGTATAGTTTATGTGTCCTTCATCGAATTCTATGTACTCTTCATTTAACTCATCTTTGTTTTACAGCTCACTTGATATAATTTTGTCTGTGCAAGATATAAAAAAATCAGATATTCTTAAAATATTTAAATTAGAACATTTTTTGAGACACTTCATTTCCAAAAGGTAGAATTTAATGTAGTATTCGCTTTTGAATTCGCACACTTATTTATTTACTTGTGATTCTAAATATTCCAACGCCCTTATTCTAAATTCTCTTTTGTCAATAAAAATGCCTTTAACTGTGACCTATAAACCTTCTAATTGTAAACACATTTAGAGATAATCTTATCGACAAAAGAGAATTCATGCACACACATAGAATAAAGACTTTAGTAAGTCGATGATTTTCACTAAAGTATTGTATGATTCTATACGACGTAGGACTTCGGAGAAGTACTGTGTATAAACTATACTTTTACATCGAAATTCACATTGCGTTCACGAGTAAGGCATTCATAATCGTGTAGAAGTTGTTGAAGATCATTCGACGATGTAATTACAAATTTTAACTCTAAGATGTAAAGGCAGTCACATCCCAGACAGCACACATGTCTAAAACTGGGACATAAAACGTCTTTAAGTTGTCGACTTTAGCCCCTTGTCCACAACTTTGCTTTAATTCTTAAGTCGTAAGAAATTGACCAACTACAGTTGATTATTTTTAAAATAATCGACTGTGGTTGGTCAATTTATTATGGTTTAAAGATTAAAGCAAGGTTGTGGACAAGGGGTAAGACGCCCCGGGAAAAAAAGTTCAGATAAAAGCCAGATATGGATTTTGTCAAGGTCTGATCAGATATAATCAGATATAAAGTTATATATGATTCAGATCTGTCCACATATAATAATACATAATCATATATAATCATTTATACAATTATATATGATTATCTATGATTATATATGGACAGATCTGAATCATTTATAACGTTATATCTGATTATATCTGATCAGATCTTGACAAAATCCATATCTGAACTTTTTTTTCCCGGGCGTCTGGACATAAGACGTCTTTAAGTTGTCTTAAAGATGTTTTAAAGACGTCTTATATCCCAGTTTTGGACATTGTGCTGTCTGGGATAACACATACACATATATATTTACATACATACATACACATACATACACAACACACACTTTAATCGTACTACATTGTTCACGTACACATCATGTACTGACATGTATTTTTTTATAAAGTCAGATACGAATAAATTCAAGCTTTTACGATATGTGTTTTTTCTCTTAACTACCCGATCATACATATCTTATATTTAAAAAGAATGCAACAAAATCTTATTTCCATGTTATCTTTCCTAAATTGCAATTTAATTTTTTGATGTTAGTTCTTTGGTAGTACGCGTATGTTAAATTAGATTAATGTGTTTTTAATACTTCTCCTAGAATAATTCTAAATGAATTCAATATATATAAGAATAATTCTAAATGAATTCAATATATATAAGCAAATATATAATTTATGTATTTTGTATATGTATAATTTACCTGTCTAAAAAATGTTAAATATCTGTTCTCTTGTAACAAATGGTTGCGATTTGTATTTCCGCCGAAAGTATCGAGAATGTATACTCGAAACTTTGATTTGATATAATCGATTCCAACCGCGAAGAAAGTCGATACAAGTATCGATTTATCGAACATTCGAATGAGTAACATAACCTGAATGTTCAAAATGCGTTGCACTTTCTTTGAGTAGAAAAGGCAACTTTCTGCTTTCGTAATTGAACATTTTCCTTCTGTGATTACATCGAGATGTCTGTAAGTGCGAAACTACGTTATTTCTCAAGCTCATAACTGACTTCAGATTTACTCATGATTCTAACTTCACTCTATTCTTTTTACAGGCACCAAAACAGGTAATATATCATAACATAACACCAAACTCATCACAGAACTAAGGTGATGATTTGAATTGTAGCAACAGAACGCTGAACACAAGGAGAAAAAGAGGAAAGAGAGTATTCTTGATCTTTCTAAGTATCTTGAGAAGAATATAAGAGTTAAGTTTGCCGGTGGCAGAGAAGCTGCAGGCATACTCAAGGGTTATGATCCATTGCTAAACTTAGTACTTGATAATACAACAGAGTACCTCAGAGGTAACCATGATACTTGTAAAATATCTATAAAATAGGTCTATTAAGAAATATGTATTGCTATCTATGTATCAAGAATTCTTCTCCATGTACGCCATCAGCTATGATCTTTAGACGACTAATATATCTTCTTTCGCATAGATCCTGATGATCCATATAAATTGATCCAGGATACTCGTATGTTGGGTCTGGTGGTATGTAGAGGGACATCTGTTGTACTTATTTGTCCTGTAGATGGCATGGAGTCTATTCAGAATCCATTTATACAACAGGAAGGATAAGCACAAAAGCTATATACCTCAGTAATTATATCCTAAACCTTTTTTTTAAACACTGATTAGTTAATCATCTGTCGTTTTTCTAAGGATGAATATAATTTATTTTCGCATTATAAATGGAGGAAAAATGGGTTATGCATTGGAAATAAATGCAATTTTCATATGAAAATACATGTGTCATTTGTGTTTACAATAAATACTTATTGTCTTAATAATATGTGTGATGTGTGTGTGAATGTGTGTGTGAACTTACAGAGAAATTCCTATGTATATTCGCCACCTTCACTCCATTCCAAATTCATTTCTTAACCATGGATATTGTTTTGGGCATTCAAAACACGTGTGCAAATATCTGTATGACTTGAGCACTCTACTTGGTAGTTTACAACTGTTTGGTAAGTCGCAGGCGACCTCAAACGGCTCGAAATGCCGTTTCATACATTGCCAAGGTGCGAACTTCTCGATTTCGCTGAGAGACGTTGGTTTACGCATCCACTCCACAACCTGTTGACTCGTGACGAAAAACACATCATCCAGCCGTAGCAGGTCGTCGACGAATTTCTAACGACATACACAATAATATTACTAATTATGATCCAAGTAGAAATGTCATAATTTTCCAAACTAGTAGAAAAATTAGTTAAATATGTAATTTCTCGTTAACAGTAATAGTTATTCTCATATAGAAATGTCTTAAAAGTACAAGAAATAACAAAATAATTATATGAATACTTTCAGTTCTACTTACATTAAATGCATAGAAGTACATTGCATTTTGGAACCACGATGCGTGAAAATGTAAGCCCAGAGGCGCGCGATTGGTGAGATAATGCCTCTTGAAATTCAACATGAGCATCTTATAGACCTCCTCGCCGGATAAATCGGAAGGGCACGAGTCCACGGTAGTGCAAGTGTAGTCCTACGTAAAAAATTCGTGAAATTAATACACTACATTTATTCATCTGTATAACATAAATTTAATTCGCGAATTAAAGCGGGTTCGCTTTTTGTTAAATACAGAGTCATCCGCGAATGTAAGACTCGGCGACTAATCGAGAACACGTCCCATCTGTCGCGTGGTAATCGCTTACACCTGCCAAGAGTTGATTTAGCGGTAACTCCCAGATACCCGGGTAGGAACGGGTCGGGCAAAGTTGCCCCACGCGAACACACGGATGCGGCGGCCTGTAGTCGAACGTGTACGGCCATAGCGGTGGATCGGAGAACGGTGCGACGATCGAGGAATCGTAAACGAAGCCAAATTCTGACATCATCAGGTATTGGCGGTTCCATCCGACCTGTAGAAATGGCGCTCTCACCCCTACGACGCACAATATCACGTTAGGTTTCTATAATAAACGCTTGAGAATTTCTTGAGCCAAATCGGATTAAAAAGATGAACTCATTTAATCAAGTGGCAATTAAAATTTATCTCATAAATTTAATGATGCTTGTATATTTTTTTCAGTTACTATATATCTTAAATCCTTTCTGCTTCAATGCGATCTGCTCTCACGAATGAGAAATGTAGAATTAAAAATATTTCTGCACCTTTGATATCGTCGATACGAACTGCCGCGTATTTCTTGATGATGTTCGCCACCCCAACCATCTCGTCGAACCAGTCTTCGATCGTCGCGTTTTTCGACCACCATTCTTCCGGTCCACGATGCCTGAATGATAATTCTTGTTTTACGATGTCGAATCCAACGAGGAGAACGATTTGCTCTGTTGATGTCTTTCAAGATTATAACTCTTGCGGGATACTTACGTAACGGAATGCGCGGCTATCTCGTGACCGACGTTCCACAGATATTGCACATCCCTGTAATTCGTATATTGATGACTTATGTAGAAGGTACCTCTTATAGGACAGCCGTTGGGATTCTTCCTATCGTCTGTGAAGATCTCTGCAATGACATTCACAAATTATAAATTATACGATTATTAGCATTAGTGCACGAATCTAACTTAATCTAACAATTTATTTGAGTCTACATATGTACACAAATTTATTCAGAAATTAAGAAAGAAAATGAAAACGGAAAATGTGCAATTTCACTCTTAACGTTAGGTCAGAAGTGAAATCAAGTTTTGTCAACTTACTTGAGTAGAGCTCGAAATTTTCAGCATTCACGGCGTCGTCGAATGTGATCGTTATCATCTGCGGCACTGCGAAAGCGGTGAGATTATCCGGGATTCGGGTTCCGTCTTCGGAACACCAACAATTCGGTGGTCGACATCTCTGCGGGTCGCAAACCGGCGCGGCGTTCGTATCATGTAGCGCATCTGCAACAGATTGATATCACTTTTCACGCCATCGTTATGCCGTCGTTGTGATTATCACGCGTAACGACGACTGCGACTTTTCCCAGTCACGAAGACGTCAGCGGAATAATGTCAACGGTGAAAGTGGAATGGAAAAAAAGTTCTGGGCGAAAAGAGTACTCGTAGACCTGGCACCCTTATAGAAATATCATACTAAGAATCATTGATAATTACTTATTTTCAGTATTAAAAATACTGGATAATAAGTAATTATCAATGATTCTTAGTATGATATTTCTCTAAGGGCCTTTTCGAAATAATTTTATAACGAAAAGGAAAGTACGACAATGGAATGCTCGAATTGGCAAGAACTGCTCTTGTCTGCGGTACTTGAGAGGAAGTAACATCTGTGGCAACATTTCTGTTTCTCTCTGTTTGTTCACACGAATCGTCTTAAGAACTCGGTGAAGAGCACTTTTTAATAGCCCATAGCTGCATAGCTGTAGCGTATCTATGAATTATTCATGTTTCTTACCACACCATCCTTCGTCAGAGCCGTCAGGACAATCGACGCTCCCGTCGCAGAAGTAGAGAGCCGGAAGGCACGTGCCATCGCCGCAAGCCAGATTCTTCTCCTCGCACTCGCCGTTCTCCAGCAGCGGTTTCGCCGGTTGCACATCTACGAGAAGCTTTTAAGATTTCAAATCACCATTCGGTATACAGTGATGATACTTCCTACGGAATCGAGAAAGCGCGTATATCCCGCTCGAGAATATCCCACTTTACCGCGCGTATATCCCGCTCTCATTTACGACGGCCGCGTAAGATTCCGCTCTCATTTACGACGGCCGCATAAGATTCCGTTATTTATTTGGTCAAGTCGCGATGCCGTAAAGTTCAACAAGTTTCGCCACGTAGAAAGCTCGTAAAACATGATTCGACGAAATTCTCGCCGTGAATTTGTTGATTTTGATTACAATGAATCGACAAGGTAAACGTCGTAAAGCGCAAACGTGCACGATTGATCGTACATGCAAGCCATTGGCTACAATTAATATTCGAGAAATGTTACGCGTAAATTCGGCGAAATACTTCAACGAATTCCACCTTTCCCGTCACTTTGCTGATACTTTGTATTTTATTCAAAGTATACAGAAAAGGAGCATTCATGTCTCGAAAATATCTTAATTTTTTACATGTAACTATTAAGATGAGGTTACATAGCATTAATAATCCAGATAGTACAGAGAATTCTAAAAGAATTCAGTCGTATGTCACCAATTTTGAGTTCATTTTTAAATACAAAAAGAATTCTTTTCACTGAACTGAACTCTAAAGAATTCCTTTTACATCTGAAAATGAACTCAGAATTGGTGACATACGACTGAATTCTTTTTGAATTCTTTTTTAATTCTCTGTGCTATCTGGCAAGTTACTTGCATCAATATATTTTATATGATTCAACGAAGAAAAATCTTATGTCTGCTCCACGGATCGAAAGGTGATATGCGACTATAGAACCGTCATTCACGCGAATACGTGAACAGATAAAAATGGTCTGTTTAGATTAATCAGGATGGATGCACTCTTGAGAAATATTGACACGCTTCTAATTGAAGATTCAATAGCCAAATGCAGGAATTACATTAACTCGTCACTGCCGTATGGATTTTCCGGGAGAAAGTAACGGATTGCGTGTGTAACACTCGATCGCCTTCTTACAAGTAGAAATCGACATCACAAGTTAAACTGCGGCGTTTACGCTCGTTTACATTCACGGCTCTTGCCGTCACGGCTCGCGCCGTTCACGCTCAAGTAAATTCAGCGTAAAACTGTGTACCTGAAGTTACGTCGCAGTTGTCTACGTTCGCCTTAAAGTCGCAGATCTGCCTGGAGACGTCGAAGAGGAGTCCCTGCGAGCACTTGAATTCGAACACCTCATTGTCTGAAACGTAACGATGAGACGTGAACCTTTTGGAATTCATTCAACGTCGAACCGTGTAAGATAATTTTAGCGAGTATAATTTCACAGGGAATGATTATAATTTACAATGTATCTCTCTTTTGAACGCGACGATTGTACGAATATTCACGCGTGAATACGTAAATACGTTTGCGTGCGTAACGATAAGATGGTATTTCTAAATGAATCTTTTCACGATCTTTGCAGTTACCTAGGCAGAGAAAATATTTGGCGCACTCCGCAGGTGACCAGACGCTGTGCGCCGATGCCTTGGGATTTCGATAGAATTTGTTGTCGTCTATGCAAGGAACCTCCCCGGATTTTCCTTTCTCCGCCGCGCTATTCACTGCAAACGTGTCATCCAAGTCAAATTTTCATCGCTTTCAAGTATTTAGATGGCAAAGTACATAGCATATTTCTCTTATACAGAATTCAGAAATACGTTCCTTTACTTTTATTAAAAAAAAAAAAAAAATTTCCAAATTATTAGAGAAAAAACCTTTTGATGTAAAGAAAACGCATTATTTATGCTTTGTAAGAGCAAAATTTATATTACAGGAATGAGCGAAGAGAGGCGAGTTTCATTAAGTGAACGTACTCAGAGATCGAAACGATTTCAATATCTCACGGCTACGAGATTATTTTCAGGCGCATGACGATACTTTCACGATTCGTCCGGTCGTTCGGAAACGGATATCTGTAGCGTGCCGGCGTATACCCGTTGGAAAGAGAAACCTCACGCGATTAGCGCCATCGTTTTCACCCGCACGCAAAAACGGAAGTGAAACTTCCGGCGCGCATCATCGCTCCAAAATAAATTCCCAAATTCGCAATTTTCACTTTCTTTCCATCTCGCTTTTATTCGTGAGACTCGCTTTTCTTCTCGCAAAAGCCAGACACACAGTCGTCACTCAGATAGATATAATTTCGTCGGGGTCGAGTAACGATACCGTAATATATCTATTCCTCTTTTAATTAACAAAAGACACAATTTTTTAATCTACGTAATGTCAATGAAACGTCAATATGTAATTTTCTTTCTTACAGCATCGAAAACTCAACTCACAGAAATCATATCGTCTTCAGCGTCTGTTGGTGAGGCAACAAAAGAACCTAACTTTTAAGTCTATCAACATCTTACAACAGTAAGAATCGATTTTTCAATAATTGTTTGAACTCAGATTTTTAAGCTTAGGTTCTGTTCTAAGAATTCCGTTGCGCGTGTTTGAACAGAGTTCAAACTTAAACCCAAGTTTAAGTTACTATCGAAAAGTCGGTTCTAAGTGTCACAGCCAATCCCTAACAAAAATTGTCATCTTCCACAAAGAAGACACTGTCGACGTGAAATTTGATAAAGCTACCGATCCAATTGGCATACCATTAGCAACATCCAACATATAACGACTCTAATTAACTTAACAGCGGCATCTTAATACACTAGATTACGACTTAAAAAATATATACAATTCAGCGCAATGTCACTAGGGTCTATAACATCGCCGTTTGGCGGCACCGAATCGACACGTAGCCAAGTTCTGCGCTTCTCGAGATTCGGTTTACGCTAAAGTAAACAGAGACAAATTGGCGCGATTCAGAGCAGAAGGAAGAGAGAAGTGTGTACGGGCAAGAGACGAGCACTTTTTCGAGCCGCGAACTCACCGGAAACGGCGAGTAGCGCGATCAGCGCGAGACGCAGTCGCGATTTCATGCTTTCGATATACCTCGCGCGGGCGCGCGCATCTACGCGGCTCTCCTCCACGCGCGACAGCTTGTACTTTCGAACTGACGGCATACCGGCGAAAACATGCCTTATATGACGAGCCAGTGGCCGCACCGATCTCCTCCGGACCGGCTATTTTCACTCGTCTCCGATCGGGAAGACGTTACCGCGCCCGTGCGATCCGATACCCGTTCAATCGCTCGGCCAATCGCTCGGCCCCCTCAAGGAGAGCCGTCATTACCCGCGACGTCGACTGATCCTCTATCTCAATTGATCTCGCGAGCAACCTGAATAAAACAATAAGTATCAGATCGATAATACGTATTATGCGACCAAGAGTGTCGGCAGGGTAAGAAAAAAAAACTAGCGCGCGCGGAGATCTCTAACGAAATTGAGTAATTGGAACGCGTCGTAGCCAGCGGGAGCTAATTGTCGTGTATTTATAATTTATCGGGCAAACTTTTGGGCCGCCGGATCGCGAGCATTTGGGAGGCTTTCAATACCGAAATGCGTCTCAAGTAGCAACTGTGAAACTCGAGTATCGAGTTTAACGGATTCTTTGCGACGAAGGCTGCGGGAGATAATTAACAGTGCAAGTTAGATGACAGATATCAGATCGGGAATCGGTATAAGGCCGGAGGCGCACAGAAAAACGCAAGCGGTAAAACTTACGCAGGAAAGAAAGAACATTCTTGTTTCGAAAATATGTTTCTTTTTGACATGAAAATCTTGAAATGAGATTGCGCTAAACGGAGACAAGTTACTTGCATCCATTCATTTTATATCTGATTCACTGAGGAAAAATGTATTCTTATTATTTAAAAGTGATTTTCATTAATAGAAAACACAAAAATATTGGATTGAGCATATGCTGTTGTCAAATGTTGGAAAAAGATGAAATTATCATCAAAATAATCATATTGTTATAAGACTATTCTCTTATAAGACTATATAATATTCAAATAAAATGATAACATTGTTGAAATTCAAGACTTGAAAATTTTTCTAATAAAAGTGCATATCGTTACTTATATATGAAATAATGATTGTTGATTTGAGTATATTAGCTTTAAGTGGATATTAATTTGTTTCTGTGTAAACAGTAAGCACACACATACATGGATCAATCACAGTCGACGATTCTTCTTACAAGAACAATCGATTGATCAATTTTCTGCTCACGCTTTTCTTTGTGTCATCCGCTTAATGGCGCGTTATCGACGTCGATAGATCTTTTTTCTCTGTTTTCGACCATAATATTTCCGGTGTTTCCTAAATTTCAGACCTGACACCTGGCATTCGCGGGAAGGCCGAGGAGAGCACATCAAAGGCATTCGATCACTTAATCCGGGACGTGCAGAGCGGAATCATTGAACATTATTTTTGGACACTCGGCCCCAGCGTGAGGGCGACGTCGAGCTACGACGTGTAAACAACAATAGTTCGCTGATTTGACTGATGGACAGCGACCAAGATTACGATTTTTCGGTTCTTTCCTGTCGAGTGATTCACAAGCGAGACGCTCGTCACGATTCGAATTGCGCCGACATGATAAAACCGATCTCGATCGAGTTACAGAGAGAATAAGCTTTCGATTATAGAATATCACTTAGACTGTCGAGCGAACAACACACAGAAAAGGTAAGTGGTAAGACTTCAGCAGTAAGAAGATTGATCGATCACAGTCGTTTATTTTCTAATTATAAGAATTACGTCGATCGTGATCGGTCAGTTTGTTTGCTGCTCAAGTTTTACCGCTCACGCTCTTTCCAGCGCGCTTCCGGTTTTAATTCGGTTCTCTTCAACCCGATCGATCGGGCGAAGGTATAAATATATAAGCTGCGCGGGGAATTAAATCAAATCACGACGAAAAGTGACGACGCGCCCGCGCTAATTAATTACAATTCCGCGAGAAATGAAACGCGCATTCATCATTCGCGCGCTCACCCAGTTGGGCAGAAACCTCGCGCGCGCGATCCTACCGTAATTGCGAGCGGATCGGGCCCGCCGCCAAATAACCGTAAGCTCACGTCGCGGAAGATCCATCACGGTTCCGATGTCTGGTTTCGGCGGCTCGCTCCAATTTTCCGTACGAGTTAATCCCGATGTATTGCCGCGCAACGCTACTTTGAAGCAACGCAGCACGCGTGTCCGATGGCGCACCTCGATACGTTATCGCGAGCGTGAGTTTCTCCTTCTTCGGAAGTCAGCGGCTGATCGTGTAAACGGACGGACGGACGGACGGACGCTCTGTCAAACGCAAGGACGGTTTCACTTAGACGAAAGTTTCTCATCGGGCTCCATCGGTAGATCGCATCTGCAATTCAGTGTCGAAAATTAGTCGAGAACAAGCTCCGAAAGCGGAAGCAATTGCGTTAGCCATAGAAGGCTCCGTAATCGCTTACGCTACTCGCCCGCTATATTGGCTCTCATAGAAAGTCCCGTGACACAATATCTACGCGCCGATACGTTGCATCTTTCAGATCTACGACGTTTTCTCGATGACTGTGAAAAACGAGCGTCTGCGTGTCCGCCGGAGAATCTACATTTCCACGGTCCGCCGAGAGACAACGTTTTGTCTTCGATCCCGCGAGGACAGTTTGCAAATGAACTCTTCAGCGAATTCATATCCGCGGCAACAAAAGGAGCGCTCGCAAGAAAGAGAGAGAGAGAGAGAGAGAGAGAGAGAGAGAGAGAGAGAGAGAGCAGAAGCGAGCGTGATCACGCGTGTCCCGCTCTGACGACGGTCCACGTCCGTGTTCACTGAGGGTAGACCCTGTACGAAAATACATTTACGCGCGTAGCGGGAAGATAAATCGAGGTGGCCGCTGTGAGCGGCGAGTCGTTGTTGCTTCGCGAACGTGACCTCCGTTGAAATTAGAATAATTCGCCAAAGAGAACAACGCCAAAGAGAAGAACGACCGACGGTGCCGCTCGTGTGAGCGCGGGCGCGCGTCGTCTTTCTTGCTCGCGAGGCTATCCTCGTGGAAATAATTGCCGGGTATCGAAAGAGCAAAAGTACCTCGGCGCGCACACGTGTCACCGGCGGCTACGAACGAGACACCGTACAAAGAAAGTTCTCGGTCGAGGGTCTGACGATGCGCACAGCTTCGGTTAAATTCGGACCTGCCTGCTCCGATTCGCGCGCGAATCTCTCTCTCTCTCTCTCTCTCTCTCTCTCTCTCTCTTTCTCGAGCGCACACCGGCTCAATTAGAATTTAGGTTTGCGACCGTAAACGAGAATTAGAAAGGCGGAAATAGAGCTATTCTAAATATTTCGCTGGGTGCTAGATGCGCGCGATCCGCAGCCGCGCGCACGCCGGGCAAACGTTGATGGATGGATGTTTGTTTTCCCACGTTATGTCATTGGAATACTTCCAGAAAGGTCACTGTTAAGCAGCGGATTTCCGCACGGCTTCCGCACGCCCACCAGATGCATTCCTCTCGAATCAAAGATCCGAACAGCTTGGACCCGCCGTTAGCGAGTCTCTCTGCTAATGCAGCCCCGCACCGGACACTGCTAATCAGGATTGGGAAGTAACGCGTTACTTGTAACGACGTTACTATTTCGTTACTTTTTTTTGGTAACGATTTGGTAACACCGTCACTTTTTTGTATCAGTAACGAAAAAGTAACGGCGTTACATTTTCTTTAGTAACGAGTAACGAAATTCATCGTTATTTGTATCGTTACTTTTTTACTATAATGGCTTCTGTACACAGAATGCGGCAACGCTTGCCACGCGACGAAAATTTGCACATGATAAACAATTAATGTGCTGCTTTCCGTAAAGCCCATTCTACAATAAACAATAAATCTTAAGTCATAATAAAATTGACCAATCATAGTCGACTATTAGAAGAATAATCCACTGTAATTGGTCAATTTTATTGCGACTTAAAATTTATTGCTTATTGTAGAAAGCCTCTAAAGCGTGATCTACAATGAGAACTTAAGCCATAAAATTTAAGCTTTAATCTCTAAGCCGTAAGAAATTATTTTTCTTATAATTGACTGTGATTGGTCAACTTCTTACGGCTTAGGATTTAAAGCTTAAATTTTATGGCTTAAGTTCTCATTGTAGACCACGCTTAAGGGGCGCCGCACACGAATTGACATAACAGTAACGTAAAACGTACCGTAAGAATTGACCAATCACTTTGAATATCGTCAAACCGTAAGGTCGCCATTTTTGTAAATACTCGATTGTAATTGGTCCATTTTTACGGTACGTCTTACGTTACTGTTATGTCAATTCGTGTGCGGCGCTCCTAAAGCCCATTCTACATTAGTAAAGAATCGCAAAGAAATTGACAAATTATAATTGATTATTTTTCGATCACAAGAAGAACAATCGACTATGATTAGTCAATTTCTTTGCGACCTTGCGATTTGCAACTAATGTGGAATGGGCTTTATGTCGTTATGCAAGAATGTGTGTTTCCCGCTTAAATATCTTATATTTTGTCTTTATATATGTATAATTTATGTATTGTCTCTTTTACTATTCGTTTTATAAGCCGATTTTAACTTTTTTTTTTTACAAAAGTAACGGAAAGTAACGATTTTTTTATCGTTACTTTTCAAATAACGGTAACGCGTTACTTTTTAGAATCAGTAACGAGTAACGGTAACGAGTTACTTTTTATCGCAAGTAACGGTAATGGTAACGCGTTACTTTTAAAAAGTAACGTTCCCAACCCTGCTGCTAATGCACCGTTAATGAGTTCGAGCCTGTATTTGTGTATGTGTGTGTAATCATCGGTATACGACATAGATAAAACCGCGCGAAATCGCGCGGGAACGTTGAACGCCGCCGGATGCAGGATGAGATATAAATACGGACCTCGCACAATCAGCAGGATCCCGCGCAGGTCTTAATGACGCTTTCAAGATGTACCGCCGTTTCCTTCCTTTGAGCGCGTACGACGATCAACGAGACGGGATCTCACGCACATCCTGCGGTTGTAGAAAAACTGCCACCTGCGAGGCGTCGAAGATTCTCCCAAGATACATCCGCCGAATGTTCGTTTCTTACTCAATTGGTTCTTACATTTTCTGGGTTAACATACTTTTCAGTCTAGAGAGAAAAGTGAATTCATGTGAAGCTTCTATCTGTGTTTAATTTCGACCTTTTTATGCGAGAAATTGCTCCCCAGATAGCACAATCTACTAAAAGACTACTCTGAAGACTTCTGTTTCCTTTAGACGTCTTTGAGATATCTTTTAGTAATTCGCGCTGTCTGTGTTTTACTCGATTGCGTACCTATCGCGATTTCGGCTGACGTGTGCGCTCCCTCCTTCGTACGTCTCTCTAATTAACGGCCCAGAGATATGGCGACTGTCGATCCCCGCGCTCTTCGCATTTGAAACGTAACAGGTGTGCATCCGAGAGGCAAGAGGACGAAAAGTAGGCGGAGGAGGAAGAGGATACGAGAGACAGAGCGTAGACGGTGCAGCTGAAACGAGCCGATCTGAAGTTTCGTGGGGCAAGTTCGGTGGACGTGGATGACACCTCTGTCATCGTCATTGTCGCCACCACCACCTGAGCCTCTTCCCGCACCTCTGCGTGTCCTTCGCCCAGAGGGGGTAGCCTAAGTTTAGACCCGGCGACGAGATTCGGGCTGAGTTCAGTGCGAGACCATCATCCTCTCGAGGCACTTTCTCCGCGTCGGACGAGCTCACCTCGTGGTCCCGTCGCGTCGCTTCAGGAGACGACAGAAGAGCTCATCTCGTGCGGAGTGGAGGAACACGTGCGAGAGTTCAGCGCTTGGCCCACGGGAGAAGACGAGAAGAGGGTGTCCTGCGTACCAAGAAGATCACGATGGCGTTCAGCTGGGATAAACGCGTCTTTTTCATAGTGAAGTACCTGTACGGTCAGTAGACGCGGGGAACACCCTAAGGGAGTAGTCGGAATATCGTACCCAGTAAACATTATATACAGTAACTATTATATTAATGTTACAACTTTCCACTCAACAATGTAAGTACAATATAACACATGTTGTTTGTAACAGTTACGTTGTTGAGCGGGAAAACATAAAATGTAACATTAACGTAATTGTCGCTGTTACCAAATATTTGCTGAGTTAATTAAAAGGGCGATCCTATACAAAGAGCACACATAAACCGAAATCGCACGTTCAATCGGCACAATCGAGGGAGCAGTGATTCAAGCCGGAAGCTGCAACATAAATCGTCGAAATTTTTAAGAGAAGCCAATTGTGCAATTTACACATGCGACATTCACAATGAATATCGCGTGTATAAGTTATTAGTAATTATTTTTTATAGAACTCTGTGTGACAAAATGATGCTCTGAAATTTGATCGACTGAATTGTCAATGAACAGAATTTTTTACCTCGCTAAAAGTGCATATTTGTGCAAGTGCATCCCGTTGTATCAGTTCCTCGTATTTTCCAATGCACGTGTTCTCCGATTCGTGTGCTTATGTCTGTGTCACGTGCATCTGCATATCCGATTGTATATCTCACCGGCAAAATACGTGTAGCCAAAACACACTGCTTAAAATGCAATAGAGAAAGATATTAAAATACGTATTAAAGTCCAATCAAGATTTATCGAGATATCTCTCGCGGGAAAGAGGAAGTCACTTTGCATGAAGTAATCACAACGTCGTAAATGTACTCTATACTTTCCTCACAAATAATACTTTTGTCAGTCAGATAAAAACACGAATTTATGCAAAGTGAGCTTCCACGTCTACAATTCTCATCTCCTCGTATGTTTTTGAAATATAAATTACGTCTAATTACGTCTCGTGATATATCTCTACACACACACACACACATATGTTCAACTTGGAACCTAAGTTATATACATCTTCATTTAAACTGAAAAAATTTGGTTGGCTTCATTCCTGCATCATGTTTCTATTGTAACATTTGTCATTACTAGTAATGCTGTGTTGAGGTGACACAACGTGTTGGCTCATTTAACGCGTACAGTCCACTTGTTGATGCAAGATCCTTAACAAATTACCGAATTTCGAATTAATTTCACGACTCTAAGCGCTTGTTCATCTTTTTCGCAAGTGAAAAGATTTATATCAATCCCCTCATTTCGAAATATAACGTTTGGAAGCTTTCCTGGTCTCGAGAAGACGTGAGATGTAATTTCACAAAATGCACTCTAATCATATAATCGTTTAAATTCAAGCAACAATTTATCAATAAATAATAGACAATATTCTTTCGATGAAATATTAGGAAATATTTACATGTTGTGATTATTTTGCAAAATTGAAAACGCCATTGTTTCTCAGACAACAGAAATTACCAAAAGATGTCTAAAAACATTAGACGTCTTTTGGACGTCTCTTAGATATCTTTTGGCAGATTGTGTGTGCTGTCTGGTCTTTGTAGTCGCCCTCACAATATCTAAGTATCGCGCAACGAGGAAAAAATAATTTTAATTAAATGTGCAATTGCAGATATTGACAACAATGGAGAACTGGACAAGCACGACTTCGAATGCATGGCGTTGAGAATGACGGTGATTGAAGGCAAAGGCGAATTCAATAGCAATCGATATCAGGAAAACCTGCACATCATGCTGTCCTTATGGGAGGAAATAGCCGATCTGGCGGATTTCGATAAGGTATATTACAATATATGTTTCCGCGACCGATAGACATCTTTCTCTCTTGGCACGATTTGTGGATCTTGCATCGGTTTCAAATTCTCTGAATTCTTCGGGCTCTCTCGACTGCCGTAACTCGATATATCGCCCACGGTCATTGTTGCAATCTTTCTAACATTTCAAAACGATTTATTCGCTGCGACGATTCATCGCGATTACTATCTCTTCTACGCGAGATGCCGCGCTGGTTTCTTTGGCGAACGTTGTCTCGGCGAATCTTCGTCTCGTCGCGTTTAACAGTTAAATAAGACCGATTTTTAGGCCTACATTAATAGACGTCACTTGAAATTCTTCTCAATTAAGACACTCGGATTTAAATTCAGAATTGGATGATAGTTTTTCAGTTGAATCGCGATTACAGATATAACGTCGCGTATATCATTCAACTGAAAAATTTGGATCCAGCTTTGAATAAAAATCTAAGTATTTTATATGAGACAAGTTTTAAATAACAATTATTAATATAGGCCTAAAAGTATTCGGTATTCTTATTCAACTGTTAAACACGATGAGGCAAAAATTCGCCGCAACGTTCGCCAAAGAAACAAGCGTGGCATTGTTAAGCGTCTCTAGGCTCGTATTTAGAACAATACGAGTATTCAGGAGTCCTAATACGATTTTTAGATATTTAAACTTTATTTTATCGATAAAGGTGCTCTTAAATGCGACCTATAAGCATTCTGATTGGCTTATAAACACATTTAGATGCACTTTGATCGATAAAAGAAACATTGAAGAAACATCATTTTTGAACAAATTTTTCGCAGAGGAACGCACATTGAAGAGATGATTCATGTATTATAACACTTGCTTTCAGAACGGCATTGTAACGATAGATGAGTTCAAGGACGCGGTGCAAAAGACTTGCGTCGGTCGTTCCTATAACGATTTCCCTCAGGCTATGAAGATGTTTATCGATTCTCACTTCAAGATACTTGACATAAATGGTATTGTATCATATAACACTCGCAAGAGCACAAAATATACACGATGCAATACTACGAATATCTTACAATTGATCCCAGCGAGATTAAGTCAATTTGAAGAGAATCGAGCGAAATAAAATTTTATAAGTAACTCTAAATTTCGACATCACGAATCGATACCCGAATTTCCTCATTGTGTTTTGTGATGTCGATTTCAGAGGACGGAGTGATTGGTGTCGACGAGTTTCGATATAACTGCGTCCTGAGGATGGCCGTGGATAACATAGACGCCCTGGATAAAGCTTTTCAGAGTCTCCTGAACGTAAGCGACACTAAATCTGCCTGAGAATGTTTATAATAATAAATCTAAGCGAAAGCGAACACACAGAAAAAAAGGGAAAGGCGCACTTTAATTCGCGAATATCGTTATTGTGTCGCGACCCATTTATGCATTTGAGGAATCCCGTTTGCAGGACGACGACAGGAAACGCGGCGGATTGACTTTGGCGCGTTATCAGGAATTGTACGCGCAGTTCATCGGCGATCCCAACGAGAAATGTCAGGCGATCTATCTTTTCGGACCGATGAGCTAGGAACCGTCTAATTCGAGTACCCGTCGTTCGCGAAGCGATATATAAATCCTCACACCTTGTACAAAAGACATATACATATATCTATGCATAATGTATTTAATTTAACGTCCGTATTAAATCTTGTAAAGAAAACTATTGTAATAAATCGGATATTTTATCGTAAGCTCCGCAATACTTCGCGACGCGGACACGGTAAACGCTACGAAACGTGCCGCGCTTGGCGCGGGACGACGATTGCGAGCTCGCCGAGGCGATTTTCATCTTGCACAATCGGATCTAAACGATCAAACGTGTCGTGATGTTAACGTTCACCGTGTCCGTTCGCTCTCTATTCTCTCGTCATTTGCCCAGAGACACTTTCGATCAACGTGTATGAGGAAACGTTAATGCTTCCCGAGATTCTCGATCGCGCGGCATATACACATTAAAAGACGTAATTAATTTTTGGAAATATATATATATATATATATATATATATATATATATATATATATATATATA
>NW_022639455.1:2818301-2838657 GCF_010583005.1 Odontomachus brunneus | reverse complement strand
ATATATATATATATATATATATATATATATATATATATATATATATATATATAAACGGAACAGAGTGGCGCGCGCATACACACATACACACACATTGCGGTTTCGTATGGTACAAACAGGAGAAAATTTATTCGTATTCACATGACAACACAGCTCAGCGCATTATTTTTCGGATGCTTCTTCGGGCTCCTTTTTCTAATTTTCCTTGGCTTTTACTTATGTCATATCCGTCATTACGTTGAGTCACTTTAACGTCTACATCTGTTCACCGATATACTTCATTACTTTATACCCAAGCTTCTATTGATATGCAGTTCGCCATAATAGTGTATATACACGGTGCGGTATAAATCGAAAAACGTCAATTATATATACTTCGAACGAATCGGCATTAATGTAGAGCGAGTCGTTTAAAACGCACATCACCGCGAATATGAATCTTTTACGCTTGAGAATCGACACTTCATCGATCGCTCTCGAATGAAGTCGACACGCATTGCCTACCGGCTCAGTCGAACATGGATATATCGTTACCAGCTCGGATTTGTCTGTCAAGAGGCGCGCTTGGTGAAGTTCTGTAATTTTTAAATTCAAAAGAATACCCACATCACATCCAGTTTTATTTTATTTTCTAGCAAAAAGCCGAATTAGCACTTTGTGGTCCGCAGTCTGCATCTGACTCAATCATCTTCTGACTTCAAGAAACGCTACAATGTACTTGGTCTTTTAATCCCTGTATACTTTTTTGCATATACTTTTTTACTCGGAGATATTCTTTGTCTTCAAACATAAAAGTTATTAGTTGCTCTTTAACACGTTCAGCTTTCGCATCTGTCGAAATTGATTGACACAAATTTCTATAAATCTAATTTCTTTATGTCTGACTTCGGAAGAAGAAAAGCAAAAGACAAAATTCTAATTCGACAAAGTTGTTCTAAATTTCACTAGTTTTCATTAAAAAAAAAAAAAGGTTTAAATTTCGAAATGCAGCCTTTTCTGAAATATGAAATTTTATTTGATCCCAACTGTGTGCGGTACTTAACGCATATTAAACGTCTCGCTCTGTAAGTATTTAGCGAAATTAGATATCGCTTATATCATATCGAACACACACATTTCTGCCAGCCAATAAACTAAACTTACATCGTTTACGGCGTTCTTGCTTATACGAACTTACAAAATACCTAACGTATGAATGATCCACTGTTGTTTCTCTTTCTTTCTTACGCATCTGCACGTGTATTACATACACGATACCAATCTGAAGAAAGAAACGCATGCCTTCATTGATTAATACTTCAACGAAGCCAAACATGAAACGTGAAAAAAAAAGATAGAAATATTAGTCCAAGGAATTTTGCCATATAAAGGATTAAAAAATCGTGTACCGTAATTAAAGTGTATATATTTTAATCCTCGGAAAGAAAGATGGTAAAACTCGGAAAAGTGGTGAAACACAAAGGGAAAGGTGTGAAGTTGGCCCCAATATATTATTTTTTTGAGAAAGTGTGTTTTGGTTGAGGAGAGAGTACTAAAGAAAAGGATACCAAAAGTTACATGAAGCTGTTAGCGGACGGCGTATGCAGAGATGCCAGATCGTGGGGACTTCTCACCACTTGGCCACTATTGCACGTGTAGCTTATCGGTATAGCCAGTTGAAGCTTACCGAAGTTGGCTAAAGTTAGCTCGCTAGCACGTTTTCTATCTTAGAGTAAGACAGATATTTTGGCAAACAACTTCCACAAAAAATAATGATTAATTGTACATACACCGCATACACATAAGCTTAAATGTCAGGCTGAGGTCCCGTTTACCTCGACCTTTCCGTCCGAGGACTAAGATTCAATTATCTTTCTATATTTCTTTCTCTCGCGACTTTTCACATCCATACAATAGTTTTCTCACGACTTATATATATATACTTTTTTTCTCTGTCTTACTTTGCGTCCACGACTACGATGCAAACGCTTATGTCTCGTTCCCAACCTCTGTCTATGCCAGATTGCCCCGGGACTCACTGCTTCCTAATATTCCTATGCATGCTTTAACCAATGACTGCCAAGGTCCGGAACTACAGTACAATCTTAAATGGACACATCGCTCACCGATATCAGTGCAAAAATTTCTTACAATAGTTTCAACTGTTCAAGCCTAACGTAACGAACAACGCTCCATAAAGCGATTGATTGAACAAAAAAAATTCACATTTAGTCCCTTTGACATTTTCACTTATTTTATCGCAAATCCAATTCTTAACACAATTACTTAACGCTACATCTTTCTCCGTCTTGGTTGAAGTAAATAATTATAACCGAGTTTCGCGAAGATTTCTCAGCAATTAATAAGCTAATAATATGGGAGCGCGAAATATCTCTTTGCATAGCCACCATGTAATACTTCATACATCGAAAAAAACTCCACACGTTTCTTATGGAAAAGTGACACCGATTTCAAATTGTTCCAATTATCCATTTGTCCGGAAATAGTATTGTACTTTTTATAATTCTGATAATAAATACCTCCATTGTCACTACAGAAAATCAAGGAGTAAAGAAATATGGAGCTCTGAAATCATAGAATCTAAGTGTCTGCCGTATCTCTTTCAAATAATCTGATATGTTCTTTTGTGCCCAATGAGTACCATACATGGATATATTTAAGGGAAGTACATAAAAAGAAAATAAAAATAAATTTACGGAACAAAACATATATAAGGGAGAATCAAGTTTACCTCGACTTTTCTCGATCTTTTGTTACAACAACCAGTGCTTAAAAATGAAAAATATAATAAATTAGGTGTGAATAAACTTACTACAGGTTCTTCTGGATTAAGAATTATAAGTACATATATAAATTATATATTATACAATTGTATTATTATCATTGTCTTGTGGAGGATCCATACATCAGTTTACGAGGTAAAGAAGCAAATTAATCATTGCATCGACCGCAGCATTGTGAAATAGGACATGGAAAGAAAAAAAATTTTCCATGAAATTTTTTAACGAAAGAACTATAGGGAGGAACGACATGTTTTAGTCATAATAACGAACAGAATAAGAGAAAATTATTACAACTTAAATGAGTCAAGGAAATTAAAGATACGATGAGATATGATTACGAAGCAAAGAAAAATATTTAGATGCGGGAAATATAATGATGAAAAAAAGCACCCTATTGCAATAATCTGTTCCATTTGATGCACATGTGTTATGAACATATCAATTATATATCCGGGATTCTGCGACAAAACTAACCACAAAAGGAACAAATATTTAATATAATTAATATATATAATTAATATATATTAATTAAAATATATTATTTTATATATATATACACATAAGGTGTCCCGAATTTAAATATCAAAACTTCGGGAGCGTGTAGGGGATCGATAAAAAGGAAAATCTTTTAGAGATATGTTCATTTTTGCTTCGTTTTCGCGCACATTCTCCTAGCGCTTAGCTCTTATAGGCCCTCATTACTTTACATTTTTATGAACAAATATTCATATACTTTTCCATAAGAAATATGCGAGATTTTTTTAGTACTTGCTTAACTTGCGAAACAATATTCACTTAACACATGCCAAACCGTTTTTACACAACTTTCCATTCAGACCGTGTGTATCACGAATAATCCACCACGTTGACGCGTTTATTATACGAATATTATTATACCTAGAAACGTATATTTTATAATAAATCTAAGATTTAAAAGTATTATTCTAAGTAAAGTAAATTCTAAGTAAAGATTAAAAGATTAATTTAAGATTTAAAAGATTTAAAAGATAATAGGCCGTATGTAAATAAATGTTACATCGCGTGTACCGCCAATGATATACGATGTGAAAACCATTCTATGCATAATCATGTATTAATCATATAAAATACTTTATGATAATATTTTTTTCTGAAAATATTAAACGGCCTGAATGGAAAATTCAGCATGTAGTACATGCATGGCATGGAGCGTGTTAAAGAATAAACAAAACATATGCTGATATATAATCGACAATACTGACGCCTCCTACATATTTTGTGAAGAAAATTTAACGTGAGACTCGAAAGCCTGGATCCTGATATAGATATCATTTTTACTAGCAAATATACAGATCGATCATCGATTCATCATCGATATTATTACTCACAATTAAGGATATTGTGATACCGTGAAAGTATCGATACTCATTTTGAAACTGGTATCTAATATATATATATATATATATATATATTACATATATATATATATATATATATATATATATATATATACTAGACTGCGCGGCCTGTGGAGAGGAGAGCCAAGATGGAAAGAGAGATATATACAGATTTATATATGTGTAATAAGGCGTTCCTTGTCTAACATACTTACTCCACATATATATATCTGTTCTTTCATCTTGGCTTCACTCCTCTCTACAGGCCGTGCAGTGTGGTATATAAGTCTATTAGCGAATTGGGTTGCTTGCACTAGTGCGCACTAAGGCTTGTTCATAGTATGTTATTATATTTAAAGATTGTCTTAAATAAATTCTCAAATATTTTTAATCAGTAATATGATATGTACAATATTCGTACGAATCATTTTATTAGCTAAAATGTTCTTAAATATGTATTTAAGACACGATCTTAAATATAAAAATTACTGTAAAGAAGTCTTAACGCGCACTAGTGCAAGCTACCGAATTCGCTATATGGTATGTAATAAAGAGTATCGATATAGGGCAAAAATATCGAGATATCGATACTGATATCGAAACTTAAAAACGCTTAAAATTAGAAAAAATATAAAAATCAGAGAGTTAGAAGATATAGATAGAGATGAACAATAGTATAGATGTATACGTGGGAAGGATGCGTAAGTTATGATATTATATAAACTAATTTCTTACTTTTTGGCTGTATGCTGAAGTACGAATAAATTGATTGATTCATATAAAATTCAGGGAAGAGTGTTGATCTTGCAAACTACTTTTAAGGATTTCGTACGTCTACAAATAATATGATATAAACTTCTATCTTTCGCACTAGACTTCTACGGTTTGTAATTTAAAAATCTTAAAAAGGATGCGTTAAAGCTCTTGTATTTTCGCTATGACTGCCTTTGTATGATGACATCAGAAACGAATAATCGTATGTTAAAAATTACGGTATACGCAGAAATAAAATAATATACACAAAATAACATCTGATCGACTCCGCATATCTATAAAAATGTCCTAACATCCTTTTACTTCAACAATCAATAAATAACTAATATAACAGAAATTAGAAGATAGATTTAAAACGTATTAATGTAACTTGCAAGTTAGATTAATTTTCAGCAATTTATTGAGCGTTGAAATAAAAAGGAAGCATCTGAATATTTTTACAAGTATGCTGAATCAATCACGAATATTATTTTGTGCATATATTGTTTCTGTCCACATATACTGCAATAATTCTTGGCATGTAATTTAAAAAAAAATGAAAAAATGAAACAAAGTAATGCTGATATAGCATACGTATATCGAAAGAAAATACCAGGTATTTAAAGAAAAATGATACCAGTAGTATCACAACATCCCTAGCCACGATTGATTCTACGTGTTTCGTTCATCACTTTTTTCTTCGTTTTTTTAATATATTTCATTTGTGGACGGCATAAGTGCGAAGTTTTCTTTCCTTTCCTACACAAATTTCAAATACGCATCACACGCGACATGCTACAGGCGATTAAAAAAAATATCGCCCGGACTAATAAGAACTTTTTCTTAATTTTGAAGAAAGAACATTTGTATCGATGTCGTATTTATCTCTCAGTCACGGATAACTTGATGTGTTTTATCTCCCATGAGATTAATATGAATGATCACGAGTGGTTCGAAAAAGTTCGACGCAGACGGGCGCGTTTAACGCGACGATTACGCGATTATAACACAACGTTAAAATAATGCTTGCCGCTTGATGTAACAAAAAATATCTGACTTGCTGTCGAAGTGTTTGGATATCCAGTAAATTGAAATAGATATAAAAATTAAAAAGCGTGTAGTATTTATATATTTTGTTCCTAAATTATTATTAAAAAAGAAATGAAAATATTAGATTCACTCAATAAATTTCTGTCGTAGCGTGCACGTCGCGTTAATGTCAGAGAGTGTAAACGCGCGTCACTAAGGATTCTAGTACTTTCGAATCGCGCGTAAAATGGAATCGCGTACACGATGTATGAATTCACATCCGTCTGCATCAAGCTCTATTGTGCCCATATCTCGACGTCACACTCATAGAACGTCTAAAATTATCAGCAATAACTGGATATCAATATCAGAAAGAAGGATCTGCCTCACAATGAAAAAAATGCATTCACGTTAGAAACAAGAAAATGCATTTTATGTCCGTCGCACGTATTTTGTTACGTATGTATCACAATCTACGTACCAACGTGATTGCGAACGGCTATAAGAAAAACGCGAATTCCTTGTCCTAATTAAATTATTATACCACCTAAAACCGGTCATTTGATTGACCACCCACGATTATACGATATTTCATTTGAAATATGCAGTCTGTGACAATTAACGCTATTAATAATTAAAAAAAAAAAAACTGCCCGAAATAAATACGCTAAAGACAACAAACGTCTACGCAACTATATAAAATAAATTTTTTTGTCGCTAAAAATAATATACCAGATATGAACGTAGATGGACATCTTTCACCAGTCTCTCTCTTAAAATTTGGTGGACACATAATACGTGTGAAACTTTCTATAGTATCTCTGTGAATATCTGAGAGCTCGTTGCAGCTCTCCCGCGACTTCACAAGCCGCGGGGTCAGACAGTTAAAAAACACACTATTGATGCTTATGTTAGATAATCAGCTTCTTCTTCTTCAGTCTTTCTAAGTACAAAAGATTACGTCCGACATGAAAGTCCGACGAATGACGATTCGATTTATCGGCTTTAGAACAATACAGCGTGGTGATCAGTCGCATCGATGGAGTTCACACTGGCGTAGGAAGTGGTCGGGCGTTGACGGTTGTCGTCTTGGAGTAGAGGAGAATCCGGCTCGTCACATTGGTGACGCCTAGTTTCACTTCTGGGCCCGCTCGTAAGTTCGCGGGCTTGTCTACGCCCTCGGCGCGACATCACGCCTGAAAACAGACATAAAGAATCAATTATATGAGCACATTCGAATATAGTCATTCTCGCGACTTGGTTATTTCTACAGCATGCTTGGTCGTATATACATCAATAGAAACGAGCAACTGTCTTAATGTATTGTTTGTACAGCACTGTTTCTACATTCAGAATATTCTTTTAGCTTACAATTTACAAGCCAACAACACGGAACACAATATTTCTCATATGATAAAACTATGTTTGCGTTCGCAAAATTGAATCCAATATTCCATCGAACCATGGATTATATAAAAATTTCTTCCATGCAATGGAAGAAATTTTTAACGATATATTTAATTATTGCAATAAAATTAATCAATCATTAAATTATAATGATTAAATGATTTAATTGTAATGATTAAATTATTTAATCATATAAAACTAAACTAATCAATTACAATTTATTCCTTAGGACGCATTATAGCCAATATATATCTCTTATCAATATAAGTGAATATCTTGTTAGACACAGAAATAAAAATGCAAATGAGATATTGAAAACATATGATGTTATGTGGTTAGTTGGAAACTACGAGTATATATAAGCTTCAATGTGGAATTTTGAAACATGTCGCGGAACAAAATAGAATGTAATTGTGATATAAGATAATTCTACGTGTTCTACAAATTTCTCTCCACCAGTGATTATATTTCTTTATGTTTCCATATCCCTGTTATACCATCGACAAGTTTATAGCAGCATACAAGAGATCTGTGTTTTCTCGAGACTTGTCGGAATTTTCAACGAAGTATCTGCTATTGATCACCGAAGAGAGTTTGCGATCCCGGAAATTTCTCATATGTTGTAATAGATATACGCGTAATGATTATAATTAAACATTAGGCGTATGTACAGTCATCTGGGAAATATGTCAGATAATGCAACGTATCTTATCTGTCCACCCATGTAATGACGAGAACACACAGACAAGCAGAAAAGGATAAAAAAAATACTAACGAAATAATAGCGTGTACGGTAATAACACTGCACACATACAAAAGCGAATTTCTATCAAGCTTTTCTATCCAATTATGCTCATCAAGATGATCAAGATTTCAAGTGCAGATTTTAGATAAATCGATATCGCTAGAGAAATCTTAACGGCCAATTAATAGCTACTATTGAGCCAATGTACAAGCTAACAAACACTTTATACAATCTGTGTATTTATGCACATCTACTAGAAATAAGTAGTATATTGCATATTGCATATATGAGAAATGAAGTGTATGACTGTATCGCGAGAAAATCGCTGTCTTTATAATTAACTCAGTTTTAGAATAATATGATTAATTTAATGGAAGCTATTATAAATTATATAAATTAACCAGATTTTTAATCCGGTCTCGGACAGTAATTTAAATAACACTTTAATTTACCGTTACCATTATTATTTGTATTTTTGCTTTGTTGGTATGACATCCTCGTATACATTAATGCAGTGTTTTCCTATTTAATTTTATCTTATTTAGCTGAATTTAATAAATACGCTGCTTCCAATCTCATTCATTTACATAGAGATAAAAATGCAAGTCATAAGTAAATAAAAATAATATAAAAGCATATTTCCAAACAACTGAACTTACACTTCAATGAGAACTTCATAAAATGCAATTTCCAACAGTCAAGGAACACCACATTAATGCATTCAAAAAGTGCAATTGTATATTTTTATATTTCCATAATTTTATCAATTCTGATCTCACAAACCCACCCAATATTACTGCAAAAACCAAGTAATTTCTCTCTTCTAACAAATATGCTTGAGTACAAATAGTCTTTCGTTAGAGAAAAGGTAATCATATAAATATAAAAATGAACTATAATTATTATTAGTATATAAATGGAAAAAAAATTCGGTGTCTTACATTAAAGAAAATTGCACTTTCTGGATGCATCGACGAATACCACACATCATGACAATAATGTTAAGTACAATTTCGATAACGTCGTACGAACAATTTAATCTATGTACATCGTGTGTAGCAGGAATAGCACGTGGATAGTATTATACACTTTGGAGATATAAAAGAAATGCCAGGTGAGACTTTACCACACGTTACAATACGAGTGTTTTCTTTTTTTTTACTTTGAAATTCAAATGCTCTGCATACCTATCTGTCACATTCGAGCACTTTGAACGTAGGTGTGGTTGTGGTGGGTGTGGGAGGAGAATTGTGTTTGCTTACACGATGATTCAAAGACGTCTCTTGCACGTTGTCCAGGTTGCCACGCAACGCTCTCTTGTGATTGGCCAACTTCTCTCTGTTCATGGGTGAGCCTAGAATCACCAGCAGCCATGACGCCAGTTACACACAATCGCGTTTTATATAACTGATCCCTCTAGTGAAGATAAGCTAAGCGTAGGCGTACTAGCAGGTAAGTTTTGGCGTGAAAACATCCGAACGTAAATTATTATCGCACTATGCGGTTCTCGCCAAATTTATAAAAGCTGCTTGCATTGTACGTGAGAAAGGTATATCGAGAATACTTTTCCGCACGTTTGTGGTGTGCGCTTGTAGGGATATGAAAATAAGACCTCGATTAACATAACACTGGTGTTTTTTAAGAAGAAAGAAATCATGTAATTTCTTTGTTCTTGTTAAGCATCTAAAATGCGATCCTGTTGTAATCCTGTTGTCTCAAGCATGCCCCTATTTATTCTACGGTAAAACTTAAAGTTGTACAAAAAATGTTTTATGCGATACAAAGCGTTAATGAAACATTAGTTCGCTATAGAATAAACATAAATCCAATATGAGACAATTTGTGATCTGAGAAGTTTGTACATACTATTTTATATAAATCCTGTATTATCATACTTTCCTTGCAATGTTTATTGTAACGTGTGTATGTGTGTACGGGTTATAAGTTTCAAAAAATTAAAACTGAACGACAGCATGATAGATGTGGATTCGAAAAAGATTTGCGTCACCAAGGAATGTAATATAAACTTTACTGATATTCCTGATTAATGTGTCAGAAAGAAAAAAACCATTTAAAACCATTTAAAACAGTGTTTCCTTACCTATATAACTTAGCAATACTGGTAAAAAGATGAGACCATGCGCTGCTCCGAACAGTACAATGCCCAAATACATCCTAAAGTAAAACACCTGCAAGAACATCGCTTGTTTAAGTGTAATGTTGCTTGACAGAATTAGATAAACACAGCAGATTGTCGATTTTCTGATATGTTTATAAAGAGAAAAATCTATCGTATTGCTCTATTGTGTAATAATTATAAATTAAAAAATTCTAAACAAATTCAAAATGTGAAAAATAAAGGAATTATTAATCAACAGTTTTTAGATGCAGTAAGACTAAATTTGTACATTTTAATCGCGATAATTCGAGAAATCGAGATCAAGATGATCACAGTATTTTTGTATGTTGTATTATACTGTATCATCGTATTGACGCAGAAACAAAGACTAACCTGGAAAATTTGACTTTTCGCGAAGCCGAGAACTATAATGCCGCCGAATTTCGTTAGCGTGATACCACTGAATACAGAGCTTCCCATGTTCGTCAACGCGTCTGCAACTCTGTCTACTCTAGTTGTTTGAACTGACACCGAGAAGGAGTGCACTAGATGACTGCAAAACTCGACAGCTATACCGACCGCCTATAACGAAAAAAATTAATTAGTACAAAGAATTTTCTAATGGTATCATCCTTTGAAGCTACATCTTCTACAGTTGATACCTTTCTCTTCCCCTCTCTCCCTCTCCCTAGTATTAACATATATTTGCTCCTTACTCAACAAAGAAAATGTAACTAAGAACAAATGTAACGATATTATTAATATCAAGCAGTACTTATAAAAGTTTATTTACCATAACTAGGTTCACCAGAGACACCGCGTTCAGAGTTATATGCCACCAATACATGAGGCCACCGATATTGACGACGATCATCGTGATCGTGATCAAAACGACCAACGAAGAGAAGATATCCAGGCCCATTAACAGGAAAGTGACCACGAATATAGCGAGCAATGAAATTCCAATGCTCTGTAGCGTGTCAGGCCACATGGTTAGATACTGTTCGTAAAATACGTAGAAAACACTGTAGGGGAACACTTCCATCGTAATGTTTTGACCGAGGTTTCTCGTGTTGCAATTGAGCATGTCTGTGATGTTCGCCGCCACAGTTCTAGCCGCTCTCATGGACTCGTAATAATCCGCCGATGTCTTCAGGATAGTGTGATAAGCCATAAAATATGAAGCGCCTACCGTCGACATTTCCGTCTGAGGATCCGTAACGTAATTCACACCGTGCGCGTAGGCCGCGTGACCACCTTTTGCGCAAGTATCGTCGGGATTGTCTTCTAGGAAATACGACACATATTTGTTGAATTCAGTGGGCACAGGCCTCTTGTACTCATCCAGTGCAATGTTGCAAGCGTTGCAAGTTTTCATTTCTGTCAAAAAAGGAGCAAATTCAATTAAGATAACGAGCATAACGTCTGATGGCATAAAAGTATCATGAAGTACGATAAAATTATAGTTCATCATTTTCCAATAGAATTTCATCAATATTATAATTTGGTTTTTCATAATTTTCCTACGCAACTTTATCGATAGTACATTTCTCAAAAGATGAAATATCGTATACTCATCCACGTATCATAGTTTCATATTTCATTGATCTTCTAGCAATATTAATTAGTATCGAATTTTTTAGAAAAAGATCTAAGGCAATTCTCGTAGAGTTAGAGTTTTACTGTGATACTTCTCTCATCACTGTTATCGATTTATACCTATTGATCACGATAAATTATACGTATTTAAATAACTTACGTACGTAAATGACTATGTGGACAGTATGAATAATTCCCAGGAAAAAATGCGCAGCATTTGGGTAAACTTGACCAATCGATATAATCGTCCAACCACGACGAAGCAGGTTTAGCTATGTACGACCTGAGAACAAAAAGATAAAACTAAATGCTCTCGGTAAGATTTGAATATGCGAGCCACTTAAAATTATATGCGCGTGCATTGTTCGCGAAACTGCTCTGGATTTTTCTGGCTGTAACGCACATATTTGATTGTTTGGACGCGATGAAGATTTGCGTCGATATCGAGTCGCTGTTGCAATATTGTCCACCGCACACTAAATTCTGCGTTCTCACGTCTGAATAATTTAGGCCATCCTTAACGACGAAATACATCGGCGGTCCGATCGACAAATAATTGTTTAAGAACTGAAAAAAAAAAAACGCAGACGGTTTTAGTATTTTATAATTTGTGCTCAAACACGTGTGTGTTGATGGTAAATCCGTGTACCTTGAAATATTTGAGCACATAACTATCCTCGGGCATAGAGAGCTCTTGATCTAGGCCGATTTCGATATGTGGTACCACGGCGATACTACTACAGAGCCAACCAAAGAACACGATCATCACGACCGCGCGAACCCACTTCTTCAACAACAATGGGACGTACGCCACCTTAAAAATTTTGTACAATATTCCGTCTACCACTTCTTCTCCGTTATCTTTCTTGGAACCACGGATGAAGCAACAGACGTCTAACCTGTTGCTCTGAAATCACGCATATGAAACATATTAAATTTTTATACCAAAATGTAATAAGCTTAATTATTATTAGAGATTTTGGTTCCTAATGTGTAAATTTACTTTCACTTTGTACAACGTACCGCTTGTCGAATCGTATCAAGCGACAAGAGACTGACAAAACATGTAATTTGCAATATGAAGTCTACTAATAATGCCATTCCAGCATAGAGAGCGAATGCCTTCACTGCAGGCATATCGGACAGACTACCTGCAAAGCAACAAAGACATCAATTAGAAAAAGCAACTCATTCGTATGTACGAGTAACTATTCGTTTCAATTTAAATACTTTGCTATATTACGTCGATACATACCAAGGAAGAAGCAACAGCTTTCTGATACGCTGGTGAGTAACATGCTGGGTCCAACTTGACCCAATGTGCGACCGATGTGTTCCGGTATCGACTCATTTGGACGTCTGCCTTCCCTCTGATGAGTTTGAACAAGGATAAAGATGTTATCCACGCCAACCGCTAATACCAAGAAAGGAATAACTTCAATGATGATGAGCGTAGCCGGTACTCCGATGAAGCCGAATAATCCGACCGAGCAAATCACGGACGCCAACACTATGAGTACACCTCCGAGCCCCAGAGTGATCTTGGAGTCATACTGAAACATTGATCACATCGTAAGTGAAAAATACGTTGAAAAACGCAAAACGAACGAATGCTGTGTGAGGTAGATACTCACCAAAAGTCGGCCGCAGGTTCTAATTTGGCCGAGTGAAATCGCGATGTACGCAAACATGATAACATACGATACGAGGATAGTCAGAACATCCGATTGAGATTCGCGATTCAGCTCGTCTTCAATCGAGCGTTCAGACGTGAACGCTACGTCCATGTACGCCGGTTTCTTCGTTGCCGTCCAATTCTTCATGAAGTTGATGAAGCTGGATATAGACGAAGTGTGCGATGAACGATACGATCTCATTCGAGTCGAATTTTTTGACTGATAAAAAGTGAACTCACCTTTCTTCCCACTCCATAGCGGGTAGCAATTTGGCTTTATTGTGGTAATTGTTGACAAGGATGGTAATAATGATAGCGGTGGCCTTTTCGTATGGCGGATTATGAAGATCTTGACCCGGAGTTAAGAATCCGCCTACCGCGATCGCCGGTTCCACTGGACCGCCGTAAAGACCGAGACAAGAAGGATTATAAGCATTCCTGGAGAAAGTAACATGCGACGATTAATACAAATATATCAAGTAAATGCTTCATTTTTACCTACAACTACTTACTGTGAACAAGCTCGGAAGTGATCCAAATAGTTCACCGTATAATTGCCATCATATTCTATCCACTCGAACGTTGACAAATTATCTTGCCAATAACCCCAGATACTCTGGATAACACACTGCGATACTGTCTTTGGACCGGTAAACGGTCCAGACAGAGGAGCGAAGCATATGTCGGCTAATGTGTAGTTATTAGGAGTACTTATGTTCTTAATTTCTTCTTGCAGTTCATGTATTACTTTCAGGAAGGTGTCATTGAACACAGGACCAAAGACGATAGGACCATTGCTCGTGTTATGCAAAATCTGTCATCAATCAATATCGACTTATATGTAGTACCGATAACAAGAATAAATCATTTAGCATTTTTATGTCTCTATCCTCTCTTTTTATGTAACTATCCTCTCTCTTTACATCAAGAAAAATAACATACTTTGACAGTTGATACTTACATTCGGCAAGCCAGTAGAAGTTATAATGATCTGTTCGTTTCGATAGAAAGGCTCAAAGTGCTGGTCGAAATATTCTTTTTCGACACGCGACCGAGAATTTGGCGACGCCCACAATTCCACAGGATCTGTTGTCACGTGCATGTATTTAATACCATGTCCCAGGCCGACAATTAGTAGGAAGCCGAGGAAAAGTATTGCCCAAGGTCGAGAAGCGCAAACTGCAAAGAAACAGTGGCGTGTCAGAGAAGCAGTTCGCAGAGAGAAGTGTTGTATTCAAGAGAATTTATGATATTACGTAAAAGTAGTTTTATAATGTATACAAAGCGGCATTTTAACTTACTCGTGCCCCATTTACAGAAGAATTTCTGCAATAATTTATCCGTGCCTGCGCCCAGCTTTTCGATGAAAGTAGACTGTTCTTCGTCGAATCCGCTTGGTATATCATCCGTAGATATAACACCTAAAAACGTTTATAACAGGAAGTATAACAAATTCTATTCGATTCGTACGACCGATCAAGCATCACGGCACGATCTTGAGTACAATGCTGCAAATAACTAACAATTTATAAACTACAAGTGATACGACAACATTACACAAGTTACAGATTTGCTAAGGCAGACTTAAAAAGATCTATTAGAAAAAAGCACACTGACTTTTAGAATAAATGATATTTACGAAATTAACGTAGACTGTCTTGATAATTCTTAATCATCAGAAACAATAATCTTATTAAAGTATGAAATAATGCTTAATATCGGGGACATATGAATTTATAACAACTACAACTATCCAATTATTTACATATCAATATTCTAAGAAATTCTTTCTCAACAACATTAGAGGTTCCGTTCAATTAACAACAATATTTGCTGGACACAATGTCCAGCAAATTTAGATCTACACCTTTTACTTGAATATCTCGTAATGTACACGACGTATCATATTACTGAATATAAAACATTTACTGTCATCTCACTTACTTACGTAAACGGCCTCCAATGCTATCACGAGGATTTCTTCCTTCATTAAGCTTTATTAAAATGACACATTCTACTTTTAATTATTTAAAGTAGAGTCTAGCAGTCATGTAACATATCAAACATGCAAAACCTGAGATAGCATGAAAGATTGAAACAAGAGACTTACACAACACAATTTTTGTGAGCAGGAAGAATATACATAATTTTCTAATTAAAACAGCATAAAAATTATATATACTCCTTCATCCAAAATTCGGAACTCTTTTTTTTAATGTCACCTATTTGAAAGAAAGAGCGTCACTTCATGCACACTCCGATGAGAGATTATTACGCAGCGTAATACATTAGTTTAATATGTAATCTCAAGCACATGTTATTTATCAATTTTTTTGTTAGCGATTGTGCACACAACCTCTGGTCAAGTGCCGCTCTTAAGTATTTGTTTTGAATGCCATCGAGCAGTTAATCATTATAATTTATAGTGAATGCAGTATTGCAAAGGTTATAATACGTAATATACAAAAATTGCATTGTCAGTTGCAAGATAAAAAAGACATAATCATAAACCTAAGTGCAAGTAATCAGAAGAGACTGATCTCATGCGCCGAGGATGATCTCCGAAGGGGATGAATCGGCGGGGCTAAATTAAAACGAGAAAGCGATAAAGCAACGAAAAGACAATAAACGAGAAGGATGAATAACAACGGTGACAGTGATAGACATCGATTATAGTTTTAGAATCGGGAGAACCTACTAGAACGCTTAGATTGAAGTGGGCTGTCTTCTTGGTCAGCGGCGAGGGCAATACGAGCACCATCTCCTGGGTGATGTAACCCGGCAGCTAACCGTCTACCCACCTGTCTTCCTACCTCCTCCCCTCGTGCGACTATACATACACGCACACCATACATACCAACTTATAGTCGTTATTATATTCGTTACATTTGCTATACAAATCATTTGCTAATTAAAAATGTATTAAGTAGTTAACGTAATGATAAAAAGAGATAATCCCTACAGAAACGAAAAGTTATTAACTTACACTCATTAGGATCGAAACTATGTAGAGTTACGCATGTCTTAGTTCATGAAATGACAAAGATAACTAAGGAGTTAGTGCAGAATGTTAATAATCATATTAATAACTTATTGAGAAAAACTAATTTGTTACATATTATATATCGAGCATTCAATAAGCTGATCCAATCCAAAGTACATCCAATGTGAGAATGCAATATTAATCACCGTGGGACCAATTTTCAAACAATCTTGGAATTAGGAATTATAGAGCAATATTATATGCTGTAATTTCTACATAGTTTTGAATATAAATATTATATACTCCATTTGCAAATGCAAATGTACGACACATTGTACGATTACGTATGTTAAGTAGTCACTGTACTATTAAGATACGTTTTCCCATTATTTCTCACAAAAATAATGTTTCCTTTCTTCAATGTTCCCAATGTTATATGTACTTTTTGGCGATTTAAATAGAGTAAAATAAGTGCAGAGTAAGGATTTGACCGCAACCAAAGGACAAGTAGCAATAAGAAATTATGCACAAAAAAGGAAAAGATTAATGACATGGTGATCGACTAATTACATCTTCATCCTCTCCCCACTTATTTTACAAATTATGTATAAGATTAATAATAGTCACACGAATGAAATAAAATTAGTTACTAACGTATCCAACAAATTATCAAGAATAAACTGTACAAGACATAGTGAATCAAAAAACAAAAAAACAAGATCGAAAAATGCACACTGCATTTCCCGTTTCTGTAATTTGTGCCATAGGAAAATTTAGCAAGGATCTTACTTCTCTGTTTTTCGCTTTACGCAAAAGTGTGTATGTGCCTTCGATGTAGTACAACACAAACTAAATTTCTTACCTATACGCTTCCTCTGACTGAAACACATCACCAACAGGAGAAAGAGACAAGAGCCGCATACGAAAATAACCGTCATCACTACTTCGTAGCCATCATATCCAAGTATCAAGAACGGCTGTGGCAGTGGAGGCGGCGGCGGTGGTACAGGACAACTCTGTTCGCAATCGACGCAGCTACAAGCTGGAATATGTTTCTATAAAATAAGTAACAATTAAATCTATTAGTTTTCTGATCCGACTTATACTGTTTTTAACACGTTTTACACGTAATCTTTTACATACATACATACATACATCATACATATACATACATATATACATATATACATATATATACATATATATATATATATATATATATATATATATATATATATAAAAGATAAGTTGTAGATACAGCTAAGTTCCAGTGATCCATCTGATAGGAAATAAATCCGTAATCTTCGCGAATGAGTAACATTACATAATTAACAGTCATGTATTACGTCCGTCATTACATCTTGTTACGTCTTGTTGTTACTAGCACAGAACATAATATGAAATTTCTCGATGATAAAGAGTGTCATCGAGAGGCATGATATTCAAGCGCGAAGTCCATGTGTTGTATCTCCTCCGTGACGTCCACGTAGATTTGAATATGAAATATTGCACACGCGATCTTCCATTCACTTCCTTATTGTCTGTTTTTTTTACTGACGCATATCGTTGCACACACAATGCTACACGAAATTACATAATTATCATTAGGAATAATTCAAAATTCAAATCTATGATTTTGTTAAAAACTCGTTAATAGCGTCTATCAATAGCAAAACTTGTTTTACAGAGCAGAGATTCTCTCTTCACGTATCAAAGAAAAAGAGAGAGAAAGTCGGCTAGACGCGCGTGTTTATTGAAGGCTTCATGTCGTTAATGAATCTAATAGTCTTACGAGAGCACCCAGGTACTCACATGTGACATTTTTAGGGCACATGAGTACTGTGTGCGCGGCTCTTTAGAAGAACAATTACTCACGTTTAGCGGCTTGCTGCACGATGTGATTTGTGGATCCAACGGCTCGAACGACTTGACGGGTACGTCCGTGTTCACATACGTGATCTGGAACGGCACGTACATATTGTTCGCCGCGTCGCCCATAAAGTGGAACCATTTCAGCGCGGTGCACCTACTCGCCCCCCAATCGCCGCACATCAGATCCAATGCTAGTAATCCTGTGCTCGGCGTGGACACTTTATTGCACGAATTAAATGTTCCTTCCAAATACCTATTTGTTATGTACACTTCCACTCCGTTAATGTATTCGTTATCTGCAAAGAGATACATAAAATTATGTAAAATATGTACAGGCGCATCGAAATGCTAATTGTGAAAACAATAAATTTTTCCTATGTTAAAAGTTTAATCTAAGTGCACTCTTTGCTTTCCGTTTTTTCTCTTTATCTCTTTCTCAAATCTTAAAACCTGATCTACAATATGCTCTTTGCTTCTTGCTTCTTTCTCTTTATCTCTTTCTGACTCAAACCTTAAGCTTTAAGCCAGAAAAAGGCAGAAGATAAGAAACAAAATGCAAAGAGCATATTGTAGATCAGGCTTAAGTCTTAAGTCAGAAAAAGGCAAAGAACAAAAAACAGAAAACAAAAAGAATATTGTAAATTGGGTTTAAGGCTTCTGATTCCTCGCCACGGCCATCTCGATTTATGGCGTCAGAAGTGTGAGAAAGTTAAAATTCTTGTGAAATACATTGGAATAAAGTATTTTTACAAAATGACATTTATAATCGATCGAACAGACCTGTAAAATAGTCCTCGAAATATTTCTCTTCTACTCTATCAGTAAATAACAATAAAATGAACGTGATAAATGATCATGAAAGATGATAGGTTAAAGAGGAAAATTGTATATTATATTAATTTTACAATTACTTATTGATTGTTCGAACAAAAAGAAAGTTTAAACAAAAGTTCAAACTATTCTACAAGTTTGTTTGATCGTATTATCATTTGTAAGAACTTTTTGCGTATATTTTTTCGCTTCTGACACAGTCAAGAATGTCTCAATGAGGAGCCAGAGATCTTAATTCAAGTAATAAGACAAAGTGCAAGTAATTACCATCCACTTTAGCCGTATCCGTAACATTCATAAACTTGCTTTGGTTAACAGCACATGTGAAATCACAAATATGCTTTACTAAATTATCTAAACAGTTAGGGCATCTCATGAGAAAGCCCGCCGCAAGGTTTATGTTCGTGTCTAACGTCTTGAGTTGTTTCACGTCGCAGCAGGTGTTGATTCCTTTGCCGTTGTCCACCAACAAGTGTGGACAATACTTAGCCAGCAATTTCTGCCCTTCGGACTCCAGTGGCTTCGCCGGTCCATTGTACAGACAGTTCTTCTTGTGAAAGTTATCCAAGAAACATTCCCCGTACCATACGCAGTGGCCGCCATCGTCGCCGGAGATCTGTTTTTTTTTTTTTTTTTTCGAATAATAGCACATTAGGAATTTATATAATGTATATTCCTTTTTTTCACATATAATCTAAGAGAAAAAATATCTAATAATAGATATTTATTTACGGTATCAGCAAAATATTTACTTATATAATATAAAATTATCTATTTTATATAAAATATATATTATAAAATTATCTATTTTATATAAAATATATATTATAAAATTATATATTTTATATAAAATATATATTATATATTTTATATAATATAAAATATTTTTTGAATAAGAAAATATACATTTTCTTAATATCTTAAGTGAACCTTAGCTCTTCGTGAAAGCAACTGTTTATTCTATTTAAATGAAATAATCTAGATTTAAATAAATAAATATGTTAAAAAAAAAAAGTTTGGAGAGAAAACTCGAAATTCCGGTTGAAGAAGATTTCTGGTTAATTTGAATAGAATTCTAGCAACTACAACCGGAATTTTCTGACTCGTCTATATTTCACCAGAAATTTGGCTAATCATACGTTTTTTGGGCGGAGAGAAAGAGAGAGAGAGAGAGAGAGAGAGAG
>NW_022639455.1:2803102-2817880 GCF_010583005.1 Odontomachus brunneus | reverse complement strand
AGAGAGAGAGAGAGAGAGAGAGAGAGAGAGAGAGAGAGAGAGAGTATTTAGTACCTACCAGATAAAATGTTTACTATTTTTTTCTCAACATAGCGAAATCAGCGCAATTATTAAAATCGATTTTGTGCACAGCTTACCTAGTATCGAGTATGGATATTGAAGGATACCTCATACAGTTGCACACACTTAATGTTTATTACCGAACAGTGTCATCGCACACAGAGCGACTTAAATAATATCGTTTGATGCGTGACGAGTTTCACCAGTCGCGCTCGAGGCCCATACAAAGAAGAATATTGCATAAGGCGTCGCCTAATTGAGTTCTTCATGACCCTCGTATTAAGGTCTGATATAAGATTTATTTGACGCAATGAGCTGAATTAACGATTTAATTTATCTACTTTGAAGCGCCGAGTTGAACGAACAACTCCCACGGGAGGCTTGATGGAAGTTAAAAATAAGTTATTGGTTAAAAATAAGTAAATTATACATCAATGACGTATAATTGGGGGAGAACAAGTTGCTTTATCTTGTGATATCGGGACAAATTTTTCCGTCTTACAGTCCTGATAGAGTAAGTGAACCTATTTTGGAACAGCACCTATTTCGAAATACTTTAATTTTTTTCCTTTTTTTAATTTTATTAGCCGTCAAATAATATCAAATTTCCATGTTAGTAACAAAGAACATGTTCTTTGTTACTAACATGGAAATTTGATATTATTTGACGGCTAATACAGGAAAAAAATTAAAGTGTTTCGAAATAAGTGCTATTCCGAAATAGATTCGCTTATTCTATCTGTCGTGTTGACATTTGTCGACTAATCGCATTGATATTTATTATCAGTAAATTTTTAGTGTTCACGTGGTACTCATTTAGTTTAACGTGTTAGGTACGCCTTTTTTCACTGACATTTTCACATATCTTTATGATGAAACAGGTGTTTCGTCGAAAATATAAGATTCGCGAACTCGCGGGAAAGATAAAGAAGACCTGATTGTGCTGAAGTGCAAAAAACAACGCACTTGTTCGTGTTACAAGAGGAAAACGACACTCCGTATCAGCTCTTTGTGTGAGTCATGCGTTTAGAAGGAATATAAGTCATGCAATGGGCGTTACACTTTCGAATGCGTCTGGCACGAACTTCCCCCAAACAAGAAAAAAAAATGTGTTTTTGACCATTCCCGCGATCGTTTTATACGGGCGAACAAAAAGTACGACATTTATTAGCTTTAGTCAAAATGCGAACGCAAAATTTATGTCATGAGCTCCGATTAAAATTTTTCTCGTTTTTTGCATCCTTAATTCTGTACCTGGACGATAGGAATAACTCTAGATTTTTATCACTTCATTACTAACACACACGGTTGTTTACCGATATTTATGAACAATAATGAATAAAGAATTCTCGAAGGACTCTCATTAGTGGAACTTTTCTGTATTATCAGCTTATTTTAGACGCAATGCATGTATCAGATTTCGCTCATTTCAGGTAGAAATTTCACGGAACGACGGTGATGATCACCGGCAGTGATTCTCATGTAGCCATATTTTCACGTGTCTCAAACGAAGTAAATATAAATATGAAAATATACGAAAAAAAACATTCCTCCAGAATAGTGCAAAATGTTCGGTCGTAATTAACAGAATTTCACGCTTATTGTGTTTGAGATAAGAGAGCTTGTAAAGAAAAACCGTTTGCACTTTCTACTTTCCTCTCTTCCTCCTTTGTATTCCTTAGCTCGTGAATATACCCTCGTCTCTTTCTCTCTCTCTCTCTCTCTTTCGCAGAAGGCCACAAATTTTAGGAAAGTATAGCCGAGAAGAACGAGGGGCTGTTGAATGCAGAATCCTTTTTTAGTCTAAGACTGCGACAGGGGAGAGGGACATTCTTTGTTCAGCAGTGAGTAGCCAATCTGCCCGTAGCACATTGCTAACATCGTTTAGCGCTGAATCAATCGTAGCTAATCCAATTCTTCTCCCGTATTCATCGTCAGGTTACATGCGACAATTCCGAGTTCGGGGCGCGAAGGGTCGGGACGGGACGGACGAAGGATTCGCGATCAGCGCGAGTTAACCGCGTTGCAGAAGCTGACGACAATCGGCCCAAGGTGCACCGGAATATTTTCCTCATCTCGAGCTGAAACCATTTATATCGATGGAACTCAGACACGAGGACGTCGGCGTGTTGCGAGACGAGAAAAATCGCGTTCGAGCCCGTAATACGATTCCCGTTGACCTCGACCCGACCGCCGGCAAAACATTGTCAAGCGTTGTCCCCGAAACGACAGTAAATTCGCCCTCGAATGAAGTGTCGGGCTTGCCAAGTTACGATTGAAGAAAAAAAGAGAGAGAAAGTATATAATTAAATTTTATAAATCCGTCGCGAGCACAAGACGGAGGACAACGATAGGCCTTCGTGGCGATCGTTCGAGATGACGTCACGCGACGTGAAACGAACGCGCGAGCACCGCCATCCTTTTGCTTCTTACCAAGGGTGTGGGCACAATATAGACAGACGTGAATCGTGTAAGCCTTGAGGGAGAAAGGGAAAGAAAGAAAGAAAGAAAGAAAGAGAGAGAGAGAGAGAGAGAGAGAGAGAGAGAAAGAAAGAAAGAGAGAGAGAGAGAGAAAGACGAAGAAAAGAGGGTTGCGCACGAATACACGTACACACGTACGCGCACACACACTCACACACAATACGAGCGTCGTAGAAAGGACGCGTACATGATAGCTTACCGCCGCTGTCGTCAGCGCCGTTCGCAATATACATCGGAGCAAGATATGCGTTACTCACCGGGCTTGTAAGACTGGACAAGGTCAACAACAGCCAGAGAACACCGTGCGTCACGATCGCGCCTGTCAAAGTCCTCCGACGACGACACTCCGTCGCTATGGCACTAGTCCTATTATGCATCGCGAGCGACGTTACGTTGCCCTACGACGTTACCTGCGCGTCACGCCCGGAAACTTCTAGATTTTCCTCGTCCGACGCGCACTTAACCTCGTTTACGATCTGGTGATACGTTCAGATGTGTATCACAGAACGATCATCACCATCGCGTCGTATGCGAGCAGCAAGTGGAATTTCGAGCACTCGAGAAACGACAACACCACTCTCTTTGCGCTTTCGCGTCTCACGACCTACGATCGACCGCGACAACGTCTGACTACCGCTCGCCGTTGCTCGCTGATACGTCACCGACTGATCCCCCACCATCGCGCCACTCGGTCGCGCTCGGTAATCATCGCCATCGCTCGGCCGCGCTCGGTGCTGAGCAGCGCGACGCGGTAACTCGTAGTCTATTTGAATCGCAAATTGAACGCGTAGCATATAACGACCGCGTCTATATATCTATTTATTGCTCGCCCGCTCTCTTTCTTTTCTTATCATTTCTCTCAGTTTTTGTCCTTTTCTTTTTTTTTCTTTTATCATGAGATATTGTGTAAATAATCTTCGACTTAATTAGCCTACATGATCACGAAAGAATCTACGCCGTCAAGCATGATATTTCCACGAGTTGTCTCTTTCTTTATTTCTTTCTCTGTTGTGCTTCCAAGCGAAGTTTAGTAGAATCGATTAGTGTGAGCAGTATCTGAACTTGTGTGTTGACTTAATGTGATACTATGTTAGGATTGATAAGAGAGAAACGCGAAGTATCCGGAGAAACGGAATGATATAATTCGTAACCGGTCGCGGAGTTAGAGTTTCTAGAATTTTCTATATAAACGCGCGAGTTTACATTTGCATCCCCAATAGCGTTATGACGCTTCGAAACTCGATCTACGCCGCTTTTAAAATAAACCACAGAAATATATATACGACGAAAAATAGTAGATCTACGTAGTTTTGATTTAGGAGAAATACGATTTGCTTCTGATTGGAGAAACCGGATGTTGATTTTACAAGTCAACTCGCGCGGAAGGTTTATCTCTTTTTTTTTCCATTCTTATCTGTCGATTCCGGCTTTTAATGACAAGTGATTGTGAAATTAGTCATCATTATCTTTTTTGAGTCGAAATATATCGAAATAGCGGTCTTATCATTAAATTCAAATAAAGTAAATATAGTAAAAAAAAATTGAACCTTTTTCCAATAATTAAAATATTAATAATATATTGATAATTGATATTTTTCTGAATTTTGTTCTTTGTTTCCTGGAATTAAAAAATATATTTTTTATGTCAATTTGTAGTGTTAAGTAAAGATCATTTAATTGAATCTGTATTACTCAGGAAACAAGGTGACGTCTAAAGACGTCACCTTGCTACCTGGGTATTTAGTAATTAAGACATTATCCCTTTTTCAGTTCAATTACTGGCACAACCAACATTATTTTATATTTCATTAAAATTGTAATTGATTACTTATTAATTATATTATTTCCTATTACTTTTCGATTAGACAAATCAAATCTTTATATAAGCGTTAATTTTGTTAGTAATTCCATTAAATATTTATTAATAAAAATATAAAACACTGAATGTGCTCTCTTATCAGTTCATTTATTAAGACATTTACTTTACCTTCACATGAAGACACGGAAACACAAAAGGAAACGAATGTGGATTCAGGAGACTCAGTCTTCAATATCGCGGAAAAGAATTTCTTCTTGGATTCGTTTCATTCTTAGAAGAAATTATGTTCCGAATGCCAACAGTCATTAGATTTGTTCTATACGCCTGGAGCATAAAGAAATATCGCAGAATTGAGTCACAGGATAGGAATATATGACACGCCAGAAACGGTCAATACGTATATATTTTGTTTTTGTGCTCCTCGATCGAGAAACCGAAAGCAAGATATACTAATGCAACGTTGTAAATATTGTTCCACCGAAGCGTTGCTTTGTATCGGCGACCAACATTATGTAGATGAAGCCAACAATCACATATACATGATTCACCGGGGAGTAAACAACGCGCGGATCTATCTGTGACGAAGAAGATTGAGATATAGCTTGAGATATGGCTGAAAGTTCGAATTAAAGGCGCGTCAATGACTAATTCGTCAACGACTGCTAAATGTAGCCCTTTCTACGTACATTTGTCGAGCGACAATTACAAACGTTGCGATAAGCAATCTTGAGAAAAATGAGGAAGACAACAACGCGGATATCATAGAACCATTTTGAGATTGTTCTGGCTGAATGATACGCTCTAATCTATTGTTTCTCTTTGCTCACGACCCACGCGTGACCGCGTATCATGTCGAGATAATAACCCATACAGAACAAATATCTAAAACATATCTCATGGACATCCTATAGATATCACAATATCTATAGAATACCCATGAGATGTATTTCGGGTATCTGTTCTATATAGAAATACAATTTGAAGTTGACACGAACGTCTGCGCATTTATAACTAAAACCTTGATATAATTCCACAAGTCGACCGATAAAATGGGTGAACTGTTACGTGAGCGGCTGAGCGTGCCGAAGTCGAAACGCCACGAGCGTGATTATAAAGTGTAACGTAGAAATGCTAACGTTCAAGTGTCGAGTTCTCGGGGTCACACGTTTCGACCTATCGACTGTGGGAGAAACGGCGCGCTTATAAATTGTATCTCTGCCAGATGATAAATAATTCAAATAACCGTGTAAATATAGCAGGAATCTCAATGGGCCTGCACGTCTTGGCGCCGGCTTAACGCCGAATTTAAAGTCTCACGGTAATATCACTTCCCGCAACACGTGTACCTCACGACTAAAAATAGTAAAAGAATTTTATCTACTATATGATATACAATTTGCCCGTGAGAAAAATAAAAAGAATTTAGACTTATTATTTCGATTTATTGTTATATAAGAATTTAGACTTATTATTTCGATTTACATAACGGTGTCTCTAGATTTAGAATTTCTCGACAGTCTCGATACTCGAAGAATTCGAAAGTCGAATTGTCTCTTTTTTTGTATATCCCTTTTTTGTATGTCCCTTTTTTTGTCATCCTTTCTAAACGTTTCCCAGTGAACATCAACTTACCTACACAAAATATACACCAACTTACAGCACAAAATATTCTATGAAGATTCTTATGAAATATAAATGTTCTTAATCCCAGAACATTCGAATCTAATATTCTGTGAATATACTTATAATGTCACAAGCAAATATTCTTATAATAGAAAAGAATGTATTTAGAATATCTGTAAAGTTTGTTTACTGCGCATGTTTATTTATGTAAAGTTCTCGTAACGTAATATGCATTTATTATAGATTAGTATTACGAATATACTATAAACATATAACAATATTTTTATTCATAAAAAATATTCATAGAACATTTATAGAATATAATATTTGGGCTATCTGAATAATAACAATATTACATCACTTTTCACTCAACAATGTAACTGTTACATACAACTGTTACATAAATACTGTGTTATATTACATTTATTTTGCTGGGAGTGAGAAATTATAACATTAATATAATTTTACTGTTAATTGATGTTCACTGAGAAACTGGAAGCGCTTTACTATAAATATATGCGATCCTATGTGTTTGCTACTAATTATCCGAAAGAAAGTAATTAGCAGAGTTAAAAATGAATAGAATTGAAGTGTAACATTAAGTTACGTTGCACGCGTCGTATATATTGAATTGTTTTTCTTTCTTCTTTCTTCTTCTATGAACGTACAGAGTAAAATGTCAGCAAAACGTTGAAAAAATATTAAAAAAACGTTACAAAAACATTAGTTTATGAATGTGCGTCGCAAATGAGATATGCTAATATCAATAGCAAACTGGCGGTAATAGCATCGGCTATTAATTCAAATGAACATTTATAGCCAACGTGCTCGTTAGGCCGTCATTCACTGAAGACATGTGTGAGCCTTGTGTAACGTGCTACTTACACGTGTTCCTCGCAAACACCGGAAATATCATCAGTCTGTACCGTGTATTTGCGTCAAATTGATTGTCCAATCCGCTCGTTTGTGAAACGATCGCTTTTAAACTGCGAATAGGACCGGATTTTCCCTTTGATCTGTAGCCGACTGTCGCGTTGAAGCGATTCCCTCGACGTAATTATCCTCTCTATTGATTGTCTGCTTCGGCCTCTGAAAGCGTTATTTGCAATTACAAGGACGTTCTCATAAATTTAAATTACTTCGGATCACTACTGTTATTCGCGTATATTGTATTAATGCTAAAGAAAAGATTTGACATAAGAACAAAGCTACTTTTTATTTTTCTAATTCTGCTACGCGCTCTTCTGTGAGAGAGAATGCGCCTGAACGAAATGGAATATGTGCTTACCTATCCATCTGATCTCGCTCCAGGTACTTTCTACATTCCTCACAGTTTTTATATTTTTCTCGGGAGGGGGGACGAGGCAAAGTAAGCCACGTCTGCGTCGCTCTGATCACGAAAAGCAGAAGAGAACGTAGCGGAGACGAACGGACCTAAATATTAAACGCGTTAATCAACTGTCAACTGGTTGTAAATTGTGTCTAAATAAAGATGTATTAACGAAAATACACAGGAAGCGTCCGAAGTATTGGCAAGTATACTAAGAGAAATTATCCGATAATCATCAAACGAATATTTTTTATTAAAATCCGACCGAATATCGACTCAGAAACATCTCATGAGAAATATTGATTCTTAATTTGTCGATTGATTTATCTGATAATATTCCAGATAGCACAGAGAATTTAAAAAAAATTCAAAAAGAATTCGTGTATATCACTAATTCTGAGTTTATTTTCAGATGCAAAATTCTTCAGAGTTTAGTTCAGTGAAAAGAAATTTTTTTGCATCTAAAAATGAGCTCAGACTTGGTGACATACGACTGAATTTTTTTCGAATTCTCTGTGGGACGCCATTATAAACGGAAGTATTTGATTAAATTTATCTCGCAATCGGATATGAAAATTGATTGAGATTCGATCGGAAATAATCAATTGATGATTTTTTATCAGACAATTTTCTCAGTCGAACAAAGGACATACACAGTCGAAAAAAGGATTTGCACCGAGAGAAGAAGCACGATGCGTCGTGAAAACTTTATCCTCGAAATGAAAGATAAAAGAACAGAGAATAATATCGACGTCGAGATTTGAATATCAGGCGCCGGACGAGCGTTTCGCTTGAAATCGTCGAAACGGAAATTTATTCGATCGCGAGAATCTTGTTTCACCTTCCCTCATGATGATTCAAAGACGACACGCAGGGCTGATACTTGCAACGTTGTGTTGTGAATGACTTGCAGATCACAGATCGCCGATGCGCGGATCCGACAGGAACGATACGTCACGTATACTACGTGAAGTGTAATCTCGTAGAAACTCCTTAGAGGCAAGCATTAATTCGCTCAATAGACGGCTGCCTGCAACACGTAAGAGTCGTGCGCGACGTCTTCCTGTTTTTCTACGTCTCATCTGGGAACGGAAGGGATTGTGGAGTTTTTTTTGTCATTCCTTAACCGACAGCGTTGCCGACGATTGCGACGCGCCGCCAATTACTATGCAATGCAATTAACAACAAGTGATTCCGTAAGAGAGTCACTTCTCTTTCAAATGCTCGCCATCTTACAACTGAAATTCTGGGATCTTATTACGGTTCTGAATGAGAAGTGAAAATGCAAAAAGTAAGCGAATTTATTAAATGTTGACCAATGAAATAGAATAAATATTCTAGTAAATTCACTTACTTTTCGCATTTTCACTTCTCACACAGAATCGTAGTAAGCTCCCTGCTCTATGGTTTCAAAACGGAAATAAGACAGATTGTACTCAATTAGAACAGGTTGCCTACTGGTTAACGTTCTTGAAGTTAACTTTTGGAAAATATCTATAAGATAAACAAGTCAATGTCAATAATTCGTCTCCATTAATATGATATCGATTAAATAACAATTTAACAGTTGATTAAAAGCTAGTTCATTTACGCATCTTATCAAGTTATCATTTAATATATATTTAATCCACGTATCAACTTGATACTTTTATATCTACATGATATCTTTTTAGATATTAAAAGTTATCTTTCGGGCGGACATCAAATAACCTTTTCAGTAAACAGAAACTTAACTTTTTTACTGAAAATAAAGTTATCCTGACCTAATTTTATATAATAAAATGGAATACTTTAATAATGTTGTTCTACTTGGGTAATCTCGAGCCTTCAATTAACGCCGAAGCACGAATCTTGTCTGCGTCAATTGCCAATGTCACGCTTGTGAAGACGCCTTATTCTGACGTCTCATTGAGCATACAGGAAATGAAAAAGAGAATTACGCCTCTGAGGCGTAATTTCGCTCTTAAAAAAGTTGGGAATTGCGCGTATTCGGATTGATTATTTTTAGTACGCATCTCGCGCACACGCGTCACGTGATTGAAATACCATGATACCATGTAAATATTGAAAATTGATAATAGATATGTGTACATACGCCAGTGCCGAAAATCTATAAATAGACAACGTAGTCCTCCGATCAGAAACGCGCACCCACTTGTAGAACATGTTTACACAGGTTACAAAATATACATTTCGAGGTGGAAAATCGCTTTTCTTGCACGCGCTGCCATCTGTCGTCGCGTGCGCACGACTCTTGATGGAAACTCGCGCGGTAATGCAGGTTTCCGTTGGTAAGTATCTTATGATAACAGAGAAAAAGTTTGCATTTAATTGATATTTCCTTTATCAGAATTCTGGTTGGAATTATGTCGATTTCAATTTGAAGACAGAAACGATAATTGTCGCGATACATGCATTCCTTTCAGCTGCGCTGCGCGACATTTCTTGTTCTCAAAATGAGATGGACGTATACGTTTGAAATTTTGCTGAGAAGAGAGTAGGAGAGAATTCAGGTGCAGCAAGTGCGGCCAAGAGGAACTCTGTATTCCGATTATGACAATCCTATGATATATCGTAATCGATGATACCGACGCCGATTATTTTTCAACGATTATCTCCATGTAGTTCACATTTACGACGTAAAAATAGCGCCTCGTGTCTGCGGCACACGAGCAATGACATACGGTCGATCGAATGAAATCGACGGTACAACAGCTGCGTGAGTAAGAGGCTCACCTAGAAATATGTAAATAGTGTCAGGTGATCTCGGAACGATTCGTGCCATTTTGGCTGCGCATTATCACGATCGGAATTTTTTATGTTTATCTTCGTTTCTCCCTTCGTTTGCCGTCCGATCGCGACGTGCCGTTTGTGAGCGAGCATATTTTAGTGACTCGGACTGTACGGGTGAGTAACTTGATTGTTACGGTCTCTCACATGACAAGTGATTTGTGTGTACGTGACAATCATAAATTATTTGGATCGTTAGTTTCTCTTCACTTGTTACAATTTCGTAAAAATCGGAAGCGCTACAGTGAAAAATAATGACAATCGACGCACACGCACAGTTTTCGTAGTTCCCCTTTATTTTTGTACGTCGAGTAAATGCAGCTTGCGTTGTTCAAGATGAGAGAATCGTGTGCACAAGATAATCTTGCCGTCTAACAGAAAATTTTGCAAAATTTGATATGACAAACTGACGCATTATTTGACGAGAGCGACATTTTCGAACTCGGGACAATACTGTTGTGTACTCGAAATGCTTGATATTGGTTTTTTCGACAGAAACGATTCAGTATTATTCTGAGACAATAACATGTTGACAATTACGTATTTGAAAATTACGTTAATTATACAGGAATAAATTCAAGATGTCTGAGAAACTTCCAAGTAATCAACCGCAGCCTATTGTCAAGATAGGCCATTATACTTTAGGCCAGACATTAGGAGTGGGCACATTTGGCAAAGTAAAAAGTATGTACAAACATTACCCACACAATGGAAAAAAGAAAAAAAGACTACCACGTGTTTCTCTCTCATGTGATTGCATTTGTTTGCAGTTGGGGAACATGTACTGACAAAACACAAAGTTGCTGTGAAGATCTTGAATCGCCAAAAAATCAAAAGTCTAGATGTTGTAGGCAAGATCCGTAGAGAGATACAAAACCTTAAGCTTTTCAGGCATCCGCATATCATCAAGTTGTAAGTATTATGAAGCTTTAGGATCTTGTCCAAATTGTGATTTAAGCCCAATTCTCTCTCTCTCTCTCTCTCTCTCTCTCTCTCTCTCTCTCTCTCTCTCTCTCTCTCAACTCTGTTTTATATATTTATATATTCTTAATAAAAATATCTATGAAAGTAGCTTCAAAACTTTTAGAAGTACTCTTATCGATAAAAGAGGTTTCAGAATAAAGCCTTGGTATATTATCTCTATAACAAGATTTTTATGCATATACATAATTTATGCTAGTTTCTAAAAATATACCTCATATAATCAAGCATATATATATACCTTTATATTCTCTTTACAGGGTGCTTACTGTAATATCTACTATATTTTTACCAATTACAATGATATCGGAGAGGAAAAAGCTCCAGATGAAATTAATCTGTTTTTAAATGGCAATAAAATGCAATAATAGAAATTTTGGAAACATATTTTGGCCCTTTTTAAAATACTGTAGATAAAATAAGATATGGTACTATGTAAAAAAATGGGAATAATCTTGATATTTTTACAAAAAAAGGTGTTTTAGAAATTGTTATTATTGTATCTTATTGCCGTTTAAAGAGATTAATTGCATCTAGAACTTTTTCATGCCTGATCTTGTAAATAGTAAAAAATGATGAACACTGTATGTTCTCTGGTATCTTTACATTATTAGATCTTTTATATTAGATCTATTTGTTTTACAGTTGTATGTACTCAACATTTGTTTCACTCACATCTCACATTTGTATATACTCAATGTTTGTTTTATATTTGTACACACAGATACCAGGTCATAAGTACTCCCACGGATATATTCATGATAATGGAATATGTTTCTGGCGGGGAATTATTTGATTATATCGTTAAACACGGAAAGCTCAAGGAGTACGAGGCGCGACGATTTTTTCAGCAGATCATATCAGGCGTTGATTATTGTCATCGGCACATGATAGTTCATCGAGATTTAAAGCCGGAGAATCTTCTATTGGATCACAATCTACACGTGAAGATCGCGGATTTTGGTACTTTGATACAATTGTCGTACCGAACACGTGCTACGAATAGATCATGAGAATCTTCTTCTACGAAAATGTAGGTCTGTCAAATATGATGATGGACGGTGAGTTTTTGCGCACCTCGTGCGGCTCTCCGAATTACGCCGCGCCCGAAGTAATATCCGGCAAGCTGTACGCCGGTCCCGAGGTAGACATTTGGTCATGTGGTGTTATTCTGTATGCGCTACTCTGCGGTACCTTGCCATTTGATGACGAACATGTTCCTACCCTCTTCCGTAAGATTAAATGTGAGTCTCAACATGGAATCAAACACGAGGAAATCGAGAGGGTTCTGTCTAACGTTTTTGACTGTTTCAGCTGGCATCTTTCCTATCCCAGAATATCTGAACAAGAGTGTCATCAGTCTCTTGTGTCATATGTTGCAAGTCGACCCCATGAGGAGAGCGACTATCGAGGATATTAAGTAAATAATGCGATACACATTAATATACTCGACTGAGACATTTTCTGTCGTCGTGTTGCACATATCCAACGCATACTCGATCAATTTCAGAAAACACGAGTGGTTCCAGAAAGATTTACCGTCATACTTGTTCCCGTCGCCAGTCGAACAAGATTCGTCCGTTATCGATATAGACGCCGTGAACGAGGTATGCGAGAAGTTCAATGTCAAAGAGCCGGAAGTACATTCCGCGCTATTGGGCGGCGATCCGCACGATCAGTTGGCGATCGCGTATCACTTGATCATAGACAATAAGAGAATCGCCGACGAGGCTGCCAAGGCGGAGCTGAAGGACTTCTACGTGGCGTCCAGTCCTCCACCGGTGGCATTCAGCCCGAACGACTCCAACAGCAGTCCATTGCGACCTCACCCTGAAAGAATCGCACGTATGTGAGAAAACATTATTTCAACCCGTCGAGCTTATTACGATTGAAAGTTATGTCGTCTTGATGTCGATCTTACCGTTAATGTCGCAGCATATCGTGAACGTCAAGGTTCGCAGAGCAGCACGACGCAAGCACAGACGCAGGGCAATCGCGGCACACCTGTGAAAAGGGCGAAGTGGCATTTAGGAATCAGATCGCAGTCGAAGCCGAATGACATTATGAACGAAGTCTATCGCGCTATGAAGGCACTCAACTTTGTAAGATCCGTCGTGCGCCAGAATGTTTCTGTGCATTATCGCGACGCAACGATTATTCAACGTTCCACACTTTTATTATTTTCAGGAATGGAAAATTATAAACGCGTACAGCGTCCGAGTGCGCCACAAAAACAAATTGACCGATAGGTACAGCAAAATGTCCCTGCAACTGTATCAAGTCGACTACAAGAGCTACCTGTTGGATTTCAAGTCGTTATCGAGTGAGGAGACGGAGGACATTGGACGCGGTAAGTCGAGCTCAACGTACGGCCGAGTCGTCGATGATCATGGACGTAATTCGTGTGTAAAAAGCACATGTACCTCTTGCAGATCCGACGTTACCGCCTCCGCAAGCGACGGGTCACCACACGATGGAATTCTTCGAGATGTGTGCAGCATTAATCACGCAATTAGCACGATAGCGCGCCTACCCTCTTATCGTTGAGAAACTTGGTACAACCTGTTCTTTTAAAGTTGTATAGTACGAAATAAACGCAGAGCATTGTAAAACACATCGTGAGCCTTACCTCTCTAAGCTCTAATAAAAGCTATATATTTTTCGAGCTGGATTTATTTTTTAACGGAGTTTTCCGACAAGCTGCGCGAGAGAGACGCGAGAGACAAATACCCCTGACGATGTGTTGTATGAAGATCCACACACGAGGAGCGGTATATCTACATACATAATAATCGTTTATTATTGAATGCTATATAATTGAATATTACATTACCACGTTCTATTATAAATTACAACACAAATACATATTTATCTAAAAGATTATCATTTCTACTCGTTTTACTTACGAAATCGATTCTTCGTTATCGTGAGAAATCAAGAGTGTGCGTATGCTTATATAGAAAAATATACATTATTATATCTTGCTGTATTTAAATTTATCGCTTGTATGTGTTGTGTGTGTACGTACAAAACGAAGTCGCTTTGTCGGCCAATCCACATCGCGAAAATGAGCGAAGCAATTTATGATGTAGCCATGGATTTTTATGATATCACGATCGCTGCTGTGATGATTGATTAAATTCACAGTGGAGAATTTCTCTGGATCAATATGTGTATAACAGTAATATATATTATATACTTAGCTACTATGCAGAGAAATTTATATATATACACATATATATGTATGTATATATATATGTAAATTGCTTAAATTAATATTTAGACATTTGCTGATATCACTATACATGTAGTGTCTTACGATGAAATTTATTCAAGCACCATGTCATTGGAATATCGGTAATTAAAGATAAAATATACATAATGGCACATTTTTCCAGACCTCGTCTCATTTTATATAACTACACGGCTCGATTCTCGTAATGCTGCCGAAAAACTGCCTGTTATCGGTTGATCTAGCTTATCACATCCTCGCGATCAAAAAACGAGCGTGAAAAAAACAAAAAATACACACAAAAATTGGACCATTTTGTATTTTATCCTTGGTTTTCATGTAGTTACCAAGCGGAAGAGAATCTTACCTAGACGCAAAATTTCATTGATATAGAATATCACCAGTTTCGCCTATCGTAATACTGCGTGTAGTTTTTTTTTTTTTTTTTTTTTTTTTTTTTTT
>NW_022639455.1:2762024-2803020 GCF_010583005.1 Odontomachus brunneus | reverse complement strand
TTTTTTTTTTTTTTTTTTTTTTTTTTTTTTTTAGGAAGATTGCGGAGAACTTATGCGACTGAGATGACGATGACGTGATGATGGAAATGTCAAATGCACATATTTTAGAGTGAGGTAACCGAGTGATGTGAGACTGAACTATTAATCATTTTTTACGATGGAGAGATTCGCATCGCGAAATTACGATGAGACGGTAAATATGATCGAGATGGTACAAGCTTGCTTCTTTCTCATTTGGGGTATTTTAGTATGTACTACAATATATTGTACGAGAATTTATTGTATATAGCCCCAGTATACAAGCTGGTATCGTCGGCCATCGGAGGGATATTCTGACAGCGGACGCGCACCGGAAACGATTATCCGTTTTCCAGCGAAAATTAGTTTTATTTGCACGAGTTAACCGCCAAGTCAAAGTTCCCCGACGACGACGATCACGAGCGTCCTGTACGACTATGAACGATTCTTTGAAATACAATTAACTTTTCCATCATTCTATATAAATACAAATTTCTAGCACACGATTGTTGCTCCATTTGTGGCACAACCTATGGCTAACAGCTATTATATGTACCATGAGACGTTCTGCGTAGCATGCGCGGAAATTAGCTCTGTTTCGTCGTTCTCTCCTCCTTGTCGTACATTTCAATATTCGGAAGCGTCAGTAACACAGCGGCGAAACAATGACAAATGCACAGTATGCTTTCCATCATAGTCACTGTATGACTAGAAGACATTATATATTCAGCGCGCGGAATATACCTGTCCCAATCTCGGGAATAATATAGCCGTAGTACCATACCGTACGTACACCTACTAACAAAACGTCTCACGAGAGAAGCATGCCTTCCTTCATTGCGATATCCATAAATATGAGAATTCGTGATATAACTTATACGCTTATTATCGTCGACAATATAATCCTTCATAAAATCAACAAGTCCGTGGTGGGTTGCTCTTAATCGAGCGTGAATAGAGAACTTCGTGCGCTCAACCGTTAGAGTTCGGAACGTTCAATAAATCCATCGATAAAACAATAAAGATCTACGTGTACGTGAGTGTTAAACTAGTGCGCTACTTTAATATACATCTAAGAGAAAAGAGGTGAGAATACACGCGCAGCTTGATCTGTTAAAAATGTAAATTATAAAACCGCTAGAATATATATATATATATATATATATATATATATATATATATATATGCATATATAAATATTGCGTTAAAAAGAAAATCATTTGCGCTTGCTGCTTCTCCATCTCTGAAACATGATTTTTTTTCCCGTTTTCCATAAAATTATAAGATCATACTAACATATATAACTTCACTTTACATATCTATATATCTAATAAAACTTCATAAAAATTATGATCGTGCTTTGGGCAATTAGCGAAATGTAACGTAAGACATTGTGAATTGACGCGTGACTAAATCATTAACACACTGCGGGAGGGGGGGGGGAGTACTAACCATGTGAACCTCTAAGCGTCTTCCATGTTCCGCCGTATTGCACAAGAATCCTGGGGTTTGTTCAGCGTGTAGAGTATATAGCGACGGCGGCAGTATCGAACGTAACGTGATTGTTCGGACCTCAATGTAAGCACATCTACGCGATGGTACATATAATAGGTGTTATTATAGTAACCTAAATTGATAATACAGGAGGAGTCTCTCTATCTCTCTCTCTCTCCCTCTTTCTTCTCTCCCCTTTGTCACACGCCCGGTGCATCGCACTTGGAGAACTTCTGTTAAATCTCCTGATTGTCCTCGCCGGTCTCATTGTCTACGAATTCTACATGCGTGAATGGAAAGTGCCCAACCTTGCCATGCAGCTCGCCCTCCCACTGACCGTTAATATTAGTCTTTGTCACTTTTATTATGTCACCTACTTCCAACTTCAACGCGGTCTTGTCGTACGCGTTCGGCACCCTCGCCTGTTTCACTTTCGCGAATGCCGGTAGCGTTCTCTGAATGTTCGATCTTCGCGTGACGGTCGTGGTCGTCGCCTGGCCCGCCTGTGTCGCTTCTGGATGCGATACCTGAGTGTCCGACCCCGACTTTGAGTTGGAGCCCGAACTACCGCCGCTCTCCGGTCGTGAATTGTTCTCTATTATCATGTGGCTGTCCTCGTCGTATTTCTGAACATACGGGACAGGTACCGAGCCAAGTTGGCCGAGACTGTTTCTAGCCGTCCACCATTGCTCCTCGTCCTTCGACACCACAGTGAGTATTTCACCTGTGTTACAATCGTCGCGTTAAGAGATGACTTGGAATAACTGAGTGAGTCATTAAAATTATAAAAAAAAATTAATTCCATCAACCCATCAACAAATTACATGAAAAAAATACATGAAGTATAGTTTGATATTACAGTTAGGATCAATTTAAGTTAAGCTTTGACTTATTTTAACTCTTTATCTACTAAAATATACTAAAATATACAAGAGATAAAAAATTATTAAATAAGAATATTCAAAAAGTTTCATCGTACCTTTCCTGAAGGGTAGATCATCTGGATCGTTGCCTTCAAAGTCGTACTTTGCGATTACCCTTTGCGTTTTTTTCAGAGCAGGCCTGATCAGTGGTGTGGTATCCAAATAGTGTAATTTGTAAAAGGCCAGAAGGCTAGGAATGTCAGGGAACATCTGATCACCTATCCGGTACCGAACTTGGTCTCCTTGTTGGATCTTGTTAATGATATAGTGGCTAACTTTGCTATCTTCCCTTACACACAGCACAAAGTCACCATGTATGGAAGTGCTATCCCGCACCAAAAATACACCACCTTCCTTCTCACCCATTAACAAGTCAGAAGCATCCTGTCGCGACATAGCACCGAAGTACCAGCTAAAAGAAAATCAGATACGTCAGTGTGTCTTAAGAATGCAAAAATATGCAAATCTGTCAAGGACATGTGTGCAATTAAAACTGTCCAAGAAAATTAATTTCTTTCTCAATAAATCACAAGAGGAAAACACATAAAGCAAAGTTTGCTGTCACAGATACAAATTGAAGTTAGCTAAGCTTTAACCGATTCTCTGTCCGAAAAAGCAAAACATGAGATAAAAAACTGTATAAATTATATTTAATTATAATAAATAATTGCAAAAGCAATCTCCAATAACGCAGAAGTCATCCAAAGAATATCAGAAAAATGACAAAGAAAAACCTACGCCGATCTTCTACTCCTACTTTACATTGTTTGCAAATGATACTCTGAAGCAAATTATGACTCATATCGCACGGGCAAAAGATGATTTATCCAGTGCTTCAAAGAGAATACACACAGCTAAAGTATGAACTATTTCACAAGATCTACACGAGACGGCAGTCAAGCATCCACGACACAAGTCGCGATCTCAAAACGACATTATCCCGCTACAAAATACATGACAAGTCGGATCGCTCGATGAATGAAAACACGAGTATTTTCATGTGACACGCACCTAGACTTGTCGTACTGATCGAAGGTCGCAGCCATTGTCGCGCCCGTTATTCCCGATCGCACGGTCCGAGAGCAGCGAAACGATAACTTCTTCCCTCGTCAATTATCAATTAATACACTGTTACGGGGCCGCGCCGATAGTGAGAGCCCGTCGGCGAAACGCCCGCATAGTAAGAGGCAGCCGCGGCAGCAGCAATGCGAGTGACTTCGCAAATCACAGGCGACGGGGCACAGATGTTGTATCTGTCGCGCGATTTCACCACGTTCGCCGGCACGGAACTGCGCGGAACTGTCCCGGATCTCCCACGGGAACACTCCTCTTCCTCCTTCGCGCGAGCGCGATCAAGTCAATCACTTGTTATCCGCTGAACGTGCCTCGCACGGTGCGATCTCGTGGCGGCGTATTGTCGACAACATGTTGGCCGACCGACAGTGTCAGACTTTCATCGGCGTGTTTCTCACGTCGCTCGACGTAGTCGCGATCGACGAACGCGAACGCTCACTCCTCGTGTTCTCGGTCGCTCGCGCAAAGTCAACGGAAGCTACATCGACGCTCGTTCGTCGCGCGAAGTCCCGTCCCGTGAGGCGAGCTGGACTTGCCTGGATCTCACAAAAATGGTCGCCGAGACTAGTGATCTGTTCTTTTCAGCTGCACTGCTGAACTGATGCAATAAGTTAAAGTGAAACAAATATATGTTTTCTCACTCTAACTTTGCACCAGTTCAGCTGAAAAGAACAGACCATAGAGTTGCGTTCCGTTTCACACATTATGCGCGCATTCCCTACAGTATACGTGACGTGAACTGTAGATAAATGCGCGTATAACGTGAAACGGAACGCGGTCTGGCACGATATCCGTCGCGCCTTACGATTGGTTCACACGCGCGCGTCTATCGATGGATCGATTCATGTCGAACGAGCGCGGCTGCCTGTGAATCGCACCTAGCGAGCGAGTTTTAAACGGGGCTAACTTCACGCGACCGTGTTGCTAATTTCATCATTGATACGATCGTTATTTTTACAGAAAATAAATGTATATAAGTGAAAAATAGACATTTCTATTATTCTGCCATATTCTTCGAATATTAAGACTCCTAGCCTCTCGCCGCGACCATCATGATTTGTGACGTTGATTTGTGACGTCAGAAGCGAAAAAATGTATGTTCAAAATTACTGCCAAGTAATCGATTAAGCACACCTTTAAAATAGTCCGATAAAAATAGTTCTTTCCTCTTATTTTACCAATCAATAAGTAATTGTAAAATTAACGTGACATGCAACCTTCCTTTTTAACCATTTCTTCATTATTTTGTCACGTTAATTTTACGTTTATTTATTGATTATTAAAGCAACAGGATTTAAAATGTTAATTAGAAGCTAAATGTATGCGTTATGTATGTAACTAAAATGTTCATACATTTTCATATTACGTAATAAAATACATGATTAATATCATCAAAATTACTGTAAAAGCAGCGCCTACTTTTGCTATACAATTGTTTGATTAACTATATAATAATCGCATGATTTATTCTAAGCAGAACCAGGTTTATTGCGTGTTCTACTTGCACTACTGTTATAATTGTACACATAAATAATAGCTACTAATCGATTTAAAAAAAATATTATTACTACAACGGAGAATACAACGGAGAATTTCTTCTTTATCTCGTTATCAGTATTCTTCTTATCTCTGCCAGTATTTTTCTTATGTTTCGTTTTCAACCGGTTGGGCGGTGCCTGGCCGAACTAAAAGATACACGTATTTTTATTTTCTATTTTCTCGCATCTGCTTTGACTTCGACTATGTCAGTCTTACTTGCACATGCCAGAGGCTGAAACTTTATATCGTCAACGGCAAAGCCACCGTTACTCGCACTTCCCTCGAGGATCAATCGATACGAGGTGCGCGTCTCAATCGTCACTTGTGCCGCCATCCACACTGGTCGTGGATTGTTCAATCCCTTCGCGGTCAGTGACCATAACTGTAAGGAAGGCACAAAGAACATGAAGTAAAGAGTTTAAAGCAAAACGAATCACATATCCAGACAGCCAAACCTACAAAAATATATTTTGCGCACTGCCTGCTAAAAATTTTGTCAGCAGTTTGCTAACGGAAATACAATAGGAATATGAGCTAGCAATATGAGATGACAGACCGAGCAGGAATCAAGCAGGATGTGTTTCGTAACTATTAAAATGCATTTAAATGGAAAATACTACAGATTCTGCTCGGTTTCTGCCGTCAATCTGTTGTTAATTAAGTTATCAAGTTATGTTAGCAGTTCTGCCGACAGAACACAAGTTTAATGCGAACATAGATGGCTATGGATCTGCTACGGTATTCTGATCGCATCTGATCGCTGCCAATTTGCCGGCATATTGCTAATTGGGATAGTTCTCATTTTCAGGAATGCATCGAATATTGTGTTTGATGTTCTCATACCACTTGCTCCTGCTCTTGCTCGCCGTTGCTCTCCTCGTTACCATCTTCTTCAGCAGGTGCCTTAATCACCCGCAGAGTAGTGGACTCCTCCACGCCGAAGGCAGCGAACCAGAAGGTGAAGCAGACGAACTCCTCGTCGGGTGAAGCGCTGACGACAGGCGATCGCAGCTGTACCGTCGTCGACTGCTTGTTGTTTGTGAAGATATCGAAGAACACAAAGTCGCCTGTCGCGCCGAACGTTCTGTCCAACAGCTGAGCCGGTCGGTGGGTTTGAAAGGCGCGTTGCCACATCACTGCCCGGTCGTTATCGGAGACAGTCGTGTTCTCCCACCCGCACAGACCCTTTTCAAAGCTGCAGTCCTCTGCGCGGACTGCGGCGCTCAGTGGTTTCACTGTGAAAATGTCGTAAAGAAATAGTTGATTTTACTGATTAAGTGCGCTTCGAGAACTTAGCGCACCTAATCAAAAAAACTATTTAAATTAACTATTTCTTTAGAGTTCCGGTTTGTTTTACAATAGTTCTAGAGTTCTATATCATATATAACAATAGTTTTAAAGAAATAGTTGATTTTACTGATTAAGTGCGCTTCGAGAACTTAGCGCACCTAATCAAAAAAACTATTTAAATTAACTATTTCTTTAGAGTTCCGGTTTGTTTTACAATAGTTCTAGAGTTCTATATCATATATAACAATAGTTTTAAAGAAATAGTTGATTTTACTGATTAAGTGCGCTTCGAGAACTTAGCGCACCTAATCAAAAAAACTATTTAAATTAACTATTTCTTTAGAGTTCCGGTTTGTTTTACAATAGTTCTAGAGTTCTATATCATATATAACAATAGTTTTAAAGAAATAGTTGATTTTACTGATTAAGTGCGCTTCGAGAACTTAGCGCACCTAATCAAAAAAACTATTTAAATTAACTATTTCTTTAGAGTTCCGGTTTGTTTTACAATAGTTCTAGAGTTCTATATCATATATAACAATAGTTTTAAAGAAATAGTTGATTTTACTGATTAAGTGCGCTTCGAGAACTTAGCGCACCTAATCAAAAAAACTATTTAAATTAACTATTTCTTTAGAGTTCCGGTTTGTTTTACAATAGTTCTAGAGTTCTATATCATATATAACAATAGTTTTAAAGAAATAGTTGATTTTACTGATTAAGTGCGCTTCGAGAACTTAGCGCACCTAATCAAAAAAACTATTTAAATTAACTATTTCTTTAGAGTTCCGGTTTGTTTTACAATAGTTCTAGAGTTCTATATCATATATAACAATAGTTTTAAAGAAATAGTTGATTTTACTGATTAAGTGCGCTTCGAGAACTTAGCGCACCTAATCAAAAAAACTATTTAAATTAACTATTTCTTTAGAGTTCCGGTTTGTTTTACAATAGTTCTAGAGTTCTATATCATATATAACAATAGTTTTAAAGAAATAGTTGATTTTACTGATTAAGTGCGCTTCGAGAACTTAGCGCACCTAATCAAAAAAACTATTTAAATTAACTATTTCTTTAGAGTTCCGGTTTGTTTTACAATAGTTCTAGAGTTCTATATCATATATAACAATAGTTTTAAAGAAATAGTTGATTTTACTGATTAAGTGCGCTTCGAGAACTTAGCGCACCTAATCAAAAAAACTATTTAAATTAACTATTTCTTTAGAGTTCCGGTTTGTTTTACAATAGTTCTAGAGTTCTATATCATATATAACAATAGTTTTAAAGAAATAGTTGATTTTACTGATTAAGTGCGCTTCGAGAACTTAGCGCACCTAATCAAAAAAACTATTTAAATTAACTATTTCTTTAGAGTTCCGGTTTGTTTTACAATAGTTCTAGAGTTCTATATCATATATAACAATAGTTTTAAAGAAATAGTTGATTTTACTGATTAAGTGCGCTTCGAGAACTTAGCGCACCTAATCAAAAAAACTATTTAAATTAACTATTTCTTTAGAGTTCCGGTTTGTTTTACAATAGTTCTAGAGTTCTATATCATATATAACAATAGTTTTAAAGAAATAGTTGATTTTACTGATTAAGTGCGCTTCGAGAACTTAGCGCACCTAATCAAAAAAACTATTTAAATTAACTATTTCTTTAGAGTTCCGGTTTGTTTTACAATAGTTCTAGAGTTCTATATCATATATAACAATAGTTTTAAAGAAATAGTTGATTTTACTGATTAAGTGCGCTTCGAGAACTTAGCGCACCTAATCAAAAAAACTATTTAAATTAACTATTTCTTTAGAGTTCCGGTTTGTTTTACAATAGTTCTAGAGTTCTATATCATATATAACAATAGTATATACAAATTAAATATAATTAAAACGTACAACCAGATAATGCATACGCGTGAAAAAATCGATCGATCATACGTTTAGCAGGAATGTCTAACGTTAAAATCGATAATAGTCAAGTACGAGGCGAAGATTTAAATATTGGAAGATAAACGAAGTCGTAATGTGCTCACCACTACAGTTTCCCGTGTAAAATGCAATATCGTCGATTCCTATGCTACCACTCGCTCTATTCGGGCCCCAAGTACCCTCGAAAACGATGTTGAAATCTGTCTTCTCGTTGATGTTAGATTGAGCGTAGCTCCACGTAGGACCTTGGTTATTATATAATTGCCATATCGGCTTGGCTTCCGTCGACGTGTCGCCGACTGTTTGTACGTATAATCGCAAGACGCCTGTGAAAGATGAAAAATACACTATTCTTATTTCGTGAACAACATTCTTATATAATATTTACTTTACATATTTTTATAAAATATTAATGTCCATTTTAAAAGAAATCAATTTATCCTGCGTGCAACTAGAATAACGAATAAAAAGAGATCAATTTTCTAGTTTTAAAGTTTAAAAACTTTACAAAATCAATTTCTTAGAATTCCTTACCCAAGCTAGGTCCTGTGGAGTCGATGAAGGGCTCGAACATAAAGTACCAGAACGTAACACATAGCGGTTCTTCGGAACCCTTCATCTCCCGACTGACCAGCTGAGCAGTGCCGCCTCCGGACGATCGCGGACCACCCCGCAGCCGCGCGAGTCCCAGAAAGAACTCATTGCGTCGGTTAACCGTGTGTCCGTTGCTGTAGGGCTTTCTCTGATTTCTCGGACCCAACACCTGCGTGGACACTCTCTCCCACTCGACGCGGTCCGGGTCGCGCGTGTTGATCCACTCGCACTCGTCAACTTCGAAGGTGCAGTCTCGCGGAATCGGGCCGGCTACTTGCGGCGAGACTGCCGAGTCGATGTGAACAAAGAATGAGAGAATTGAATGGAAATCGTCAGGAATAACTCGAGCAACGTTCAAGCAACGGGAACTTACTGGGACAGGCACCTTGTCCGTACGAGATATCATCAATGGCGATATCACCCATGCCGGTGTTGCCCACCGACGCCTCGAACATTAATTGGAAGTCGTCGAGCGAGCTGATCGTCACCTGCGACATGAACCAAGCGTTACCGGCATTCCCGGATAGTCCCCAAACCTCCTGCAGCTGGTTGTCCGAGCTGCGAAAGTGACGTAGGTAGAGCTTGAGGTAACCGATCCCGGATCCGAACATGTGGAACCAGAAGTGCATGCACATCGGCGCATCTGCGCTGGTCGACGGGAAGTTCGAGCTTATCAGCTTCGCCGTGTCGCCAGGTCGTCGCGGGAAGCTGGAATCGATGTACGCGTAACCGCCTGCGGTGGCGCGATCGCTGGAGCTGTCCATTGCCGGGCCAGTAGTGGGATTGTCGCTGCCATGACTCTGAAAACACGGTTTCTCCAAGTACATGTCCATGATCCGAGCCGCGTAAAACGATCGTAGGCGTCATTCGAATAGCGCACTTACTATGGTCCAATCGAAATCATCTTCCGCGTCGTTACTCCAGTCACAGAAGCCACCGGCGAAGTTGCAGAATCCAACGCACGACGTGCCAGGCTGCAGGTCTATGTCATCAATGGCGATGTACCCGCGATACAGACGCGATGGGTCCGTGGAGTCCACCGGCACACCTTCGATGATCACCTGATGGTCAAGACTTCTGTTTAATTTACCCAAGCGTTAAATTGATACAGGAATCTTATGGAATATACAACTTAAATGTCTAAGAGAAATCTGAAAAAGACATCTGAAAGATATCCTACTTGATTTAGACGTCTTCATGATATTCCCAAGACGCATTTTGAACATTTGTGTTATCTGGGCACTTTTCTTTTGACAGGATATCTTTTACTTACTATGTTTTGTGTAAGACAGTTTTTTCTTGTATTTTAAGAAGAAAGGATCCCGACATACAAACCACATGTCAAGATCATCATTGACAGACCTCGAGGATCCCGATGAACGACTAGCAGCGAACGACACATGACACACGTACGCGACCAAGTGCAAACTTTTATTTTGACGGCATATTTCTGCTTGAAAAGTACTTCGTTAATATCAATTCAACTTGTTTAGTGTTTATCCGGAAAAACTTTCGAATCAACCTGATATGTGTAACAATTACTTATCGTTTACTTAGACGAATCTTCGATGACTGAAACAAATTACGATGGCATACCGAGTGCAGTTTGGGGTACGTGTAGAGTATTTGTGCTGGTTGCCATAATCCGAGCGTATAATACTGTGCGTGCCACAGCACGCGCTCCTCCGCGACCTCCACCGGTTCGCAAGGTATCGGCACCGTGGCATTTTCTGCGGGTTCCTCCCCGGGCTGTTCTTTCTTGAACGAGAACTCGTCCACGCCGACGTGCAGCAGCACTCGCAGCCCTGCGATGCTGAGGCCGTCCATGGTGTACTTGAACATGAAGCAAGTGCCGGAAACTCCGGTGCTGCCTAACTGTGGGCTGTGCAGAAGACCACCGGAGCTCTTGAACTTCAGATCCTTTGATGGTACATACGACGTCTCCACAAAGGCATACCTAGCCACATTTATTTTTGTTGAAGATCACCTTTATCTATTGGAACATTAAGTGAAATATATATATATATAAACACGACATTCAAGCTCACCCTCCTTCCATAGTGCTACTCGTAGCATCAGCTGCCGGCCCACCCAACCAGTTAGTACCCATCCCGGTACCAGACATCCAATCCAATGCGGCGTTACCATTTTGCCACTCGCAGAGCGGCATCGAGGGAGACGGTCCGAAGTCGCAAAAGACTTCATCGACGGTGACTGTCGGCGGTGGTGCCGTAATCGTAGGGAATCTCGCATATTAACACACGAAATAGCGTGTAATCGTGTTGTATATATAACCACAGTTTTAGCTAATTAATTTTGGGAAGATGAAGTATGAAACTGCTACTTTCGAAATACCTTTGTGAGGAGGGATTTCTTTGCGCAAGAGTGGTAGGATATGGAGGTCCAGATGACAGAGACGTTTCCGTGGTGAAAGGCGCAGTGCTGCGGGTCGGAAGGATATCCGGCCTACCTGGCCACTGCCTGGGCTCGATGCGCTCCACTTCGTCCAACGGTTCGCGATCGACGGAATTGACGGGAGGTTGTCGCGAATCGATTGAATCGGCAGATTCCTCATTGCCCGTCGCATCATTAACTCCGTTGTTCACGAAACTTCTCCTCCAGTCGGGCGCGTAGCTCGCGTTCACGGCACCTACGAGATCTATCTGTTCGCCGAGCATTGCATTCAAGGTCGTCGACGGGTACCAGGTCATGCCCTGCGACGAAGAGAACAACCAGCAACTCAGCAACAGAATCCACCACATATCCGGTCGCGGGTCCACTTTCTCTTCTCCTATTTTTCGCAAGGTTTGCACTTGGTCGCGTACGTGTGTCATGTGTCGTTCGCTGCTAGTCGTTCATCGGGATCCTCGAGATCTGTCAATGATGATCTTGACATGTGGTTTGTATATCGGGATCCTTTCTTCTTAAAATACAAGAAAAAACTGTCTTACACAAAACATAGTACGTAATATTAACGTTATTCATTCGACTGTGGCAATGTTAAACGATAGGCCGAGAGATTGAGTGCAAGAGTAAGATAATCGGTTTAATTCGCAAGATCTACTTTAAACGCAAGGTTTTATCAAAAATGTTGAACAAAATCTAATGTTCAACAACAATTAAGTGCATTAAACGTGTAAAAATGTATTAAAATATACAAATATATATAAAATAAACAAGTGTTAAAATACAGTTCGAAATTATTCAGCCGCGAATACGTTTTTACTCAACACTAAAATCTAAGGTAGATTTTGCAGATGATGGACTCACATTCCTGCACTACAGTCTTCAACTTTCCGATTCTTTTATACCGATCACGTGGAGATGTTCGTGGACAACGATAACAAGGCCGGCGGCGTGATATCTGTACCAACGAGATGCGAACTGTACGGTTCTCCTGGGTCGTGGACATTAGGTACAGATTGAAATAGTGTATCCGCACGATTCCGTACGGTTCCGGCCTCGGTTTCCGGTTGTTACGCTTCCCGTGTGCGCTCACACACGTTGAACAATGAGATTCCATCGATGCAGAATGCCGCGCAATAATGAGATAAAATCTATCCATTTCCATTGGCGCTAAATCGGTTCCGCGTGTTGCGCTTCCGAAACGATAGGATTTTCAATCGCCAACGTAACACAAGCTCGATCATCATTAATTTTATTTCCTACTGAATTAGACTGTTAATACACTGCTTGAGATGAAGGAGTTTGGGCTCCATACTATACGCGTTTTTACGTTATACGTTATAAAATATGTCTTCAATTCGATGCGACATCATTCTTATAAAATCAACAATATTGTCGAATGCAATAAAAAGCGCCTTGAGATTTCTACTTCAACATTCTACTAAAATAATTTAACGTGCGACTCACGCAATAGAAATACTTGATTCCGATTCGTTCAATTGTTAAAATTGTCTACTTTGTCAATTTCGTTCCGTTCAATTCGACGGCTTCAGGAATTTTAAGAAAACGTGTGGTCCAAAATTAACAGGTTCTCGATTGGCGAGATTAATGATTCGCCCGACATTCAGATACACTCGAACGATATAAGGGACTAGAAAGGGGCAGAGCACGAGTTGATCAGTGCGTGGTCGATTCGAGCTTTGCTTCCTCAGCATCTTCGATATCAGGTTCACGATTGACGCCGATGTTCTTTCAGGTAGAGGCTGCAAATAGTCGAATCCTAACTTCGTAATTTCGACCAGACTCTAAAATAATCATTAAAAATATATTCACTTTGATTGTTACAGAACACGTGCGTTTTCAACGTTTTTTTACACCTTGCAAGAAACGTCGTTTTTTATGAACGCACACAAGATAAATCGAAAACTCGTATTCCACAATTAATTAATTTTATTTACGGTGGCAGGGAATGGAAGCCTCTTCGTAATCATCTCGTACAATACAACGCCCATACTCCATATATCGCACTTAAAGTCGTATGGCTGTGCAGTCAGCATTTCTGGGGCCATATAATAGTAAGATCCTGCCCGACAAGTTATGTATTCTCTAGTAAAGAAAAGAAAGAAGATGAAATAAAAATAGAATAAGTAAGAGAGAGAAAGAAATAGAGAGAGAAAAGTTGGAAAATTAATTCTTTCAATTTCGATTGGATATTTAAGAATCGTTTAGGTTTATAATATATAAAAATTAGTTTATAATATCGATGCCTACTCCTGAAAATTCTTTGAGAAACCGAAGTCGCCGATTTTTACGATATCTCCGCGGCTACCGGTTAGCATGATGTTCTCTGGTTTCAAGTCTCGGTGAATGATCTTTTTCAAATGAATATGATGTACTCCTAGGGTAACTTGTGAAAACAGATATAGAGCGTCCTGTGAAAAGATATTCTCGATGTATTTCATTTTCCAAAGTATCCAGTTCTCTGTATGCATAAAGGAGTTAGTTACTTTCTCCTTGAGAGGCATCTCTTGTTTCTCCAGCAAATCCTTAAGTGTGCATCGAGTTGCGTACTCCATAAGTATGTAACTGTAATTGCCTGCTAACCATGCTCCGTGATAAGACACTATATTTGGATGTCGCATCTTGCGCAGACATTGCACCTCCTCGAGCACAATCTGAACCACAAAACGTACATGGAAAATGTACTTGTACCCGGACAACGAAAATCAACGTATTGCGCAATTCTATACCTTAGAGGACAAATGATTCATCGTATCTAGATTTTGTTCTTTTATGACGAACGGTTTTGAGTCCTTCTTTCTTCTCACCAAGTATACGACTCTAAAAATATACATTTATATTGTAGCAGAAAATTAATACTGCAATTCTAAGCAAATATACGTGTAAATCGTAAAATCGTAAAGTTGTAGCTTACAAAAAAAATCGTAGATATTTACGAATTATCATATGACACACGGTCCGCATAAAATTGCAGATCTGCTCATAAGTTTTTACGAGTTTTACGAGAACAAGTTACAAATTTTACGATTTTATCTAGAATTGCAGTATAAATCTTGATTTGTATACGTATAGTTACGTTTGTTCCGAATAATAATAATAATAGTATGTACCCGAACGTTCCGTTACCGAGTGTGCTCTCAAATCTGTAGTCGTCGATGCACGTGTACATTTTTACTCTTACAAGAGACGAATAGAGAGATGAAGATAGAATACCTTAAAGCAAGATTTAATTTCGTCTAAGACAATTGCGAAAATATCATTTTGTCTGTGACACTCGGTTTTATCTGTCAAAGACTGTTTACTTTGTTGTGGTAAATCATCTTAAATAGGACACTGCTAGGAACACTGATATTATGACGTTTCACAACGTAAATTCACATGCCGGTTAAACAGGATAGGACAGAACTAGCGTCGCTTTCGTTAATTCCACTAATCTTCTTTGCAAGAATCAAATCGACAATGGATACTAAAGATGTTGATAAATTAAAGTTACAGTTACTTTTTTTATTTACTTCTTTTTATACAAATAATGCAACGCAGATTTATCTAAAGCATTTTCACCTATACTATATCGAGAAAAAACATCACGATTATCAAACATATATATATGCATCATACATACATATATATATATATGTATATGCATGTATGTATATGTATGTATGTATGTATGTATGTATGTATGTATGTATATATATATGTATGTATATATATATATGTATGTATATATATATATATATATGTATGTATATATATGTATGTATGTATATATATATATATATATGTGTGTGTGTATATATATATGTATATATATAGTATATATATATATATATATATATATATATATATTCTTTTCTTGTCTAATCGCATTGCATGCCCTATAGTAATAATGTTGAACCCCAAAATAGGCGAGTTAATATGAATTGTGTGACAGTGAATATCGCGTAACTACGAAAATATTAAGAAATTTTTTACAATTAAATTTTAGAATGATGTAAATTAGTTTGACCATTCTCTAAATGATGACGACACAATGGTACTCACAACGAAAGATACACAGCTACTTCATTAGTGTTAACAAAGCACTTAACGACTATATGACGTACGTATGTTTTGAAAATCCAATATGTACGTTATAAATCGATGTGTTGTTGGGAAAGAAAGAAAAATAGAGATAAATAGAGATAGATAGATACATAGATAGATAGAGAAAAGAGAAGAAAGGCAGAAGAGATTATTTATTCAGCTCTGGATTAAAAGGACTAAAAGGAAGAACAGAAAGTAGAGAGGAAAAATGTTGTGTGAAATAGATAGAAATATAGACGGAGAAAAAAATGAAATAATTATTGCAATATTTACTCGCGGATGAGAAAGCAAACCACCTTATGCCCTGGCACAACGCGGGGATAGATGATATTGCAATATATAAATGTATATATCTTTACTCTGATATCTTTTGAACTTTGTCGTTGCCGACCGCATTTCAAGAATTATTACTAGAACTGTTATTAGACTCTATCGTATTAGGGCTATCGCTTCCGACGGACGCAGACACGCGTGATTGCTTCAAGTTGTCCAAATACTCTTGTTGCGACGTCGCCAGCACTTGAGAAAGTATATCGCTATCTTCCCAATCGGTCAGACCTGGCAAATTAGAAAGTCATTAGAGAGATCACTGTGAAAGCTATAGCTATTAGAAATCTCTATGGAACTCTGATAGTTATCCTCTCATTAAATGTTTCTGCGATAGAGCATCATGTAAAATGAATTCGTGCACACAAGGATAACTCAGTATGTTTAAAAGTAATTTCACATAAACTGACTTTTAGAACAAATTCCTCTCAAGTTTGTTATTCCAAATCAAGAACTTCGTTTCGTATTCTCACCGAACACTTCAGGAGGAAGTCGATTGAACAATGGGATATCGGGTGATGCATGCGCCTCCTTGCTACTTCCCGGTACAGGTTCCTGCGGTGTCACTTTTATTTCAAACTCTGACGGCAAGTGGGATCCTTGAGTCGCCGTCTGGTGTTGCGGCGATCTTTTGCTATATCGTACTGTGTCGCTGACCTAACAATTATAGCAGAAAACTTCCTTTACATACACGACACCATGAAACTCCGCGCAGAATTCATGTCATTATATCATTATATCAGTGCAAGACGGACCTTTGGAGAATTGCGTAAATTATCTTGGCTAGTTTGAGTTGTCGTCGGTGACGACGTATGGCTACGTTGCTGTCCACGACCTCCATGCGAATGAAAGTGCGAATGATTATGTTGCGCGCTCGTAACTGTGCTCGTACTGCTACTACTGGCTGAACGCTTGATTCAAAAGTCACAAGACTAAGTTTTGGTTTTTCTTCAATAAAGATATATAAAACTACGATGATCGTGACGATCGTCTTTACTTACTGCTTTACGCATCTCGTTGTCGCGTAGCCATTGCAAGTAACTTTCTCTTGCCACTTGTTCCTCGATAGCCTCGTTAGTTGCTTCCCAGTCGGTGGCTTTTATCTTATCCTCCAGCATTGTCTGTTGCGAAATCAAAGTCATACAGAGCGTCAAATTAATTCATTGGAATTAATAATCACCTGTTCGATGTGTAATTCCTCGCTTTGACGAACCGCATCTGATATCAGAGCTCGATCAGCGGCACCAGGATTGTATGCTGGTAAACCAAGACCGACGCCTACGGTAGCCTTATACGGATCGACTATGCTGTTGTAGTGACTATCACGTTGATACGACAGCCTGATTGGTTCATTATCGCTTTTTACCGTGGTATGGAAGATATCGATAGGCTCTGCAAGAAGTTTGCTCGATAATACAATCAAGTACTGCTGCAAGAGGAAAATTAATTTCATTGGATCAACCAAATATTTGGTGAAATATAAACGAGCCAGAATTCCTTTCAAGTTTTCAAGTTTTCTGGCTAGTCAAAGTTAATACATATTTCAGAATTTGGTTAATCCAACCAATCTTTTTTCCCGTATGGGAACTTGGACGCTAATAAGTGAGAATAACGACACATACCAGTACTATAACAGTACAATTGGATGCTACGATTGTACATTTCCGACATTGCATGCATTTCTATATGATTCCCATGAACGTACTCCAGCCTTTTCCTATTCACATAGTTACTAAAGTCTTCCGCTGCCACGAAATTCCGGAAGAACTCCTTGTTGGAAGCCTGAAAGAGATGTCGTTCAGTCACATTAAGTCACAACAGAATAACGAAGTTAAAATTACCTGCAGTTATCGTAAACATATAATAAGTCGTATCGTAACTCACAATATAATCCATACAATGCTTCCGTACAACGCCGTGCATCTCTTGATCGCCATAAACCTGATCCGCCACCGCTCTGAATAGACAAGCTCCATCCTCGTCCATCTTTTTCACGATAAAGCCCTTTTTCCGCATATGCTTTTCAAACCATCGATCTCTCTGAACAATCACGAGTACTTAGTGTAATATATGAACAGCATATTCGACTTAGCATATTTAAACTTAATACTAACTTCCTGCCATTCAGCTAATGTAAGATTATTTCCAGTGCGTCCTGTGTATTCATCTCCACTGTTGTAACCATTTGTCAATTCGTGTTCCAAATTAGATGCATTTCCAACGATGCTCACTCTCCCATTGACACTGGTGTCTGTTCCTGAAGAAATGCAATTGTTATCTTCTCAAGTTCCATTGTTATAAGTTTCTCAATTCAAATCAACAAAAGAATTACCTTGCATACCACTACAAGATGCAGCGGGTGGAGTAGCCTGTCTCTCACGCTCCCGTTCTCTCTCCCTCTCCCTACCTCTATCTCTCTCTCGCTCGCGTTTGGCGCGTGAGGATCTACCAATATAGCTACTAAAAGATTAGTAGATTCCTTATTACATACATGAAGCAGGAATACGTATTATATACAAACACACAATGGTCCTCATCATATAATATCTCATATATCATAACAAAAATAAATATAAATATTACAAAAGTATTGAATTTGCAGCAAAGTGATACCTAATCTGGTTGAATTCTAGCTCTCTTTTTGTATATTCTGACTCTCTCTAGTAACCTCAGTGTTTTGTGACTCTTTTAATTACCTGTGGGGACTGACCCTTTGTCGGTGACGTTTACCATGACTGGGACCGCTTTCTTCAAAGTGCTTCTCCTCACGACGGTCTACGCTTGCCTGTAACAAAAGTATTATATGTTAACACAAAAACATATCTCTGCAGAAAATCCTGGGATCAAACATTTGTGATTAGTGATCGTGCATGGCAGTCAGCATTGTGCGTTACAGCTGATTGCTCTCAATAGCAATTAATGTAGTCATTCTCGCCTGGACGTTAAATCCATGTCGGTCTTTCGTTAGTCACAATTCTCCAAAATTCTTAAGGATTACGATTTATATCACACTCTCGACGCACGAAAACGAAAGAAAGAAAAAAAAGAAAGTAGAGAACAAAGAACCTATATTAGTGACAAGACCAAGGAGGAAACAAGGTTCTCTCTCTCAAAGTTTATACCTCGTACGAGCTGGCGGCCAGCACTACGGAACCGGATGCGTGATCAGCTTGGATTCCGTGCAAGTCAACGGTGAATCCGCCGCCTTCGCGCACCTAGTCGCGTGTTTTTCGGTAAAATCTGTCTTAGAGCATCTCGGTATGCGAGTTCGCGATAAATAATGACGATATATATATATATATATATATATATATATATATATATATATATATATTATATATATATATATAGAGAGAGAGAGAGAGAGAGAAAAAGAGAGAAAAAAAGACAAATACCGAAGAGAACACGTTTCACATTGTCACTCGCTCACCTGATAAGGGCTGTTCGGCAACGCGATGCTGCCGGAATTGTGCTCGTTCTGGACCACGCTATGGTGAACGTCGACCTCCGTGCCTGCGCCTGGCTCTCGCGTACGGTCCTTCGACGCGTTTGTCTTCTTCTTTGATAGGATCGTCATGATCAGCAATGATTAATTCTCTCGTCCCGATCTGTGTGACCTTATGCGGTCCGTCCGTCCGTCCGTTCACGAAACTCGTCGCGGAGTTGTTACGTCGACCGTCCGTAGTCAGCGACGAATCACCTCGTTATGTCGGTACAAGCTGCTGCTGTTCCTGCACGTTGCAACTGGATCGAACGGTCTCCTTGATCCGCGACACCACTGATAGAAGGTATGGGCAAACGGCGGCGATCACCAGGCACCTCTATTTATTATTTTTCATAAGCAGACCCTGGCTAATCAGATTTGCACTCGTAGCTCCGATACGTATACCTTCCCCCGAAAAAAGAGCGTTATCCAGTCCCCTTGGCGTCAACTGTCGGTCGTTGCGTCACTCTCGGCGAGGAACTTTTCGGTCAGGATGACGTTGCTCCGCGCTCACCGTGAGACATTGTAGCGCCGAGCGGGAGAAAGAGAGATAAACAGATAGGTCGTTAAACGATGCCACACGGAATGTTTTGTCGGGCGGCCATGTTCGCTCGTTGCTTCGTAGGATTCAAGATCGTGCGGGATGTCGGAGCATAAAATTTACGAGATATATAGCACGCGCGCGCGTGTGCCACCATGCGTAATGGCGTCTCCACATCGACATACTCAGGGCTTGAACACCGTCAGTGACATCTTTGTGATAACGCGTAAGGCATCGAGAATAATAAACGGGGTAAGTTACCAGCAAAACTAATCGCTAAATTTTTAGATTGCATTTATATATCTGCATTTTCTGAATTATTTTGGAAGGGTCCCGATTGCCCACAGTACGATTGACCACAAATTGTAATGATTGGTTCGATCTGGTAATTCACTAGATAATTCTTAACATCGGTTGGTTTGTGTGCAATCGTATTGTAGGCAATCGGGACGCTCTCAATTACTTTATACTCTTTCTGCTTTTTTCTTGCCCATACATGTTATACTAAACTAGATTGCTAACACACCATCATTGCACATAGCATGGCTTGCGTCCGATAGAGTTTCCGGTGTATGCGAGAAAATGGCCGCTACCGCCGCATATTTTCATACGTTTAGTCATAAAATTCTTTTGTTGGAAATGAGCAGAGCAAATAACGTCCAATACCATTTATTTTTTTGTTGCGACATTTTTTGATGCAATAAGATGCATTTTGATTTTACGACAGTAATTTAATAGCAGGCTGACTTATATTGCAGATGTAAGATATCCACACAAGTGACACACAGGACCGCCGCCATTTTCTCACATACAACTGGAAACCTAAAGACCGGTTTATGATGGCCATAATCCATTAACTTATGCCGGGACCGTAAAAAATTGACCAATCGCAGTCGATTATTCTTCTATAATTCGACTGATTAGTCAATTTTTTAGGCCCGTTCTACAATATGTCATATGTTGAAGTCGGATATCGCAACGCAATCAACGGTCCAATCAGGAGAACTCGCCTCGAAAAACAAATCCTCTGATTGGCCCATCGGCGCACTCCGACATATGACAGCGACATATTTAGAACCGGCCAAAGAGTTGGTTTATTTAAAGTTTTATGACTCCTGCACACAGGACGCGGTAATGCTTGCCGCGCGGCGGAAGTCCGTGCGACAGCCAAACAATATGTTGTTTTTCCGTAAGAACTAGAAGGTTATTACGGGAAGCAGCATATTGATTGGCTGTCGCTCGAACTTCCGCCGCGCGGCAAGCATTACCGCGTCCTGTGTGCAGGAGCCATTAGTGCTGCAATTCTAAGTAAATATACAACTAAGGTCCAGTTCCACAACCTTTAGTTAACTTAATTAACCGGTTATTCCATTGGACTTGACCAATCGCATTTAGCATTAAAAAGAGTTAACCCAAGTAGAACAACGTTATCTTAAAGTATTTCATTTTACTATATAAAATTAAGTCAGGATAACTTTATTTTCGGTAAAAAAGTTAAGTTTCTGTTTAGGTTAGTTAAGTTTCTGAAAAGGTTATCTAATGTCCGTCCTTAAGGGCCATAGCACACAGAAAAACTTAAGCAGTAAGACGTAAGCGTAAGCAAATTGACCAATCACAGTCGTTGATTCTTGGATCGTAAGAAGAATCAATGATTAGGTTTGTTCTTTCGACCTGAACTGGCTGCACTAGTTCACTAAGTTTGCACTAATGCGTTCTTTCGATCAGAACAGTGCAAGAAAATGTGTTCTTTCGAACAGTGCAGGCTGAACTAGTGCAGCGAGTTCAGTGAACTGACTGCCCTAGGTCTGGAGGTAGAGCAAGCAGTGCAGGGCAGCTAACCGAAAAAATTTAAATTTGTATCTATAACCTGTAAAATCGGTATACTTAGTTGACATTACGTAGAAGAAATAATCTGACGACGGAATCTATAAACAGTAAGTAAATACTTAAATATATAATAAATATATAATGTAGATAAATATATAATAAATATATAATGTAGAATGACATAAAAGAAATATTTAGAATGTTATCCAAACAGCACAAAATATCCGAAAGACATCCTGGGAAGGCTCTTGGACGTTTTTTCGGAGGGATTTGTTGTATGGGTATCCAACACAAAACAGTTTTTAAAAGAAATAGGATTGTTCAACAAAACATAAAATGCTATAAGTGCGAAAACATGACCATAAATTGATCTGTTATTTAATCCAGCCATGTTGTCCGCCATCTTACACTGCTCTAACTTGCTCTTACCCGTTCTTTTCAGACCCATATGTATCTTTGCACTGGTCTGCACTATCTTGAACTTTCTTCAACTAGTACAGTTCCAGTGCAGCCCTAGGTCAGGTCGAAAGAACAAACCTAATGTGATTGGTCAATTTGCTTATTGCTTATGTTTTATTGCTTAAGTTTTTCTATACACCACCAATTTAAATTCTAACCAGAAGTGCCAATATCGAGATTGAATATAAATTGTGGGTGGGACTCGATTGACCACGATACGATTGGACACAGATTGTAATGATTGGTTCGACCTAGTAATTCACTAGATAATTCTTTTCATCGGTTGGTTGTGTCCAATCATACCGTGGTTAATCGGGACGCTCCCTAAATTGTTCATTGAGGTTCAATATAACATGTTTATGGCACGTCGCATTTAAAAGTTGGCTACTCTGCTACTTTTAACCCTCGGTTAGTTTAACCGGAGTTGGTGAAACCGGTCCTAAATTGTAAAATTGTAAAGTTTTTTAGCTTACGTAAAAAACAAAAAAAATCGTAGATATTTACGAGTTATCATATAACATATTGTCCGCATAGAAGATTGCAGATCTATTCATAAGTTCTTATGAGTCTTACGAAAACAAGTGACGAGTTTTATGATTTTGTCTAGAATAGATTCCGATTTATACTCAGAATATATGTTGGTTGCATATTATCTTACAAGATATTTTAGATAATATGTAGCCAATAAACTGGTTTTGCATACGTGTATGTCAAGATTAAGCTCGTATCAGACTACGGATTAAGATTGGTGCAAACCCATGCAGCGGAATAGCGGAGCGCGAACGAGAACGGAACCAATCATGAGCGAAAGCAACACGAGCGAAACTATGGAACGCGCGTGATTGGTTCTGCTCTTGTTCCGTGCTTCGCTATTGCGTTGCATGGGTTTGCACTCTAATATTGAATTGAAAATTAGCCAATCAGAGTAAAGTTCACCAAATTTGAATTTAGTGAATTTTGCTCTGATTGGCTGAATTTCAATTCAATCACAATTCTAATCTATAATCTGATACGGGCTTTAAGCAATTGGAAAGCATCCTATGTTACCTATCTCACATTGGACTCTCACCTTTATGAGTACTTTATTGCGCAAGTCAGTTCTAGAAATTTCCACGGGGATTGGAGAGAGTCGCTGCCGTCTGTCGGCCATTTTCGCGACACACAGTAAATGGTAGCAAAGCGTTAAAGAGGTATATCGAGTATCATCCGTACGCTATTGATCGTCCGAAGAAATTTTTCGAATCTTGAGCGCTAGCTCGAGCTACTTTTCCATTTTAGTAGTACGCAGATTTGACAAGAAAAATGAATGTGTGGACTGGGTGAGTTTCATTGCATTTTCTATCGAGCACGCGTATATTTGGCGTGATTGATATCTCGAAATTCTACGCGACACGCCACTATCAACGTCGGGGTGATTTTGTTTTCTGTCGTGTCAAAATTTGGAACGATTCACTCGTCTCTGTTGCTGACTTATTTTGAAAATTTTGCGAAATATACCTAATTTTTTTCAAAATTGCGCAATATGACGCACTTTCAATAAGAAATCAATATTTGTAGACGCTTAGAATATCGACGACGACGCGGATTTCATTGAATGTGTATCTTACCCGACATTTTTTTTATGTAGAAGATTATTATTCGGTCGATCACTCAACATACACAATAAAGAGAGAAATTAATTGTTAAAATTGCACAAACTATATATATGTAAACATATGGACAGTATGACGGATTTCTTAACCTCAAAAAACGTCAAATTTATCTTGATGCAAAAACAGAATGATGTGAATTGTATAATTTTATGTTGCATACGACCAACCACAGTTGGCCTAACAGCGTATTCGATGAGATTGATCAGATGATGCCCCAGTTTGGCTTCTCCTTTGCACGTGGCTTGCTAGAACCTTTGCATCATCCAATGATGCAGCCACGGATAGGTGCAATGCAACCATTCTTCTTTAGAGATATGAATTTCGTGAGTAAAATGTTTGATCAGTTAATTTTGTGAATCAATAATGATTGGAAGTATCATCAATAATAATTAAAAGTCTTCGTAATTTTATCATACAAAATTATGTATAATTTGCAGGATTTTGCCGTGCCAACAATGACCAACAATTCTCATTCATTCATGCGCCAATCTGTAGTATCTATGTCGAGTGGTCCAGATGGACGTCCAGAAATTTATGAGGAGACTATGTCCACAACAACAGCACCAGGTGGTATAAAAGAGACCAAAAAGACAGTGAGGGATTCTCGTACTGGAACTAAAAAAATGGCTATTGGTCATCACATTGGTGATAGAGCGCATATTCTTGAAAGAGAGCACAATGTAAGAAGCGGAGAATCAGAAGAACGACAGGAGTTTATCAATCTTGATGAAGGTAACTTCTTTATAGGTTTAAGAATGAAAACAATTGAATTATTAATATGACTTGTCTTCACAGTCATATGGTTTGTTTATGTTTTGTAGATGAAGCCGAGAGTTTCAATCGCGAATGGCAGACACGTACACGAAGTACTGCTGCAATTGGTACTTCAAACCCAAATGTCAATATGACCCAAGTAGACCGAAGGCCATTGGCTCTACCGTCTACCTCAGAACCATCAACAAGGTTTGTTGACTTGACTTAGCAGCTTAAATATGCTCGAATATATACTTTGTCAAGTGGCAATTTGTTAAAGGTAGGGATATTTAGTATAAATCCATTTTTCATGGCGCCAACAGATTACAAACTTGCCTTGTATACATTAAATTTTATTTTACAACTTAATGTTCTGTTAAACTATTAAATTTCACGATAGAACACATAATCGCGAGCATCTTACATGTTTGTAGTAGACAAGCACAGCCACAGACATATCAGAAAATGATAATTGGAAATACACGATTTCGTCGTGCCTCCTATTTAATGTATTTCCATTCACACTTTCTGCATGTGGCTTTCAAATGTATGCACGCTTTTGAATACATCACGTTACGACAGCATGCGTATTGCAATATTTGCCTCTGTAGTTGTTTTTCTCTCTTTATATACTTTTCTATCATTTCATTATTTAGAACATTTTTGAATTGCATGGAAAATGGATAAAAGGAATTAGCAAAAAGTAGGATACTGTAAAGAAGAACAGAATTGGTTAACTAAACTTTGGTTTATCTATATTGCACAATTCGAGCTCGGGTAATTAAGTAGTATTTATGTAATGCACTAATAAGCACTTGAGATCTCTCAATGACTGCAAGTATTTCAGTGTACGATTATAAATTTCTTTTTAATCTTATGTTTTTATTACATGTATCTTACTTGTTCTTTTATTAAAAGGTCTTTAAAAAAATATTTTTATCTATATTATTGGTCTGATTGTCATGTGCTTTTGTAGTCGACATAAAGCATTACGTGCTAAACTAAATCCTATAAAGGCTGGGAAGACCGTAACCGCCAAATTTTCTCCATGGTAAGTTTGGTTTCTGTCAATTTTTGCCATCGCTATTTTTCGCTACTATCGAAGACTAAATCTTGGATTCTGTAAGAAGCAATGTGACGTTCTGGAGCAAATGAAACTGGACGCATGTCGCGTAAATTCACGTATTGAATATAGAGAACACAGGGCTTTTCTATGTAATTTATTTTAATCATGGAATCATATTTCTCTATAGATGCATGTATTGTTATTCATCAATTGTTATTCAAGAAAAAGAGAAATGCAGCGCGATGCTTACATTATGTTACGTTATGCATGTGAACAATAGTGCACTCTGCTTCTAACAATAAGGGACATCATCTTATGCAATCATGTTATATAAATATAATTTGTATGTCTTGTTGATATTCTGCCCAAAACTATCATTTCTCTTCTGTATCAATATGCCAATGTTATTATTAGTGTTAAGAATATCTCTAACTAGTTTTATTTTCTAGCATAATTCTTAAGAATATAATTTTCAACGATACACGCTTATATATCGATGTAATCAAGCGCAAGACTCTAATTAATTAACACCGGAATAACATGATTATTATTTTGCAATTATTTTATTATCGTTTCCCGAACTATGTGCGTTATGCATTAACTCTGATTACGTTACCTCACGCAACACCGCGAACATGCTGAGAGATTGGTATAGAATATACCATCTTGTGTATTGCAGGTACAGGCGCAAATATTAATAAGCTAAAAAGCATAGTACACAGCAGTGACACTTGCGCGACGTAAGTACGTTGCGTCACTCCGCTATTCGTTATTTTGTTCTGTTCGTTGCAATTTTACTTTCTGAACTTATCTGTGATTGCGAACGCTTCTAGTTAACGTCCTATAGCTAATGGTACTCTTTAAGGATGTCTTCTAAGTGGTAGGCACACATCGGCACGTTGGAATGGGAGCGATTAATGCGGCTAGTTTTGAAATTAACGTCACAAATATATGTTAAGATTCTTTCTCTCTTCACTTTCAAGATTGAGATTGCAGAATAGCATTAATCCTTCTCATTTCAATTTGACGGTGATATCGGTTGACATTGGTCGATATTAATACATACGTATATTAAGCACATCAGCTAGTTTGCATTTATCATTGTATCAGGTTTTCTCTTTAAGAAACCAAGTCACAATTCATATTTATAGATACAATGCGTTATTACTACTCTTTGCTCAATTTTGATCAATCGTTGTGCGATACTGCTTCTACCATGTCAGCTTGTAGATTCTTTTTTATTTTCTTTTTATTTTTTATTGACCAACCAACAACGTAATTGCAAAAGCGAAAATAACAATTTTACATATTATAAGGCAAGTGCATGGTTTGCTTATTTTATATGCATCGGTGTGTGTCTCTTCTCTTTTCTTTTTCCTTCTAAAAGTTCTACAGATCTATGGTAATATCATCAATGATTTTATAATAGCTTAGCTTCCCACTTAGATATAATGTGTATGTTAAGTAAAAATATCATTGTATTTAAAATTAATTTGTTACGTGTTTACAGGGAAACTACAAAAGCTGCAGAATCTCCGAAAAGAAAAGGGAAAGGAAAGGCTAAAAGTTCAAGTACGGAAGTACCTTCCATGTCTGAATCCCGAAAGCGCGAAGCATCAGAGGAACCGTCAGTAGTCTATATCCCTAGTAAAAAAACCAAGTAGATAAGTCGCGCAGTGTCCAGTAGTGGTGATTAGAATATCTCGAATTACTAACTGCAATATATCTAATTTCGCCTCTATTATAGATCTTATCTAACTAAGTGTACTTTAAATTCTCTTCATCTTATACATACGATTATATATTTACATAATCATTAATATGTTCTCTACAAAAAAAAATTGTTATCTTTTTCTGAATTATTTTCACATTGGTAAGAAAATATCGTTACATGCACTGACTCACACATACATACACACATACACGTGTGATCATTTAATATATATATAAATATATATATATATATATACACAATTAAAACTGATACGGTAAAATTCTTCAAGTAACGCGGTAAATATTGTTATATTTTATATATAAATACTTATTTAAATATATTTATCTGTAGATTTTAATTTCAGTTATACATATATATATATTATATATCCCACAAGATATTTAAAAATATAAAAGTAAATTTCTAAAATAGCGACGCAAATTTTTACCATTAATCAAAGCGAACTGCATTAATTTATTTTGTTTTCGTTCAAATACATCTTATTTTCTATAATGTTATACGAGATACAACAGTTATAACAAAGAGGTATAATTCTCTATGAAACGATGTAACGTTACTGAACATCTATAAGTGGACATTTCGTTGAACAATTTCTGCAGTGTCAAGTAGCAAATTGTATGCATAAAATTGATATAAAACATGTACTCTGAGAGAAACTTTAAGAACTTATATAATCACAGAATTGTATTATATCCACTTACGTCGATTTATGTTAGTTTCCAATATCGTATAACAATACTGAGAAGTTTAATGTATATAAAGGCAATAAACAATTAATGGTTTCAAAAGTATTCCGAATTGAGTTTTTTTACAGGATAATTTTGAAACTGACAGACATTCACCGACAGACAAGCTGTTCCATCATTTGAAAGTAAGTACATATAACACACGATCATTGAGGTGGGGTATTAAACGATACGAACTTTACCCGTCAAATAATTATTTTATTGAAATGAGGTCGTTAATTTTGTTTTAACAAACTGAAGCACACATACATATGTATATATATATATATATAGATATAGATATATTTTTATTCTAAATAAGAAATGATGGAACAAAATTATCCCTTGTACCAATACGATTTTAGTTGAAGTCCTTCCTACACAAATAGTGATCTATATAATTTCTTGTAGTTTCGAGATTATTCAATGAAAATATTATCATACCGATCTAGTACATTACCATAAAAAATAAACGCAAATTGCATAAATTGCAAGACTAAAATTTAAAAAGCGATTATGTAAATTTTTAAGTGTAGGCCATTTAAAATAGTTTGCAATTGGTTGCCGCGTGCATACTAGATAAAAAGCGAATATTCAAGATCATCCTAAGTACGTTGAATGATACGATGGAGACTAGATAAAAAAAAATGTTCTTCTGTCGAAAACTCCTAAATGGAAATCAAATGTGTTGAAGTTCACGTGCATACCTTAAAGTACATACACATTGTAACATGTCATTTCGATCGTATAATCGATCTGTTAATGTTTTCATTGAATTGCATACGTAAAATGCGATACTAAGTAGCAGCGAAACCTTTGAAAATACTTTATTAGCATCTCGAAAATACTTGATGATTGAACTTGTAAAACGTAACAAAGCATACCTACAATGGTTAATAAAAGAAAAAGAACGTAAGAGGAAAGCCGGCAAAAGAAATCATGAAACGTAATGTTATATCGACACCATGCTGGGTGGATTGACTTCTGTTAATTTGCCTCTGCTAAGGTGTTGATACGCTTGTTGATGGCCAACAGCTGCGCCACGAATGACGTGTCTCTCATGACGGTGGCGAGAGCAGAGATCATACTCTCCAGGGTATCCAGCGGAATGTCGAGCTGTCGGGCACATTCCGCGACAATCTCCATTTCCTCGGCGTTAGGACGTATCTAAAATGCAAGAGAAATGTACGTTACTCTTCTATTTCATTTAATATAAACTGTCGAAACGATCAATTATTTTGTCTCGACACATCGTGGATCATTAAAACTACCGAGAATATTTTCTTTTTCCTCTCACCTCCGATGTGCTGTAAAATTTGTTGAATGCCATTTTAACTCGTTTCTTCCTGTTAGCGGTTTGATGGAAAATCGTGAAGGTCTGCGCATTGTCGCGGTCCAATACGACAGGAAAATATATACCAGCGATTATGTGGCCCTTGGTATCTCTGGCTATGAGGCTCTTGTGGTTATAAACCAAGTTCCTACGTTCGGTAACATCAATGGCAGTTAAATATGGCCTCGCCACATAAATGAGAGCGACTTGCGTCGTCTCCAAGGCACCAGGTCGAGTCACCCTCTCATGCCACTCGATATAGTCGGGATCGTCGGCACATAAATAGTAATTGTACATTTTTTTGCAGTTCGGCTCGTCGACTTGCGTGAACCAGCCGGTGTGAGGGTACAATTTATCGGCCATCACAGTGACAACGCGAGCTATATGGTAACCTGGATCGAGCAGCATGAAGCCGCAACGTTCGCCAATCTTGATTTTCAGGCACACTAATACATGCTCCTTCTCACCGCTGTCGGCCGCTGGTGGGCCTCCAACGTAGCTGGCGATATCGCCAATCGTCTATGATAGAAAACAAAGTATTTATTTTTCACGTCAGTTATATGTATTAATGCGATTCTGCCAAGACTAAGAAACGACTCCAAACAGTGCGACAAACTCACTTCCTCGCATGATGTCAAGTAGAGACTACTCGCCAATCCTGGATATCGCTCGTTCAGATCAGCTAACCGGCATAACAACTCGAATCCAAGGCCGACGCAAGTGTAATGCTCATCTGTTATTAGCGGCTGATATTTACGGTAGAAACGTTCAAGCACACTTTCTCCGCTTCTGGAGTAGTCCTTGTAGAACCTATTGATTGATATCGTGTTATATATACGGAAATATTTATATTACAGAGTAGGCAAAATGATTTAGATGCAACGTAGTTGGGAGTTCACCAAAAATTGTCGAAATTAAGAATTATTACTGATGGATACTCATATGTCATAATAATATAATTAAGAATATTAAGTAATAATACTAATAATAATAATATGATTACTGCGTATGTGAGTAAGTCTGTCAGTAATGATTTTCAATTCTAACAGTTTGGTGACCTTGCGATTTCATTGTGTCCAAACAGTTTTGCAACCCACTGTACATCAGAGTTAACAGCGATACAATAGAAGTTGTTGCATACCTGAGGAAATTGCCAACAGTGTTATAGCGATGCTCGCGCAATAAACGTTGCGTTTCAAGTTCAACGCTGCCCGCTAGTTCCTCATATTGTTCGACCGTGTGAACGGTCAGGACTGGTGACGCGTAATGGGCCCAAACCGGCAGGGGTAGCGGAGAACCCCTGATCCAGGGCCCGCGTGCCTGCCCCTGTGGCTGGCACCATGTCTTTGCCGTCTCGAGTCAACTTGGCCATTCGCTGCCCCAGCGACCAACTGTTGGCACAAAGCCATGTTCGTCCCTGCAGCTGCTTATCGGCTCTACAGGGCTCTCTCCGTGTTTTCTACTCTTCTCTTGCTCTAAATGCAAAAATTACAAACAAATATTATTTTTCTGCTATTGTGAAGAATCAACAGAGTGAAGATTAGTTATTTCCTCGATTGTCTGTACTCATAGATGAAATTACAATGTGTTAGTCTATGGCTCAGGCCATTTCAGTCTTACCTCCATAATGCTTGTGCATTTAAAATGCAACAAGAGTTTGCACATTTGAATATTTTATATAAAATAAATAAGCAAAGACAACAGTATAGGAAACAAGATTTGACACAAAGCCACGTTCATCCCTGCAGCTACTTGTCAACACTACAGGGCTCTCCATGTTTTCTATTCTTCTCTTACTTTAAATGTAAACATTAACAAAGGAACGTTGCTTTCTACTGCAACAAAGCAAAGTCAAAATTAAATATTTTATCAATTATTTATACTCTTGAATAAATTGTAACGCTGTTACAATCTATAGTATATAATTGTTCCATTTCTACCTCCATAATATTTATTCATTTAAAATACAAGAATTTATGTACTTAGATATTGCATATAAATAATAAGCAAGGAAAACAACAGGAAGCAAGACTGAAATAAACCTACAATGTACTTTAACTCTAAAAATCGAGGATTCTTTTAAAATTTCTCTTTTATCGTATGATCAAGCGATAAAGATACTGGAAAGACGATAATAATCTACTGATAATTTAATGAGGAAAACGCAACAGTCTAATAACCCGCAATACATAAATTGTAATATATCGCTTGCGCAACGACGCTTAGATTCTCTCGTAAACGTTAGCTCGCGGTACGCGATAATATCCACGCGAATGGCCGTGATTACCGTGAGTCCACTGCTATTTGAGTACACGGATCAGCACGGTGCCGTAAGACAAAATCTGCGAAATGAATGCGGAGAGGCGGATCGGACTTGTCGTCGGCTCGGTGTCCAACATGGCGACGTGTAGTACACACGATGCCCAGGGTAACACCGCAAGGTGCGTGGTGAATCAATACACGACTAAATAGGTGTATGTAGCGCTCTTGCCATGTGTCCACCGCGCGACCTTCGTCGTTACGTCTCTCCCTCCCTAACTACTATTTTTTTGCGACGTAGCTTTTTGCGCTAAATCGCGTCGAGACTTTCCCGCGAGGAAGAAAGAGGAACCAACCAATATATAACCTCGTTCCTTCGCATGGAACTCGTCGCGAGTGCTATGGACATTTCTAAATTCACGAGAAGGGCATTCCCTCGAGAGGGACGATCACGCGCTGTCTCTCTCGGAGCGAGCGTTACGTCATAGAGGCTAATGACAGGAAACATGATAGCATCGTCACGCGAAATTTCTTCGAGGAGACGTACTACACGGGACATCGCGCATCGCGCGGGAGAAGGATCGCCAATGAAGTGCGCAATTTCGCGTTTACATTCGCCATAGAGACAAGAACGATCGATAAGCTGCGCGCGCTGTCACTCAGGCGTTATCGCCTCCGTGCTGTATGTGGGTGGTGGCATTCGTCGATGAGTCATGGCGGTGAGATCAATGACTTCGTGGAAAAAACGCGTGTGCGGCAATTCCGTGGAAGAGAGCCGACGGCGAGAGGAGAAGCGACGACGGCGAGGAAGGTGAGGGATTTCCTGAAGTGACACGCAGACGCGCTCGCGACCTCACAATCGCCGATCGTGTCCAAAGCCCCGAGCCTAAATACCCGCCCACCTCGTTCTCGTCAATCATCGCGATCGTTCCGCGTTTCTCTCTCTCACGTCACTTACCCATACAACGAATCCCAAACAAACAAAAACTATTCCTCCGCGCGAGCTTTCCGTTAGTCACGTGTCCGAAGTTGAGGTAGAACTGATAGATGGGACCCAAGCGGAAGGTTATATAGGTTCCACGGTCCACTCTAACCTCCCTCCTAACCTCTCTTCCTGCCACCTCCCTTTCCGTCGCCGCGCTCCGTTTACCGTTCGCGCGGTGCGGTCTCTCTACGTGATCGCACGGCACCGTCATCCAAAGTTCTCTAATGAAGCATAATTGCGCAAGGACGCGATTCTATCGCGCTGATAAACCGCGTTGCACGGGGACTTTTCGTTTTGTCGCCCTTGCTTTCTCTCGTTCGACTTTGTTTCCGTTTCGAATCGAACGTGGAAAGTACAACTCGACACCACTTCCTCCGTCCCTTCCCGCTTGAAGTCGGCTCCTTTGTGCGAGAAGCAATTTGTCGATCTGTCGATTGCGTTCGATAGCGTCATTATGATCGCGCTTACTTCAGATGGGAAAATGCACACGTTTGAACAGGCTAACCTTGTTTCCTCGATCGACGACGGTTGAAATTTGAGACGTCAATTGTGTATGCAAAACACGCTTCGAAACTTCCGTTATTTCCTTGTTCTTTGTGTGCTGTTGTAAATACACGTGTGTGAAGAAGCGATTGTCGTCGCGTTATCAGTTGCGACATTTCGAGGAACGTGAGATCGTAAACATGTGTCATAAACTTACACGTGACAATTACATAACACGGTCATTTAAATTCACGTCTAATAAAAATCGGGAATTTTAAGGGTAGTTCACATGAGATATTGTACAACAAATAACGATATTCTCCCTCGAATATCATTTCTATCGAAGACAAATTGAATTCTAAAGTTTACGAAGAATCGGGATGTTTGCAAGGTAAATTGCTTCTTCATTTTTTTGTTCTTTTTCTTTTTGATTCTAGGCTTATTCTTGCGGTCCTTACACAATTTGCTAGATAATATGAGGGAAATGTTTTTTGGAAAATTGCAAGATACGTTCCAAAAAAATCACAGGTATGAACGTCTATACGACGGTTAAGCCGGAACTCTTATCTTTTTGTTCCTTTTCCTCTTCTCTTGTGTTTACATGTGTTTGAAAATTTTAGTTTATTCGGTCGGTTAGGGCCTTTGCACGTAGAAAAATTTTAACCGTAACCGTAAGGTCGTAAGAAAACTGATCAATCAGAGTTGATTATTCTCCTTGCGTCCGAGGAATAATCGACTGTGATTGTTCAGTTTTCTTACGACCTTATGATTACGGTTAAAATTTTTCTACGTGCAAAAGCCCTCAGAAATAAACGAGAATTTAAGGTCAAGGTGGAGGTCACGCCTCGATAGAATTGATCGAGAAAGTCGAGTCTTGCGTGGATATGATTTTATATTATAGTGCAGACTGCTCTATCGTAAAAGATTTTCATGACGAATTGTTCGTGACCAATATCGCTTCTGTGAAATACAACGAGATACCAAAAGGAAAAAAAACGGAAATGACGTAAGATATTTTCGTAAACAAGATTAGATATAAATACGAGGTAAAGAAATCGTTGAATTTTAAATCTCAGAATTGCGTGTTGCGTAGCGAAAAAGTCCATGTTATTGTTAAAATTCAATTATTTAATTGTCAATTGTAATCGTTGATGAATAATCTCGTTGTTATAATATTACCTTTTTATTACGATTGGTTTCGTCCAATCTTAGATAACACAAAATCTTCAGAGAATATTCTAAAACGTTCTTAGGTTATATCTCACACAGCAAAAATCTCCCAAATATATCATAAGGATATTTTGAAGATATCACATATCTCAAATATATCTTTAGGATATCCCTGTGATATATTTTGGACACCTCTGCTGTGTGGGATAAATGTTCTTAGAACGTCTTTAGAATGTCTTTTGAAGATTTGTGCTGTATGGGATATTGCTATTCAATTGTCAGGTAAAACGAAGCTGCGAAAGCCTCTTGGATCATCGAGATCTTTCAAGACATTTGACATTTTAATTCCTGAAACAAAGCAGATCGAATTGAAATAAACGCGTGGGCTTTATATCTAAAGGATTAGAGGTCGTTTACAGGGGAAGCACATAGACATATAAACACGTGTCTGTTTATCATGCCTGCATCCACCCACGTGTGTACGCATACACGCGCGAACGACGCAGCTGTGTTTACATGAGCGGAAAGTACGCAGTTGCTTCTTCATAAAAGCAATAATGGTTATGGCTCCCCTCTTGGGAAAATTGGAGTTTACCACAGCGGCCACTCCGAGATCGAACAGAATTTGAAGTCAGTGGAAAAGGTCACGCCTCGATACAATTGGTCGAGGAAGTCGTGCCTATTATGGGAATGATTTTATTATAAGATGCAGCCTGCTCGCGAAATATTCTCCATGGGCAGGCGTATCTTATGGTAAAATCACTTTGTGAACGTTCCTCATCGATCATCCGTGACGTCACGATCAACAGTTTTCGTGAGACATCGGGACGAACATAGAGTATCACTCGTCGTAAACATCACTGGATTGAGATATAAGGTAATCGTAAATCTATCAATTTTAAGTCTGACAAATCGTACTAATCGTACTTGTCTGACTAATCGTACATTCTTTGTACGAAATCCCATGGTGTTATCTTAACTTTATCTTAACTTTAAGTTTTATTATTTCATTATCAATTATAGTGAGATTATTCGATTACTAATTAAGTCGATTATTCGATTACTAATTGTAATATCGATTGTAATTTCGTAAATCTTTAATATTCATTATTTGTCGGAAGAGAAACTCTCTCGTTTGTACATTGTGACGAATGGAAATTTGTCATGAAATTGCTATGAAATTGCTATGAAATAAAGTTCGTGACATAGAAAATTAAATTTAACAAAAACAAAGTTTTCCTCTGTTCCAGAACAAAAGATCTTTTCTGGACAATTCAGGATGCAGAGCAAAATTATGACACGTATAAAGTAGAATACGAAACTAAGAAAAAATCGAGATCGGTATCACTCATCTATCATTACCCTAACAACATAGATGTCCAGAGAACATCCAGAATATATCCTAAGGAAATCCTGAGGACATTTTTTCGTCCTTAGGACGTCCCTAAGAGATTTTATGCTGTCTGGGTATTATTATTGCAAGTGTCATTTGTTATTGCGAAGTAATCACACGAGAAGAAAGAAATAGATACAAGGAGAAGAGAAAGGATGGTAATTGTGACAAATCCATTGTCAAGTTAGTGCGGGTGACGTGCATGGAGACAATAAGAAAAAGATCTGTTAGGTAATTTCATCTCTTTTCATATCTCTTTTCTTCTGCAAGTTTTTCAGCGGCTATTTCAGAAGCCCTTGAGTAACGTGCAAGCCGTTGTGCGGCTTCGATTGGCGCGTTTTAATCGTTTCACCATGTCACGTTATAGACGGTCTTCACGAAGAAGTTGCCAAAATCACAAAGTTGACATATAGTACGTTCGCGTTGCACGTTAGCTTGCGTAACTCTTCGCGTGAATAATATACTAATGGATGGGTGTCGTCGTCGCTGTGAGATTAAAACGCCGATATTCACGTCGAGGAGAAACAGTGACGCAAACTTGCATACGACTGCAAATCACACGATAGTTGACTCGTGCAATTTCTGCTCGCCAGCCGGCGTGCAGTTTGAAAACACGCGAATGAGCAACGAAAATTTTTCTCTTTGTTCTCTCAGTGAGTGCTCGGGGCACGCGCATGTCGCGCTGTATTATACTTTCTTTCATGCTCCTTTCATGCTTAGTATGATCTTATTTTTAGTAATTTTACCATTGAGAATACAATAAAATCATTCCTCGAGTCTCTCGGTTTTGATATTACTAATAAGAATGTCTATCTTTTTCAATGTCGATCGGCCGATCGATTCGCGACCGTCAAAGCCGACCGTGAAGCGCTTTCTAATATAATTGTTGATTGCAGACCGCAGCGTCAGATAACGTTTCTCTTGCTGCGATCTCTTGCGGTTGGTCTTTAAGAAGCCGATTTTTCATTACACGCCCGTCGTCCTGCCGCATTGTACTCGATCAGCAAGCCCTCTCCGGACAATAACGCAGCTCATACATGCCGAATACATACGCAGATTGTCATTGCCACGTGATTGCTCTGTGACCCGATATGTTCTGCGATTAGAGCTACGGCGCAATAACGATATTCGCACACGAGAATTGGACGCGAACCAATTCTCGCCTACTGCGCAGAATACGTTTCCCCGTGTACGTACGTATCTTCTATTGCAGCGTTAGCACTTTCGAGCCAGACGGGCGCATTTTTCTGTAAGATTGCGCAAGAACGCGAGAGTCTGTCTGACTCTCTCTGTGCGTGTGTGAATATACGGCGGGAATACTCGCACGTCTTTGCTGTCAAAAGATCCATTTTGCGCGGCAGTATTATCGTTGCATCGCATTAATCGTCATTTTTCTCTGCGACTAATTTAAATTAAGCTCTCGCACAAACTCGATGCAACGAACACGTGCGCACGGCGAATATACTGATGAGCGACGACAAATTGCATTTTTCTCTTGTACCTGAATTTTATATACATATATATAAACGTGAAAAAATTATATATATATATAAATTTTTTCACGTATGTAATTTTTCTTATGTCTTTCTTATTTTATGTCTTCATATACTCGCTAAAATGTGGCTGATATTTTGATAAGGACAAATGAAGTTATCTAGATAATGATCAGAAATTGCCGAAATTGAGATGTCATTAATTGATAATAAGTGGCACGAACATGTGCGGCAATTAGTTGTATGATTAACTACACAAGTTATGCAGCTTGTCGCGTCGCTATTAGCTGTATAAATATGTTAACGATATCAAATCGATCGGCGTACAGAAAGTAATCGCTTTCTCCGCGAGCGAATGGCACATCCGTCGTGCAGCCGATTAAAAAGGCGAAGTTCTTTGTATCGTGCTTCATTAAAATAATGATCGTGACTCACGCACCCAGTCACAGAGTGACGTAAATCGACGCTGACATGTTTACCGTTCGCCGCAGATACACATGCGTGTATCTGGGACACTAATAATTAACGATATTCTACACGCTCCACGCAGAACCGAGCTTGCGTTCCGCTCTTCGTTCTCACCCGATAGTTTCGACTGAAAATACTCCGTGACGTGTACGTCGACGTAACGTACAGCCGCAAATATTGTTGTGTACCGACGTTTCGTCTAAGCTTTCAATGTCGTACGTGCATCGCACGAGCAAAATGCGTATTTAACGTATTTGATACTGTGATTCGTCTGTGACAACGCCTTTGTATTTTCTTCTTTCAAATGGGCTATACCCAGTAAACATTACTTAGCAATAACATTACGTCAATATTATAATTTTTCATTCGACAATATATGTAAGTGCAGTACAACATGTGTTGCACACGGAGAAAATATTGTAGTAAGAATTACATTGAAATTATATTTCCTTTTACCATGTTTTTCGTAAAGCTGTGAATTATCGTAAAGTTACAGTATAAATTATTATAAAAATAGTAAATTTGACAATATATTGAATATACGATCCGAAAAAAATATTCAAGTAATTAGAATGATTTTTGGTAAAAAGTCAAACGTGCATAACATTTTTAAACAAATATATAATAATTCCGGCCATAATATTCTATTTGGTCCAAGATCACAGAAATTCTGTTGTTACTACAATAATATTCTGTTTTCTTCTATTTTGTTTTTTTACTACAATATTTTCTACGTGCATATAACAGTTACGTCGCTGAGTGAGAAGTTATAATATTGATGTAACGTTACTGTCAGTTTGTGTTTACTGTATATATACAGACGACTTGTTCACTTTGAATGAATCTACTTTCAGACTTGTGATCCAGCATTATCAGCGTAGGAAGAAGGAAGGAGAAAATATATTTACGACGTCGACGAACGGGAAGTCCGCCTACCCAAGGATACAATGTAAGACGCCCGTTGATAATCGAAACCGATAATCGAGGATTCTCCATAATTTATACGATGCTGATACAATTGCGTTAGGTAGGCGTGAATAACAGCACGCATCGCCGTGCGAGCAACTCAGAATGCAGGAATGCGAGGCAAAAAGTGTGCTCGTTGAATATTATGTGGCTCAAGGAAAGAGAATAAATTAGCGGGTGTAGTAGCGGTGCAACGCGCCGTTGCATTGTAAAATCGCGGCGCAATTTCGTCGCGCCGCCGAGTGGAAAACTCGTACACAGCAAACGCAATTTCATCGATATACTGTTATATGCAACACGTTAAATGTGTCGTTAACCCACGAACGACTGATTTGTTCACGTTTTTTATATTTACGACGTTGTTGTTGAGCAAACTGCGTGTACACCGAGAAAAAAATACATGGCAATTTATTTGTGTGGGATAGAAAAGTTTATTTCATCCCGAAATGAATTTTATTTCGCAGAAATAAACCTTATATTCTACAAGTAAATTTTCGAGTATTTTTTTCTCAATATATGCGAAATATTATTAAAAGACCACTAGATGACAGGACAGTTGCAGTAAAGCAACAGCCTTGCTTCACGGTAAAATACGATGTACGCGACGTTTTTTTATTGTTATATGCGTCGAGAGAATTGTCGAGATTTGGCAGATTGGTAGATAAGATAAAATCGGTGCGAACGCGCAAAGAATAAGAATACAGAAAGATTCATCTCTAAGTGCGATATGGATGATAATCCATTTTAATTTTATTTTGTTTACTTTAGTCATTTGTTGATCTGATTAACCTGAAAAGATATAATAAACATTTATAAAAAAATTTTGTTGAGTCTTTTATCTCTGTATGCTAAAAGCAGGTGGAGGGCTCTCTCGAGAGATATAAACGATCTCGCAATTGGTCGGGTTCATAGTCGAAGGCTATAACGCGCGTGGAAAATCTATAACGCGCAATTTCATCGATTGTCTTGTACTATCTTATCGTCGTCAGAAATCGAATCGCCAATAGATAACTGTGGATAGCAGAATACGTGGAATTCTTCCTATCTCATGTCAACAGGACGACGAGACGACTTTATAGCGAGTTAATGCATCGCACGTCATAAAGAAGTTGATATTGCAAGCTCATAGATTAGAAAAAATTAGATTTGAAAAATAATATCCTTTTGATTCAGCGTTTCAGCGATTGCAAAACTCGAGGAATTCTGCGTTCTGCTCGACAATAAACATTAAAAGAATAAAGAACGCGAAAACCTTCACACAGTTGCTTAAAAAAATTGCTGATAATTCTGCGTTCAAGGTTGATTCGCGTTTTGCACTTTGAAGGAATGAGGGCTGCGTAAACGTCACAATCCTCCTCCCTCAAATAATTAAGAAATTAATTTTTACACCGAAAAATTAATTTCATAATTACTAAAAACGGCCCTTGTTAGCCTTGTTTGGAAAAATTAAAAATTAACGTTGGGCTTCTTTGTGGCCATGTGGGTTAAAATTAAAATTATGATTATAATCTACCAACTAGAGATTTCGGATCTAGCTATCACCTAACTAGCTTCACCTAGCTAGCTAAAAACGGCCCTTGTTAGCCTTGTTTGGAAAAATTAAAAATTTTTTTTAAAAATTAATGTTAGGCCTCTTTGTGGCCATGTGGGTTAAAATTAAAATTATGATCATAACCTACCAACTAGATACTTCGGATCTAACTATCACCTAGCTAGCTTCACCTAGTTAGCTAAAAACGGCCCTTGTTAGCCTTGTTTGGAAAAATTAAAAATTAACATTGGGCTTCTTTGTGGCCATGTGGGTTAAAATTAAAATTATGATCATAACCTATCAACTAGAGACTTCGGTTCTAGCTATCATCTAGCTAGCTTCACCTAGCTAGCTAAAAACGGCCCTTGTTAGCCTTGTTTGGAAAAATTAAAAATTAACGTTGGGCCTCTTTGTAGCCATGTGGGTTAAAATTAAAATTATGATCATAACCCACCAACTAGACACTTCGGATCTAGCTATCACCTAGCTAGCTTCTCTTTTCCATTAGCGATCTAAAATATTAATGTATAATTGTGAGTTGTCATCAATAGTTTTCTTCTTCTAGCATAATATTACCTATAGAGGAGCAATTGATTCGTGCCATGTGAATAAAATGAGAGATATGTAACGGTTGACCAATGTTGAAGAGTAATTTGGTATATGCATCGAAACTCCATTGAATGATGATCGGTGCTATTGAATAGCGTATTTGGTCAACTAACCAACTGAACAACTGACGTACGAATTCCTTGACCAATTGCTCCGTTTGTTCGTCTACTTCTTCTTTGACGAAACACCATATTCGTTGAAATATTCTTTGTGCCATTGTAATATAATATGTTGCGCTATATCGTATATAGTCGTGTCGTAATATCGTGTCGCGTACTGTCTACTGTCTACTGTATTGTCTACTGTCTTCTGTATTGTCTACTGTCTACTGTACTGTCTACTGTCATCTGTAAGTCTGTCT
>NW_022639455.1:2720933-2762014 GCF_010583005.1 Odontomachus brunneus | reverse complement strand
ACTTTAAAAGAATGAAAAACGCGAAAATTTTCACACAGTTATCTTTCCTAAAAAGAGAAGTTATTTAAAAAACAGTTAAGAAATTAATTAATCGATACCCTTAAGAAAAATTACTTTAAGTTGTTTAAATTAACTTTAAGCAACTTTAAATTAATTTGAACATTTTAAAGTAAATTTTTCTAAAGGTATAATTAATTAGAAAAATATTTTTACGATGAAAAATTAATTTCTTATTAGGAACAATTTTTATCGGCCTTGTCTTGGAAGTCATTTCCTGGGAATACTTAAGACAGACACAAATTGTAGAATTTTGATAACACATATCATGTATATGATTACGACTCGATAATATCTTATCAGAATAACGATAATGTATATGATTACAACTCGATATAATATCTTATCAGGATACGAATTTATGTGCGAATAGCGTTTGAAAAAAAATTGCTGATAATTCTGCGTTCAAGGTTGATTCGCGTTTTGCACTTTGAAGGAATGAGGACTGCGTAAACGTCACAGTCCTTCTCCCTCAAATAATTAGGAAATTAATTTTTACATCGAAAAATTAATTTCTTAATTACTAAAAATGGCTCTTGTTAGCCTTGTTTGGAAAAATTAAAAATGTTGGGCCACTTCGTGGCCATGTGGGTTAAAGTTAAAATTATGACTAAACCCACTTATCAACTAGATACTTAGGACCTAACTATCATCTAGCTTGCTTCTCTTTTCCATTAGCGATCTAAAATATTAATATATAATTGTGAGTTGTCATCAATAGTTGTCATCAAATAGTTTTCTTCTTCTAGCATAATATTACCTATAGAGGAGCAATTGATTCGTAATATGTGAATAAAACGAGAGATATGTAACGGTTGACCAATGTTGAAGAGTAATTTGGTATATGCATCGAAACTCCATTGAATGATGATCGGTGCTATTGAATAGCGTATTTGGTCAACTAACCAACTGAACAACTGACGTACGAACTCCTTGACCAATTGCTCCGTTTGTTCGTCTACTTCTTCTTTGACGAAACACCATATTCGTTGAAATATTCTTCGTGCCATTGTAATATAATATGTTGCGGTATAATATCGTATATAGTCGTGTCGTAATATCGTGTCGCGTACTGTTTATTGTCTACTGTATTGTTTATTATCTACTGTATTGTCTACTGTCTACTGTATTGTCTACTGTCTACTGTACTGTCTACTGTCATCTGTAGTGTCTTCTGTCATCTGTAAGTCTGTCAACAGATCGACGGGCGCTGCTTCATTTTATACCAAGCATCGTGCAATTTTTATAATATATATCACACATTCTAGCTTTGGTCTAATACTGTTATCGACCTAGTGATAAGATACGAATGGAAAAAAGCGCAATTCATATATCCCGGGTGTGTCGAGTTTGCCGACGCATGCGTATTTAATATCCGGCCCGTGTGACAGCGGTCTTGCTCTGTCTCTCTTGCACTCACTTACGTGACGATTACCTGTGTGACAAATTCATCTATCATCGCTCAAATTTAAATACCATCGTTCGTAGGACTACAGGATTATCTGCTTCCTTGTCATTCTCTGTCGTTTTGAAGAAAACGAATGTTTCTCGATTGACCTCTCCCGCATTGCGATGGGAGCTTTTAGGTGATTTTTTGGTTAATCATACAATGTCTAATTGTATGATCATGGCTCTTTTATATTCGTATTGGCGAACAGTTGTATCGATAACAACTAGAATAAACGATAATATTTCGTCATTCTTTTTTCTCTTACCAGCAAAGTATTTTTGTATAAATCATTGTTCCACAATTATCTATTTTTATTTGTGCTTTTCTGTGCAACCATATGTTAATATTAAATCTATCACTTGATAAATTGTATTAATATAAAGAGATTATATAAGATGAAGAAACTATAAGAAAAACATTTACTTGCAGATATGAAGACAACATAGGAATTTATTATACAAAAACCTTATTGTTATGATGCTAATTATAATATAATGAGATATCTTTTATGTAGCTAAAAAAAGGTATATATTAAGTTCAAAAAATATTTTCTGTATTGCTTAAATGTTTGCGCTATATTTTCCTCTAATATGTTTTTTTCTTTTAACTGGTGATTTTAGAATAGTCAAGAAAGCACTTTGCTGACATCTTTATCATCAAACATGGATCAATCTATAATGACGCAGGTGGAGCCCACAGATGATTTATATCTTGCACTGGTACAATGTTTTGTTATTATATTATGTGGGTAAGAATATTTTTGATACTTTGTATTCAAGTAAGAATAAGATTACTTTGTATTCAAGTAAGAAACTACTAAATGTTTCAATATCTTGAATTGTATTGAAATTCTCTTTTTTGTGTCAATTTTTAACTGTAGGATACTTGATATATAATTTAAATACATATAGGCCTATATTTTAAATTTTCTTTTATAGCTAAAAATGTCTAAAAGTAGCTTATATCAAAATATTGTAAGCTATTTTTGCAAATGCTTTTAATGACAAAAGAGAGTTTAGAATATAGGCCATAATATATTAAGAGCAAAACATTTTGATTTGAATTAATGAAATATCTATCTTGCAGATATGTAGCTGGAAGATTCGACGTGATAACAAAGTCAGAAGCGAATGGTCTGAACACCTTTGTGGGCACCTTTGCTTTGCCATCTTTAATTTTTATGTCTCTGGCAAAACTCGATTTCTCATTGGTTAACTGGCACTTCCTGATCGCTGTACTGCTCGCCAAAAGCTGTGTGTTTATCGTGGTACTTGTGGTTTCGCTAGTAATTAAGAAACCGTCGAATCCTGGACGCGCCGCGCTCTTCGCGATATTTACCACTCAGAGCAATGATTTTGCTATTGGATATCCGATGAGTAAGAGCAACCGAACGTTCTTTTAAGAAAAGTGACCAATGTTCTTTTCAAGTTTCTCTTATAGAAGCTTTAGAATTAGTAAATATTTCAAAATCAAACATAGTACTCGATTGCATTGATATTGCATTTAATATTTTGAGATTTTACGAGTCTCTTGTTTGAAATACTGAGAATTCATAGATTTAATAATGCTCGCGAATTCTAATACTTCTAGAATTGAGAACCGAAGAGATAAGCGTACATTTGTCCTTTTTCTCATAATATATAATGAATACAAAATATGTTACAAATACGATAATGTCTTTTCAGTCGATGCTCTGTACGGACAAACGCATCCCGAGTATGCCGCGTATCTTTACCTGATGGCTCCTATATCGTTGGCCATCCTGAACCCGATTGGTTTTGTCCTGCTGGAGATAGGCAAGCGACGTGTCGAGGAGCACACTAGTTACAAAGACATGGTCTTGTCTGTGGTGAAGGGCGTTGTGCTGAATCCGGTACTATTCATGACTGTTTTGGGCATCGTGGGGAATCTCGTCTTCAGGCACAACGTGCCGCATCTGCTCGCTACAATTCTCGAGGTGTTCGGCAACGCGTTCTCCGCCAGCGCGCTCTTTCTCCTCGGTCTGATGATGGTAGGCAAGGTGCACAAGTTGAAAGGCACCGCACTGGTTATACCTGGTATACTGATCTCGGTGAAGCTGCTAGTCCTGCCTCTGGTTATAAGGGAGTCCATCATCCTCTTAAACGCCGGATATAACGACACGGAAACGAGAGATTTGAGCACGTACGGTTTTCTGTACGGTACGATCCCAACGGCGCCGGCTTTATTCATATTCACTCTGCGATATAATATCGAGATTGACCTGATCGCTTCGGCGATGGTGGCTTGCACATTCTTGTCCGCTCCGCTCATGTTCGTGTCGGCCAAGCTGATCGACGCGGCTTACGCCGGGATCACGCCGGCCAATTATGCATACCAATTGAATATCTTTTCCTTCGACATGAGCGTTGCGTCCGCCGCCGCTTGCGTATGGCTGATGATATGCTTCCTCGGATTCGGATGGAAGAAATACAATCACGTCACTCACCGGTGCACTCTATGCCTCATAATCGCGCAGGTATATATCATGAATTAATTACGAAGTATATATCTAGATAGTCAAAATCTACAGGAGAGCAGATCGTGCGCAGTATTTGCCGTAAATTCTTTGCTAGCAGAATATGATGATAGATTGACCGAGCAAAATCTACCGTTTTACAACTATTTAAATGTATTTTATTATGATTGAAATTATGCATGTGTAACAATGTAATTTCAGTTCGCAACGGCGATAGGCGTGATCATTTGGTCGAGATTGGATCCGAAGTGCAATTATGTTACAATATTATGGTAAGGCAATTTTTGCGTAATTACTTGGTAATTCTTCTGAAATATTTATTACGCTGATCATTTTGTTACCAACTACTTAGGTACATTCAGTTTATTCTAATAACAATCGGCGTGTACGCGAGTAGAATGTGGACAGCTGGAATCGCAGCGACATTGTTATATCTGAGTGTGTATACACGAGCCCACGTTGAGAAATTGCAGAAGTTCTTTTATCCTATCGGATGGGGGTAAGAATATGAGCTTTTTTTCTCGCGATTATTGAAACACAAATGCCCACTCGATGTGTCTGCAATAATATGAATTTCCAGAGTGCCGCTTTTCATGGTGATAGTTCTATGCTTCTCCATCAGCCCAAACCTGACCGATCTTAATATGAAAAATCCAAATTTCCAATTAGACAGAGTTCAAGCGGCTGTGTCTTCATTCTTACTGATATTCTGCTTCATAGGTACGTGATGAGACATGTTTGAAAAATCGTTTTCCTAAATTGTCAATACAGCATTATGTCATGAAATGCATACACAAATGTACACAACATTTTTAGTCACCACTATGTAAAAATGGTTTGATTTTCTACAGTGACGTTAGGTTGCTTGGTCTTACAACAGAGGTACCAAAGAAGACATCCTGAAATGTCGTACGAGGATCTCGGGAACAACATAGAGAACACAACAGTCCCAGTCAGTGAGAGATCCGTTGTGGATGTCGAGGATATAGTCTCACCGTTGATCAGTTCACCTGGGTGAGTGAATTTTCACGACGAGATTGCTGTATGCAATTATCTCGTAATTGTTTTATACCAACGTCTGCGTGTGAAACGCATTACGCAAATACCGCTTTCAGAATTCGTTGTGATTTCCAAAACGGATGTCCGACTGGCGAAGCGTGCGGGGTGTACGGAGACAGCTACAATTGCATCGAAGAGAACAATACAAATGTGGATAATGATCCACAGGTTCTGCGTCATCTCGTTTTACTTATTCTGCTGTTGTGCTCCATGTTCATTGTACGTTGAATCATGTCAACTTTTCATTATCGTAGATGTTATTCGTGAGATAGTGAGATTCAATCTTAATGTTTTACAGGGCATATCAATATCCATAGGGACGTTGATTATGGAACAGTTCTCTGGCATTTACGCCGAGCTCGCATTCTTAGATGTGGCCTTGAACTTTGGGCAATCGTTAATAGCATTCGCGATCTTTGGGTTAGATCCAAGTCTGGGTAAATTTGGATGTTGGCTGCGAAAGACTTGTAGAAAATGGCGTACAGGTATATACTATTAAAAATCTGTACACATACACTATACATACATATACTATTAAAAATCTGTACACATACACATATACATACACAGTTCAAGATGAGAAAGTATGGTACATACGATTACACGTAAGTTTGTTACACTCATAACGTCGTTAAATCTGCTTGTTTTATTTCATCACATTAGATATCGCGATTAAAGTGCATTTAATAATCTTTCCAAAAATTTCGACAGGGAAAGAGTTACAACTTCCTTGCGAAGAGGCTTTGAGTCCTGAAGTGAGAGCAATCCGGGAACAGTTTAATCGATGTCACTTAGAGGCGTGTCGAGCACGCATATCCATGTGTCGCAGACGATTGTTGAGGGTATACAGAGGAGTATTCTCCGGCACGGATCTAGTCAACTGGTTAATGGAAGTTGGAATCGCGGATAATCGGGAGGATGCTGTTCGATACGGCCGTTGTTTGTTGGAAAGCAGAGTTCTCCAACACGTGGATGGTACGCATCACTTCTATGACCAGAACCTACTGTACACCTTCAACGCATAGTTAAACTTCGGTTTAACAAGGCACAAAGAGAAAGAGAGAGATATAGTTTAATTTATATTTTTTAAATTAATGGTATACTCTGTACAATGCAAGCAGTATGAACGTGTACATTCTACACGTTAATTAAGTTCTCAACTTAAATTAATTCAAAAGAGAAAATAGTTCCATATGTTTATATTTTAAATAGCGGCTGCGAATGAGAAAAGCGAGATTGTTTGAATAAGTTGTGGACTCCAGAGAAGAGTTACATACAATTATATTTATTTATGACTGCAATAGTTCCTCGTATGTTGTCGTTTACTGTGAGTACAAGCACAGCGAAGTAATCAAGTGATTATTTTGCAGTGTTCTTAGATAGAATTTAATTTTTATAGTGACATTTTGCAGACTAAATGTGTAAGATTTTATACAGTGAGAATATTGTTTGTTATTAGATATACAGATATACTACTTTTTAAATAAGTAACGTATTTCTGTTATTAAATGAGAAACAGTACCAGTATTAGCTGCGAGTACAATATGACAGTAGCTAACTGTTTTACAGTAACTCTATCTGAAATTTGCGAAGGCTGTGTTTAGCATATTATATGCCGCACTTATATAATGTAAGAAATCCTCTGATGCAAAGATGCTATTTTCATATACGGAAATCCTGATTTTCTGTCGTAATATATTTTACGGAAGGATAAGATGTTCCCAAGAGATGCGGCTAGAAAGAATGCCAAAAATGAGCAACACAGACAGCAATCTATTTTCCTAATATTAACGTCATACGGGAAATTTGAGAAAATTTGCTTGAATTTTTCGTCAATGTTTGAGCTTTGTACACGTACGAAGACAAATGTATAGTTTGTAATTACAAAGAGAAACGTGTGTGTGCTACGCGATGATTCCGCAATACAAGTATTACACTATAGCTATAGTGTCTTGGAACTTGTCAAGTCACTGTCTCTCCTTGTTCTATGAGATAATTTCATTTTCTGTTGAACTTTGTTTTATATCGAAACGAATCTCTATATGAATGTGTATAAATCATGTAAAGTGATCAATAATAAATACACGACAATTCTATCAGATATACTATAGCTTATTAATAAACAGTTATTTCCTTTAGTATTGTGTGATATGTATACGATATATATTGAAAGAATCTACTCCGAATTCTGGAAGAAAATTCTGGATTGCAGGAAGGATGAAATAAAGTTCAGAGATAATTTTATGTAATACATATAAAATATATAACAAGAAATTTTTATAAATGTTTCATTTTAGTCAATTTATATACATAAATCATCATCAGGATCATCTTCATCTATGTCGTCTACATCATCTGGCTGATAATGTATCTTGGATGTACTTGCTGCATTCATCATGTAAGGTAAAGGTGTTCTATCTCTTTGCTCCATCTCCTGAGCATTCATTTCTATCCTAAATGATGATTCAATTTTCACTGGTTGGTTTATATTAGTTTGATCCTCGTGATCAATCGGTGTGATGATGCTTCCACTAATGATTTGATAAGTTATATTGTTCTGAGTTATTATTTCTTTTTGACACAATAACGAGCCACCTGGCTTTCTGTGAACAAGTGTTGTGCTATACACTAAATTGTTTGTTACGCTAATTCCAACGCATTTCTCTAATTTTACATAAGTAGTGCCCAATGTCTCGATAGCAGGAATATTGGTTTGCATAAAATCCCTTTTATAAATGCAAATCAATTGTGACACTTGTTTGCTTAACTTTTCTATGAACCACAGAGATTTTGCTAAACCAACATATAAAGCCAAGCTGCTCAAGCAATCAACAATAACTATGTTGGATGAAGTGAAAGTCTGAAGAATATGTGTGAGATTTTCTAAATCTTTATTTACTACTTCATCAAAATTGATAAAGCTGTAATAATCATGTAACTGCATATTCTTAGACATAAACGGTTTTGGTTCGTCATTATACCAAAGTCTTGTATTGCAAAATGATAATAGATGGACATCATAGTTAGGATCTTTTTCTGACCATGTATGCATCCAACCAGCTATCAACATTCTTGCATATATTGCCTCTAATCCTGTAAAATACAAGATAATCAATATTTTTAATTAGTATATATATGTATAAGATATACACAAAATAGTGGATTAAATATATTAGAAACAACCAACCTTCATCTATGACGATCAGTTTTGCTCCTTCTAACAGAGGCAAGGTTTTCATACAATCCTTTCTATGCAACATATCTAGGTAAAAATATAAAATGTGCTAAACGTTAACAATATTAAAGAAAATATTTAGTCTACAGAGTCTACAGGTTTTCATTAATCAAGATGATAGAAATTTGAGATATTAGTATTTTAAATAAAAATGAAATATGAAAATTATTAATAAATATTAATTATACAATAATTATTTTATTTATATATAATCACATAAAACCCATAAAACACAACAGATCTTGAAGATTTTCTAACCTCATAAAACTTTCCTGATATTCTTCTTCTCTATATTTTAAGGCGTTTTTTCATTTCATGACCACGATACCGTTTGGTTGGTTGGTTTGGTCCACTTAACGCTCGCAACGCCTTGAGCAACAAAGGCTGCGTTCGCTTTGGACGCTTATGTGCTGTAAGTGTTATTCTATCTTTTTCCCGCATGTAATGAGCGTTATAAAGATAGAATAACGCTTACAGCGCGTAAGCGCCCAAAGCGAACACAGCTAAAGATAGAATGACGCTCGCGGCGTAGCGAGCGTAAAAGTGGACCAAACTAATCAACCAAACGCTACCGTGGTTACGAAACGAAAAAATGCTTTTTCTTGGTTTGTAAACTTTTCCAAATAGCCTTTTCTGCCAAGGTACTGAAGTACAAGTTCCAAAAAGAAGGTCCAAATTTGTTTGGACACGTCTACACGTAAAGATCGTTCTACATTAGTAGCAAGTCGATCGCAAGCAGACGCAATTCTTATTGCGACAGCCAATCAGAAGCATCAATGGTGCTATCGACGCTTTTGATTGGCTATCGCAACAAGAGTTGCAATCGACTTGCAACTAATGTAGAACGACCTTAACGGCGATTAGGCAGGAACTAGGGATGGACAATATCAAGGGAGCGTCCCGATTGACCACGGTATGATTGGACACAACCATCCGATGAAAAGAATTATCTAGTGAATTACTAGGTCGAACCAATCATTACAATCTGTGTTCAATCGTATCGTGGTCAATCGGGTCCCACCCCAATATTAAGTCGATTATTTTGGCTTGGTTTACATCGGGTGCTTTCCAATTGCAATATCTCTAGACACTTTTATGCACACGGCGACACAAGTTACATTCCAATTGTCGTAATTGTCGACACAACACTACACATCCGTACTCAGCTCAAGGGCTACTAGTCAGCTATGTAAACTAGTGTTTTCTAGTGAAAATTGTTCTAGTGAAAATTAAAGTTAATAAGCGTAGAGGCTTGAAAAAAGATTGGCATTTGAGACATAAAGTGGATAATATCTTTTTTATTATTTAGATTTTATTATTTATTATTAAAAAATACCAAAATATAAGCATAGTTGAAAAATAATCCTAACCTTATCCGACATACATACACATTAGTACACACTTTGTTCCAATTGAATCGTGCACAACGTTACACTTTGTACATTTCTGTATACATATGTGTCAAGATGTGTTAAGCAATTGGAAAACACCCATCGTGCACTTGATACGTGTACTAAATAGTAACTTTCTATTAGATAATCATATAGCATGTTCGACTGGCTCTGGATTAACCCACTCTGGATTATTCAGCTTACGTTTATTGGTTGAACAAGTACTTATAAGCTTTATGATTGGCTAGTAGAGACTTATGACGTCATTAATCGCTCTCGGAGCGATTAACCCAGGGCCAGTCGAACACGCTATAAGATTATCTAATAGAAAGTTACTATTTAGTACGCGTATCAAGTGCACGATGTAAACCAAGCCGATATCTATTAAATCTCAGAGACGAGATCAAATACATCAAGTTGCAGTAAAGTGTAGTACAGCTGTATTAACTTGCAGCTGTCGCGTTGGCAGTCAATCAACATACCGCTTTTCTATAATGGTTCCTGCACACAGGACGCGGTAATGCTTGCCGCGCGGCGGAAGTTCGCGCGACAGCAAATCAATATGCTGCTTTCCGTAATAACCTTCTAGCTCTTACGGAAAAACAACATATTGATTGGCTGTCGCGCGGACTTTCGCCGTGCGGCAAGTATTACCGCGTCCTGTGTGCAGTAGCCATTACAGATTAGTTCCAAAATTTCCGCTACGAGTCGTCACTTTACCAAAGAATCGAGGTCGTAGTACAAGTCAATGGCTAGTCCGACTCATTATTTTTTAAGTATAACTCAACAACACATTAGACTACATTTTATTTTCGAATAATATGGCTAAACAACAAATCAGAGAAATCGTCTTTTTCCAACGACGTAACTCGGCGACGTTTTAAATTAATTTTTTATCTGCCCTGTAGCATGTCGCGAAAGCGGATTGAAATAATACGAATGTCGAAGACGATGTCGTGACACGAATCTCTTTTATTCTTCTTCCCGCCTACGTGAATGGTATGTGTATTCACGATCGAATCTACTATAGGATCACGTGCTCTCGCATTGTTGGTAAGTCACAGCGGTTTGGTTATAACATCATCGTCGGAGCAGGTCTCGGCGCAGAAGCTACTTTATTTTAGACTAATATATATATTAATTAATAGAGATCACAATTACGGTCATGATTTTATATTCGTTGCTTACCCGCAATTATCTTTACGATATGACGAATATACCGCTGTGAAAATGTTCTAATGGTTAGTAAAATTTCATGCGTATTGTTTAGATGATCATTTTTTGCTATTAATTGAGGTTATATTTCTGAATTGACGGTACTGAATATAATTTAGAAATTCTGTGTAATTACATTGTCCACCGTACGCAAACGCACAAATACGCGAGCTTGATTGTTAATAGTGCGCTTTCTATCATGAGGGAAATTTTGAAAATGATTTAAATTCTATACATTATAAAATAATGTCCGCCCGTTCTTACGCAATATCTAAAATTGTATATATTCTTTCTTATCAATTTATCACAATTCGCTATATCTTCAATGACAATAACAATATTATAAATTGTTTTAGCAATTTTGGGCACAGGAGCAATCCAAACAATTATATTATAAATTTACTCTGTGGGTCATCAATGACTAAAGATAAAAAGGTTGCGCATGTTGTTTAATGTTGTGTATTGCTTGTTACATTCTTACTTGATTTGAGAAACAATTTTTATTTATAAATGCATATTTTTCAGAGACTAGTAAAAAAACATGTTTTAGTTAAAAGTTATTCTGTTCTGAGAAAATATTTTATAAAAATTATGATATACTATAAAACTTATATATTTATATATTATAAAACTGTGAGAAAACTTGTGTTCTTATGTAGAAAGGGATAAATAACTTTCATATCATAGGAAAAGAGAAGAAATTTACCTAGAATAAGATTTTGTTTACAAAATTCTTTTAAAATAAAGAATGATTAAAATTTGAAACATTTTACAATAATTAATGGTTTTCATAATATATGCATTTATAGATGAAATCTTGTAAATGTATATGTATATACCTGTGTATGTATATACCTGTGTATGTATATACTTTGTAAGTATATATGTATATACCTATGTATGCAAATTAGTTGTTAGAAAATATTTAACTACTGCTTTTTATGATTTCAGTTGGCCCTGCATACTGTGCACTGTGTATGTTGCTGTACTGTCTATCCAAACTGCACCGTACTTTTTTATTCTTTTTGCCAAGTATATCACACTTAAAGTAGTAACATAAAAAAAATATATGGCTGCCTATATCAATCGTACAATGTCTATGATTGGAGGAGACAGCCAACACCGAACATCAGATGCTAGAACTGATAATTCTCCTCTGCAGATCTTTGTTAAGGCAAAAAAGAAAATAAACGATATATTTGGGGAAATAGAAGATTATGTGGAAGACACCGTGGGATTTATGACATGTAAGTAAATAGTATAATAGAGAAAGGAGTAAAAGTATCTGATGCAGCATATCAGTTTACCTAATCAATGCTAACTTTACAGCATTACAAAATGATCATAATATTGTATCTGCTGAAGAAGCAGTGAAAGTCAAAGGTTATATTGACAAAGTACGTGCAATAAAAGATGTTCTCAGAAGGGATCATATGAAAGTGGCTTTTTTTGGCAGGTAAGATAGGTTTTATATTGAAAGGGATATATATATATATATATATATATATATATATATATATATATATAATATTTGATTAGAAATTTACATAATTGATAATCTTAAACTATTAAATATCTAACTAAATTATTATTTAATTAAACTTAAGATGTTCAATTTTACATTATTACATTAAATTTAAATTTGTATGTATATTACAGAACAAGTAATGGGAAAAGTACTGTGATCAATGCTATGCTACATGACAAAATTTTACCCAGTGGCATAGGGCACACTACAAATTGTTTTCTACAAGTCGAAGGCTCAGACAATGGAGAGTCGTATCTCATCACGGAAGGATCCACCGAGAAACAACCGGTGCAATCTGTCGGACAATTAGGTCATGCACTTTGCAAAGAAAAATTATGTGAAAGTCATCTAGTAAGAATATTCTGGCCAAAGGAGAAGTGTTTATTACTGCGGGACGATGTAGTATTCGTTGATAGTCCAGGAGTGGATGTAACTCCAAATCTCGACGAATGGATCGATAAGCATTGTTTGGATGCAGATGTTTTTGTTTTAGTAGCAAATGCAGAATCTACTTTGATGGTTACAGTAAGTTTAATATATACCAGACATTTCCTTCCACCAAAATTTTGCGAGAAAGATTTGTTAACCACATTTCTATATTTTTCTGTTTTTTATTTCAGGAAAAGAACTTTTTTCATAAAGTTTCCACGAGATTATCGAAACCGAATATATTTATTCTTCATAATCGATGGGATGCTTCTGTTTTAGAAGCGGAATATTTCGATCAGGTATATATTTATGAGATACTAATTATAGAAAATTAAGAAATTGCAACGATTGTCATGTATATGTATGTACATATGCATATAATACTAAAATTGCTAACTTTATGCGTTTATATTTCGCAAGTTGAATTCTTTATAGTGGCATCATAATGTAAGAGAATTTCAGTAATATCTCCTTTATTCTTTAGCTGGTCAAAGAACAAAAGGAGGTGAGTTCATTCATGTCATGGAGATTGTTGTTCATTCAGAAATGATGCTTCCGATTATCCTTGTTTAGCTCTCGTACAAAGTAGAATTGGATTGAGAGCCGTCAGAGTTTTAGAAGTCTGATATACGTTACAGTACAAGAATAGGGAACACAAAACGCCTTCTTACATTTAATTTGTCATATGCGTTCACTTTCAATAGCTTTCAATAGCTGAATTCATCACACTCGACAAAAACGTTATGCACCAAATTGTGAATCCATCCAGCATGAGTTTACAATATTGAAGCAGGGAAATGAAAAATTTATTTTTCTGCACATTAAGTTGTGAATTTTCAAAGTTACCTTTAACAACAATATTTCTATATTTGTGTCTATTATTTGTGTCGACAGCTTCACGCCAGCAAAGTTCTGTCAACGTGCTTGTTGTCGCGATTGTGCGCATCGTGATTAATGAGGTGCAATAGAAATCTTATTCGTATGCTTCTTGTGTGTAGGTAAGAGCACAACATCAAGAACGTGCTATCGACTTTTTATCGAAGGAGCTGAAAGTATACAGTCCAAAAGATGCCGAAGAACGTGTTTTCTTTATTTCCGCAAAGGAAACTCTTCAGGCTCGTATGCAAGAACAACGCGGACAACCTGCTCACAGTAATATTCCGATTTATATATTTTTTATATATTTTCCGATTTATATATTTTCCGATTTATATATTTATATATTTTTTTTTTACTTAAAGTCATTCGGTTCATATGATTTTATGTTTGCAGATGGTGCGCTCGAGGGCTTTCAAAATCGGTACTTTGAATTTCAAGATTTTGAGAGAAAGTTTGAAGAGTGCATCTCGAAGTCGGCCGTAAAGACCAAGTTTGAACAGCACTCGCAACGTGGTAAACATATCGCTACGTAAGAAAACGCTGTTTTATATTTTTTCTTTTTAATCGGACCTACGTGTCCTTGCAATCACATCTCTGTATGCGCAAACACGCGAGCCAATTTGGTTTTGTGGTTTGTCGCAGTGAAATACGTCAAGCGTTAGACGAGATACTGGAGCGAACACAAAAGATGCGAAATGAGCAATTGAACGTCAAGAAAGAGGTAAACGACAAACTGAACTTCACGGAACAACAGTTGATGCTGTTGACTCAGGAGATGAAGGATAAAATACATCGCATGGTGGAAGATGTGGAGCAGAAAGTGTCGAAGGCCTTGAACGAAGAAATTCGACGATTAGCTGTTCTAGTGGACGAATTCAGCGTTCCGTTTCATCCGGAGCCGCTGGTTCTGAACGTTTACAAGCGGGAACTTCACACGCACGTGGAAAACGGTTTAGGTGACTTGTAGTTACATATTTACGTTGCGATTTGACACGAATATACTATCCGCGATGTTGATGAGAATGTTTCACGCTCTGTCCCAGGGTCGAATTTACGAGCTAGGCTCAGCACCGCTTTGGCGCTGAATATGGAGACTTCACAGCGGGAAATGACCGACAGGATGTCGGGCTTGCTGCCCGAGAACAAAAAACAAATGTCGCTCAACATCCTGCCGCGACGAGAGCCGTTCGAGATACTATATCGATTGAATTGCGACAATTTGTGCGCGGACTTTCACGAGGACTTAGAGTTTCGTTTCTCTTGGGGATTCACGGCGATAATTAATAGATTTGTGGGGAGGCAGAGTCACAAATTGGCGATCACCAATTATCCTCAAGAGGTGAGATGCCTGGTTCAATAGCGAAACGGACGCAAGTAAACACATGACGTCGATACAATTGCGTCTTTTTGTTTTTTTTTACAGATTCCACCGATTATTGCGTCACCTGCGGATAGCATAGATTCTGTGAAATTGATATCAAACGCAGCAAACTTTGCACCGAGACCCGAAGATTGGTCCTTTGCTAGTAAGATAGCTGTTGCATCTGTAACGTCGCAGGGTACAGGTGGCCTTATTGTTGCTGGTTTTGTACGTATATCACAATCCACGTTCGTTCATTTTTCTTTATGTGTAGAGAATCCCTCTTTAAATCAATTGTTTCGTCTTCTGTTGCAGCTGTTAAAAACGATAGGTTGGAGATTGATAGTGATAACTTGTGCAATGTACGGTACTTTGTATCTCTATGAACGTCTAACGTGGACTAACAAAGCGAAGGAACGCGAATTCAAGCGACAATACGTTGATCACGCTACGAAAAAGTTGCGATTGATCGTGGATCTTACCTCTGCCAACTGCAGTCATCAAGTGCAACAGTAAGTTGCGATATTTATGTACGATATAAGTCCGAGTTTGTCGCAAGCTTTACGTCATTTCTTCTTTCTTGTATCATGCATTCTCTTCTTCTTATAATAACGCATGACGTGATTATGCAGAGAACTGTCCAGCACATTCGCGCGACTCTGTCATCTGGTGGACGAAGCAACGTCCGAGATGGACAGCGAACTTAAATCAATAGCGAACACTCTGCGGATATTGGAAGAAGCGGCGACCAGAGCTAAGGTTCTCCGAAATAAGGCCAACTATCTCATAAACGAACTTGAATTGTTCGACGCGGCTTATCTGAAATCTTTAAATTAAGCTGAATTATGTTCCTCGCATGAACTTGCGAATACATAGAAAGATTAGTAATGTAACAATATCTTCGGGAGCAGGATATCTGTACGCGATCATCGCGATAATTGTGTGAATTGATCATTACCATTTTTGTTTTTTGTATTATTCTAATAGTTACAATTAACACCCCCCTCTCTATGCAACGATTAAATAATGTAGGCACTTACGTGCAAATAGATACAAAATGTGTATTCTCATCGTATGTTTAGAGTTTGTCATAACTATCTAATTCTCATATTTATATACAGGATATGATACACACAGACCAGCACAATGGTACTTAATAGTAATTAGAATTTTTCAATTACTCGCATCGTGTCTACGTACTCGAGCATTATGCCTGATGATTGTTCAATAAAACGACAATACAGTAGCTATCATTAAAAAATCGTGATATTTGTAAAACGAAACATAAAGTCACACGTATAAAAAAAATAATATTTGATATATCTTTTGTTGTTTCATCGAATAATTAAATGCAGAAATATCTGGATACGATAATGCGATCGTAAAAATTCTAGTAAATCTCTACCTGGTGAATTAGGGCTATTATGATGGTCTGTGTTACTAAATAACAATTGGTCGCGATTGCTTAGATAGTACAGTCATACGATATATTTAAATGTGCGATGATAATACGGGATATATACGGTCACTTAGTTAATATCGAAGAGAGACATTTTTACCTGATACGAAAACTCTAGTCTTAGTGCAGGAAACCCGATTTCTTACGATATATTATTGACTAATCGTTAGACTGAATATACTTCTTGAAACGTAAAATTCGGTACATATAATATTATGCTATGATGAATTGTTAGACAATTTAGATGTATACCCCCACAAACATGTTTTTTTGTCGAAACATTTTGTTGTATGGCGACTAACTATATAGGATACAAATTCTGTTGGATCTATTTAATGAAATTCGATCAATCAGATTATTCTAGATCTATTGCGAAGATACTACTTAGTTACTGAAAAGAGGAAGCACCAACGCGACTCTGTCGTTTTATTCTATTCCCTTGAAGAATGTATGTTAATCATGTCATGTAATTAGAAATAAATGGTTAACTGTTGATTAATAATGTTCACGGTGCGATTCTCTTCGACCGTATTTCGTGCAGTTTTGTTCACGCTGTTCCGCAAATGCAAAGGTACTTTAGGTGTTAATTTATAGCGACATACGAGTCTTGAGAGGATGTTTTCACTCTTAACAGACAGAATTCAGCAACCGTGGCACGTGAGAGAAAGTAAATTGTCTTCGATAAGAGATTTCGCGAAAGATGCGAGAGAACTGAAACAAAGAGAGATACTTCGTCTGAATTGTATACTCGTTATTATTAGTATTAATTTACAAATACTTCGATATTCGTTACATACAGTAGCGATCGCTTCTCATTGTGCATTGAGAAGGTACACGGGGGCAGGCAGGAAAGAGTTAATCGGAGGAGTCTCCGCTTTCGATTGCTTGCTTCGTACTCGATAAAAATCGTCGTCGTTACCGTTTTAATTATCCACGCGCAGTTTTGTAGTAAAGAGCGTTTATTTTTTTTGTTCCTTGTCAACACGTTAGACATTACATCGATTTTGTTGCAACCGATTTTGCTGAACCGATTTTACCTCGGACCCTTCGATGAACATCCATACACTTCTTCACCCTCTCTCGCGTCGCGAAGAAAAAAAAGCAGTCTCCCGCCGGTTTACAACGCGTGACTCACACTTCTCCATCTTCATCTTTCTTTGCTGCGATAGCTTATAAAATGTAAGTTGGTATTATGGCTAGGTGTGTCGCGGATGTCTTTGATCGTTGCATATACCTCTTAAGATCTAATTTATAGAAAAAGGTCGCGTTCTCTTCTGTTCACTTGTTTGTTTCTTTCCTCTTCTTTTTGCCTTAGTAAAACGTTAAATCCATTTAGTATGTACACGGCGGGGGTGGTACCGTCTCTTGGCACCGGAGTACTTAATTAGGCTATCGTTTCTTTCTTCTTCGGATGATCACTGCGTGTGTGTATGTGTGTGGTGTACGTGTTTAAATATAAACAATACTTCGAAGAAGATTCGGGAAAAAAGAACAGCGGTGAAGAAAAATATGATCGAGTCAATTCGTCGGTACGCTCTCGCGCGTGGGACACGAGGATCACACTTCTCGTGCCTCATCGTCGTCGTTCTCGTCGCATCTTTTATCGAACTGTGCGGTCAGCGTCGGTAGATCGATAAAACATCTGTGATAGAACTATGCAAAAAATAGACGAAATGGAAAAAAATTTCCTGTCTATACAATCACGTGCAACGATTCGTCGAGTTGTCACACGTGATTGTATAGACAGGAAACTTCTTTCTATTTCTTTGCTATTATTTTAATGTAGTCCCACCAATTTTGTATTTCAACAAAATATAAATTCAAAAAAAGAAGAAGCGTGCCGCCGCCGTGGCGCATCTTTGAGAACGCTTCGAAAAATCAAAGTAAAGAACAAGATATCGTATGCTCAATGCCGTCGAATTCTCGCTTAAATCAGTCGATACAATTAATACTTTTGTCACCTGGATCTCGTCTGTGCCGAGTAATATTCCCGAGAATTTAAATAAATTTAAACTTCAATATACATTATCTCCTTTTCCTCTCAGGTTTTATACTCAGCAGCCACAATTCAGAACACATGACATCGCTATGTTTGTCCCCTCGATCAATAATACTCAGACGAAATTATAGACGAGAATAGGACTCCTATCTTCACGCGATCGAGTCCTGCGGGCCTATCCTGTAATCTTCTAACGTTTACGTTATAATTGTAATGCGTGCGTTAAACTAGAAATACATAATGTATGATTTCGCATGTTCTGACACATATGCTGACCAGCAGCTCGTTAAAAATTACAGAATAAGCAAACTGGTCGTCATCTTTTCCATTTATAAATTTTTTCGGTACACTGTGAACTGTACACTCATTGTGTATATATAATGATAGCTGCAGACAAACGCCGAATATACACGAGGCTTCGTTTCGGTTTGCCCGAACTAGCGTTTTACAATCGATATTCTAGCAGTTTTCTGTGACCAGAGGACCGGCCCGTTTCGAATCTGGATTCGATCTGGATTCTAGCTCTCGCAATAATTCTTTCATATCGAAAAAAAAATTAATTAATATCGTATATAACAATTTTTTCCCATATTCTAATATTTTTCTTTTTTCTTATTTCAAACTCATTCTATGAAGTTTCTTGCGTTTAGCAAATATCTCGAATATAAGAAGAATCAATTCGATTAATCATTAAAATTATTACGCTGGAACACATCGGACATCCATTCTTAATCCATTCTTGTAAAGAAAGAGGCGTAAGATTTTACATATTTTGTGACAATGAGAAGAAATATCGTCGAGTAACTCTGGAAGTTTAACCTCAAAATTATACTTCGAGGAAATCCTTCAGCAATGTGACGCGACGCTTCTCGGCGATGTCCATCTGATTCTCCAGGTCACCTCGGTCTGTCGTCTCCGCTCGCTCGATCTTCCACGAAAGATTCTCGATCTCCGCTTCTAACTGAGCCTGCTGGTACTCGAACTGGTATACAGAGATTCTCAGTAGTCTTCATCGTATATCTTGTCATACTTGTATATAATGTCATTAAACGGGATTTTACCAGTTCTTTACGAGGTCCAGGTTCCATGTAGTACGCATACGGATACGTGTATTGTAAAGTGTAACGGCAACGTGCTAGAAGTGACGCAGCCTCAAATAAGTGTTGCCAGTCTATCCAAGTACCACTAGCATTCATTACTTTTTTATTGATCCTCATTTTGATACCTTCCAACGTTTGCTCTTCTAATTTTAACGATTTACTATGGTTTTCCCACTATAAGAGAACGTAACGAATGTAATCAGAGGAAGGATATTTACGATTCACTCATACAAACGAGACGTACGTCTCATTAAAATGAAGGACTACTCTTGTCGACTTCCTTCTTGCGTCACGCAAAATATACAAGAAAAAGAAAAGAGGAAAAGAAAAGTAAACTCTTCTTCTCTCGAAGCAGTGAAAATATTTAGTGAGGACAAAAGAACTTACTCTCTCGTAATAATGAAGATACTTCTTAAGGGCTTCTCTCGCTTGCGCATGAACGCTTTCGTGAGCAATGTTAGGATTTTCCTTATATCGGGAACATTCGTAATACTCACTACCGTGTGTTTTCCAGTCCCCAAGGCACATCCAACAGAAATCGTGCTTGCAATTGTAACATTGCATATGATTACAACCGCCATTCTTTTCTATGCAAATATGACATTTTGGACACTGCAAAAAGAAGAAACAATGATCCGTCAAGTGTTCCGTAAGTCCATAAGTTGCCTTTGAACAATAAGTACATACATCTTTGGTATGGGCGCTAATGTAATTAGCGGTTTCAGAGTCATCCGCGCATTTCGTCAACCACTTTTTGATTGTACCGCAATCAGTAGGTGCATGGTAATCCATACCACATCGGAAGCTGAAGCAACGATATCGTTTTTTTATGTTGCTGCATAAATGCATAGATACACGATTTGATACAATGCCAAGTTCGTTTACCAGAATATAGTTTTACACGATGAACACATGACTCTCTTCGCTCGTTGTTCCTTCGAGCGCAAAACTATTTGGCAATTCGGGCCAGGGCAGAAACGAAGTTGCGGGTGAGACTTGACGTAATCACAGAACGCAAACTGCTGATACCTCTCTCTCATGTTAGGCTTCGTGAGTATGGAAAGGACAAAGTCCTCTGGAGTTAAGACGTCACAGTCATGTGCCATGCAACTTATGCCTATGTGGAAAGGTAGAGAGAAAAAGAAGAGAGCGATGAATGAAAATTTTCAGAATGGCAAGGTAAAAGTGCCAATGCTTGAACACGTGACCTAACTCTGGGCATTCTTATTGTTTTGGTCTTTAAACGCGACTCAGTAAACAACTATCAGTAATATAACATCAGTATTATAATTTCCTACTCGATAATATAAATGCAATACGTTGTTATAATTATCGAATGACAGTTGCATTGTCAAATTGTAATACTGATATAATGTTACTGTTACTTGGTGTTTTCTGGGTAATATTTGGATTTTCAACATAGAGAATATACATACACATGTATTAAATATATACATATATATGTTCTGAAAGTTTAAATATTCACAATTAAAAAACCAAAATAATAAGAATGTCCAGAGTTAGGTGCACTGGGTTGCACAATAAAGTTGGAAGCTCACCAGACTATCAAAATTAAAAGTCATTATCAACAGGCCAATAATTATATTATTATTACATAAGTCCATCACAGTAATGATTCTCAACAGTTTGATGAGCTCCCAACTTGATTGTACCTAAACTGTTGCGCAACCTGCTGCATACGTTTAGACATTGGTACTTTTACCTTAATAACTGAAATGATAACAGAATAGAATTATTACTCACCTGTAGATATACCTTGCATTATTTGTACTTCAAAATGCATACACCAGCAGTCTTTGCAAAATGAGTGTCCACAAGTAAGAGTAGAAAACCTATCTGCAGGAAAGATCATAACACAAACCGAGCATACACCGCCCCTCTGACATTTCGATACTGGCACTTGTTCCGGCGTAGTCGACGGTTTAATCTTTGAACTAATCAATAAGCTGGAAGCATTGGTACGGTACTTTGTGACAATATCTGGTAACGCCCAATTGTGCGCGTGTAACAACACTTTGGCTAGGGATGGTGTTACATGAAGGCTAGTACTTAACACCTCAACATTTTCGTTCAAGAGCCGTTCCACTTCATCGACCCGCAGACAGTCATACACCGCATATTCAGGGTCTCTTCTATTTTGTTCAGGATCCACGTCGTTATCCACGTCACTGCCCCATGGCTGAACATTGTAATAGTCCTCATAACCTGGATCAGCACAGTCTGAATCCGAGTAGTCCATTTCACTGCTCGACATCTACATAGAAATACCTTTACATCACATTTTATCACATTGTGCTTGAGTACTATTCCTAGAAACAATTAAATGTTACATCGAATGAAAAATACTTGAAAATTTATTTGTGGTATATGAAGTTTATTTCTGTGTTGAAGCTTATTTCACAGGAACAAACTTTATATTATACAAATAAATTTTCAAGTATTCTTGTCCAATATAATAAGTGTTACATTAAGAAAAAAATACTTGAAAATTTATTTGTGATTGAAATTTATTTTTTATACAAGTAAATTTTACTTCACAGTGATAAACTTCGTTGTTAATAATATAGTATCTTTTTTCAATGTAAAAATTTCTATGCTGAGCAGAAATACTTGAAAATTGTATATGTAGGATAAAAGTTTATCTCACAGAAATAAATTTTATATCCCACAGGCAAATTTTCAAGTATTTTTTCCTTAGTGTAATGAACATACATCACAGATACTGCAATTACTTTAGCAATAACAGTGAAATTGCACGAGTAAATTGCACAGCCAAAAACTTCGTCGCAAAGACTTCGCGTAGAGTCATCAAATAGAACGTAATAAAGTTGTACAGAGATACGAAGAAACGAACGTGTGATCCACGACAAGACGCACTGCGTATATGAGAAAGGGTCGAGAGTGAAAAGCTAGCGTGCGTTCGACGTCAATTGAATTGCCAGCGACATGTTTCAAATCTCACGCACATTGGCATCCGCGCGATTTGTGTTTGCGGAGATCATTTTCACGAGTTGTTCAAGGAGCTCACGTCGGGCTTTCACTGGACGCGCGCGATCTCGATTTCGTAAACAATTCTGGCGTACAGATGCGCGACGAGTGTATCATGACGACGACGGCGACGATGGTTAGTACACGGTAATTCCACGAAATCGTTCTCTTCTAGCAACCCACCTTTGGCGTCTTGATTATCAAGAGATATGCATTTATGCGCCCGTTTCGCGCGCGTAATTCTCTTGAAGGGTGTGTGGCTGTCGGGGGAGGACTCTAAAAATGATTGTTCGGCCGGTTAAATGCGACAGCGAGTGGACGCGCGAGCATGCGAGAGCGCATCACGTCTCTTTCTCTCACTTCCACTCTTCTTTCTCTTTCTCTCTCTCTTTCTCTCCGTCTATCTCTCCCGCTCTCTCACTCTCTCTTTCTCTTTCCCTCCCTCCCTCACCGTGGGCTTTCCTTGGTGCGTCTCTCTCTTCCGCGCGTGTATCCAGCGTGTGATGCGTATATATATACGCGATATATGCCACCTATATGTGCGTAACGGATGATTCCCGTTTAATCTAGAAGCAGATAAGAACGTCAAAGTCACCTGACACGAAACAGCTGAGTGCCGCAATGAGGCTAAACGAGATCGCCAAGCCTGCTCTTTTCTCTTGCGCTCACTCTCCTTCTCTCTCTCTCTTTCTGTCTCAAGTAGCACTCGCTAGATCTGCATCTGGAAGCGACGTGCTCGTGCTTCGAATAAGAAAATGGTGAGTGTTCCGGCGGAACAACGACGCGGAAGACTCGCTTCTTCACCGATCCGCAATTGAGACTAGCTATTATCCCGTATTTTATGGAATATACATTTTTACCGAGCGCGTCTTCGATTCATCTCGGTTTGTTCATTTCTTTATGATTATCGAGAAATCTCGAAGCAAGTTATTCGATCAGTCATTATCGATCTCTCGTCTCGATCGAGATCTCGATCGAGACGAAAGATCGATAATCGACTAATGTTTTCGGAAAGGGGTTACATTTTGCTAGAATGGTGTTGGGGGAAAATCATAGGATTAGCTGAAACCAATACTGAGAGAGAGAGAGGAGAGAGAGAGAGAGAGAGAGAGAGAGAGAGAGTTATATTTTTTTTTATTGTAATGGCGTTGGGGCGGAATTCCTAGGGAGCCTGAAGTCAATATTGACTTGAGGTTGAGGTTTTGAAGTTGAGGTTGAAGAAAGGGGTTACTTCAGCTACGAACGGTAGCGTCAGGGAATTTGTCTTATTAGATGTCTGGAATCAGGATTAAGAGAGAAAGAGAGAAAGAGAGAGAGGAAGAGAGAGAAAGAAAGAGAGAAAGAGAAAAAGAGAGGGGTGTACCCCAGCTGTCTATTTGTCAGCTGATCGCCGACAAGTGTCAAAAAATGGGCATGTCACAAAGCAGTTGCCCCATTGATTCGCTCCATCGGATCGATCGACACACCCATGCAAAATGCCCGTGCTTATGTAACTACCAACTGCGATGCCCAACCCATCAATTAAACTAATTATCGTTCACAGGAATTATCGTTCGCCGATTTGTCGCGCGTTTTACATCGTTATCGATTTCTCGCGCTCTTGTAAGGTCCGCTCGCCTGAGCTGTACTTTCTGCATCTGATCTTTGGCTTTTGAGGAGTCAATTACGCTTATTTATTATTTCAAACGTGAGAAATGCGGAAGAATGCTCCACCGAGGCGACTGGACTCAAAAGCTTCCGAATATTTCTTAAAATTAACGGAAAAGAAATTTCTGTTTGCATTAAATCACATACGTTGTAAGTGGAAAAGTTTTTATTACAATTTCTATTATTATTACAAATAATCAAAGATCCTTGACCATGGTCCCTTCAGTCAGCGTGCAGGATGTATCGAAATGAACAAGCTAATTCAAATTAATTCGTGCGAACACATTTCCTTTCTCCATCTCTCTCTCTCTCTCTCCCTTCCTCCTTCCCCACGAGACGGGGTCGATACTCTCACACGGTCGTTATCTCAGCCCGCTCTTTCTTTGCGTTTCCCCGCAAAACTTTTACCTTCTTCTCTCTTTCTCCCGTTATATATTTACTTAATCCCAAGTGCGAGGGGTGTAATGTAGTGCAAATGAGGAGAGAACAGGCGTCTCTCGTGGATCCCCCGAGAGACTTCCGAAAGGTGTAAAATGGCGTAGCGTCGAGGGATCTCATTGACGCTATTACACACGCTCGCGAGACGCACACCCACACCTACATCACGCACACACATATACTAAACCGTCGGTCCCACACTATAAGGTAAGGGCTCGCCGAACTGGCGAATGGCGGGCGTGCGGCGTGCTCGCTTTTCCATTCGCGGACTCGTGAGTGTGTGCTTGCGGTTGTGTGCGTGCGCGCGCATGCATACGCTACTGTCGGTCGGGGAGGTCGCGCATAGGTAACGCGTATATTGTGTATACGCGCGACGCGGCTGTGTGTACGTGCGTGCGTGTATACGTCCGTCATGAGTCACGGAACCCATGGTCACCTCGTTGTGTCTCATAATTAATCCGCCTCGCGCCGACGACGGGAAAATGTCGCTGTAGCTCTCAAGGAGTACACGACGAGTTCGCTCGCATCCCGGGGACGCTCCTGATCCTGCTAGGAAGATGGCTCTGGCGACCGGTAATCGCATCCCTTCGATCATCATCGTCGTCGTGGTCGTGGTCGCCGTCGTTGCCACCGCTGCTGCTGCGTACACTTAGTGTCGTGCGTGCCTCTTCCTTGATTCATCTTACCTCGCCCGTCACGTTTCGTCTCGTCTCGTTTCATCTCATCTCGTCCCACCGATCTTTGTACACTCCTTGTTCGTGGGATCTGTCACACGTTTCCGTGGGACTCCCGCGGCTATTCGGCTTGCTTCGATCGCTTCGTCGGCGCGCTCATTCGAGTCGTCGCGCTCTTCCGCATGTACCTTCGACAGTTCTGGAACGTGATGCATCTTCGCCGAGTGAGCCAGAGAATGTTGATACCAGTGGGACTCCGTGACGATGATGGGAAGAGATTGTGTTGGATGTGCTGAAAGCGTAGGAGAGTCGGAAATCAAAAGTCTCGTGATCGCACTAGGTGGTGTCCTGTATTCGTTTGAGTTCCTCCTTCCTTACTGAGGATCCTGAAAGGTGTGTTTTGTAAGTGCAATTGTTTATCTTGTCTAGTTGTGTCTTTATGTGAATCAGAAGTATCGTGCATTTGTTTTAGTAGACAAATAGTGTCAGAAAGAAAGAAGCTTTAGCTTCTTTGACTTGATTGTGTCTCTTTCAATCTTCCTACATTTGAAACAAGGTAGACATGTCAAGGCTTTACAAAACAAATGAGACAAGGAGATAGAACGAATGGATCTGTTTATACACAAATGTCTAGGATTATCCTAATTGTTATGAATTAAATCTCTATTTATTCTTAGTCGTTTCACTCACCGAATAAAGACGCAGTAACTGAGATAATGGATCAGTCAAGAAACAGGCCGAGTAGGCCACGACTACGTTCACACGGCAACTCTGCTAGAGTGCTCGTGTTTGAAAACGAAACTGAAGAGACTGCCTGCAATGTGGAGACCGAAACACATAAACATCCAAACCTGCCCAAAATGGAGAGCAAGGAGGCTCCAGTTCGACCTGGTTAATAAAATTTCTCTCTGATTTGTATCATATATTTTATATCTTTATCAAACATTCTGTTGATTATAAACATTGCTTGATTATATGTACGAAATGTCACACAATGATTATGTATGCTTTTAGTGAGTGGAGAGTTATCAAATCTAGTTCGTATGAGAAATTCTGCAATTGGAAAATCAGCTCCTTCTTTATCTGTTCATGTGGTCAGTATATCTTGATCAATTGTGCACATTGTGGTAGCTCACTTTTGTATTTGTTAATAATGCACTGTCATTCTTTTCCAGCGTGATTTTAACATTCCTCGTCGTACCGCCAAAGCGGTTCATCGTAAATCCTTCATTGCCACTACATCACCTACTTTACCACGTTGCCATTCACCTTTGTCAGGTATGTAACTTTTATTTTGCCTGTGCGATTACTTTCAATTATTTTTAAGGCTGCTATTCTAATCAAGTTTGAAAATTGAAATATATTTATCACAATATCTTGTACACATACACAGTATACATTTGTTTTAATACTTGTTAGATCTAGAATTTTTATATACTTGTATCCTTATATAGAATCCACAAAGGATTAGTATTTGTATTTGATTAGGATCTGTATTTCTCTCTCTCTCTCTCTCTCTCTCTCTCTCTCTCTCTCTCTCTCTCTCTCTCTCTCTCATTTACTTTCTCCTGATATAAATTTTGCTTAGTATAACAAGTTTTTATATTGTTTACCTGATTATTTATCGATAATAGCAGATTAATTTTTCTACTGCTTGTTTCCTGATATAGCATTCGTCCCGATCGTAGGCAGTCCCCTAGAGAGTCCTAGGATGTCATCTAGTCCACACTTTGCTTTTGCTCCAATTAAAAGGTACCTATTTTACACTTACTTCTTCTCTTAGAAGATTTTAATTAGTCCGATTTGATTGCTCAAGTAGGTAAGGTGTCGTCATTAAACGTTATATCTTGCGCGCGTTATAAATAGGAAAAAAAAATGGTGATACGAAAACTATTCTATGCAAAGTCCACGAAAAGTAAAAGTCTGATCAAGAGACGCCTGTAAGTTTTTGACTTAATACAAACATCGGGATGCTTAGCGTGATTGTATTCTAACGTTTCATGATTTATTAATCTGTATTACTCGATGAGTTGCCACTAATGGAATGTGTTATTACGACATTGAAGAATCGGCGGGAGTGCTGCAGGAACTGGTGATGGCAGACGATGGTCTGTCGCCAGTTTACCGTCCAGCGGTTATGGAACAACGCCTGGTTCCAGTAACGTTTCGGTAAGTAGATTGGTATGCCGAGCGCTTGTCCACACTAACCATGATTGTAATTTGTGATTTGTATTCAGTCACAATACTCGAGCCAAGAACGTTTGCATCAACTGCCAAATGTTCCCACCAAGGACGAGTTGCGTATGTTATCTTGCCACTTTTCAAAGCCTGGGACACCATGCTCTTCACATCCGGGCTTTCCAGGTTCTAGCATATCTAGTATTCCGGGTAGCGTGTCGCTTAGTCTTGAAGAAGAGGGTCGTCGATCGCCGTTACATCGTCCACGTTCGCATAGTCTGAGGTATATCACTCGAATGACGTCACTGAGTTCGCTAAAATTAAATCGCCATTAATACCGATGGGAATATTACTTGCGTATTACTTTTATTGCAGCAGCCCGAGCCGATCACCTGTCCTTGACAGTGAGATTGTTATGATGAATACTTTGTATAAGGAAAGATTTCCAAAGGTACAATTGTTCTTTAATTGAATAATTTTTAATGAAAAGAAGCAGATTATATTTTAAAGATCGATTATATTTAGGCAACGCAACAAATGGAAGAGCGACTGACCAATTTCATTAATGAGAACAAGGAGATAGATGAATACGAAGTAGTGGCACATATGACACAGGATTCATTACCAATTTTACGCTTTGTTCATCATCAAGTAATCGAAATGGCCAGAGACTGCTTACAAAAATCTCAGGAAAAATTAATTACAACGAGATACTTTTACGAGATGAGCGAAAACTTGGAACATCTATTGATGGAAGTGTGTATATATTACAGCTTAAATGATTAACTGGCGCTTAATGTACATGCGCCTATACATACGGATTATATTATTTTCTAACACGTGCGAGATAATTATCGTATTTTTTTTTCCACAGACGAAAGATAAATCTTTAGAAGCCGCAACTAGACTGACAGGGCTGATAAGGAAACTTTTATTAGTTATATCGCGTCCAGCTCGTCTATTAGAGTGCTTGGAATTCGATCCCGAGGAATTCTACCATTTACTCGAGCAAGCTGAGGGTCAAGCTAAAATTAATGCGGGAATAAAAACTGATATTCCACAATATATTATTACAAAGCTCTCTTTAAGCAGAGATCCAATATCAGGTATATATATTTCACGTTCATTCTAAACCACAATACTTTACAAAATTATGTTATTAGTAAGATGCATGTTGAAATTTCTTCAGAGTTGCAAGAAGACTTGAACAAATTAGAGGATTCGGCGAGTTCGAGCGACAGCAATCTGCAACTTACATCAAGTCCAAATAAAGACGACGACAAGAGTCAGCGAATTCCATGTGAGAATGACTACGAAGTACTGAAGCTTATCAGCAACGGCGCCTATGGTGCAGTGTATTTAGTCAAAGAAAAGACTACGCGACAAAGATTCGCCATGAAGAAAATCAATAAGAATAACTTAATGCTGCGAAATCAAGTAGAACAAGTGTTTGCTGAAAGGGATATAATGAGCTTCACAGATAATCCATTTGTAGTGTCTATGTATTGTAGTTTTGAAACCAAGGTACGCGCACATGTTACGAATTTTTCCTGTCCAACGAAACTCGTAGTACATAAATGTACCGAATATCATAAGAAATTGTGTGTTTCCAGAAACATTTATGCCTAGTAATGGAGTATGTAGAAGGTGGTGATTGTGCAAATCTTTTGAAAAATATCGGTCCACTGCCACCAGATATGGCAAGATTTTATTTCGCTGAAACTGTCCTGGCTGTTGAATATTTACACAGTTACGGCATCGTACATCGGGATTTGAAGCCTGACAAGTGAGATTATATTAAAGAAAAATTTGATGCATGCACAGTCTATGTATTAAATATAGTAACATGTGTAATTATTAATTTTTCTCCTTTTTATAGTTTACTTATCACTGCCCTGGGACACATCAAGCTTACTGACTTCGGCCTCAGTAAAATGGGTCTAATGTCTTGTAAGTATGAGGAGCGTCTGAATTGTACGAGCGAGAGCGAATTTATGAGTTAACTTTCAATTACATGTGATTTCAAGTGGCGACAAACCTTTACGAGGGATACATCGACCGAGATACACGACAGTTCTCGGACAAGCAAGTATTCGGTACACCGGAATACATTGCCCCGGAGGTCATATTACGCCAGGGTTACGGTAAACCAGTCGACTGGTGGTCCATGGGTATCATATTGTACGAATTTCTGATCGGTTGTGTTCCGTTTTTCGGTGAGACGCCCGAGGAATTATTTGCTCACACAGTGAATGGTAATTCTTTTTTGTTATAATAGCTTTACTTACGAAATTGTCTTTTAAGTATCGTAATGGATAATGAAATTCCATCTTTTAGACGACATCGAATGGCCGGACGAGGATGACTGGCCTGTTCAACCTGAGGCTAAGGATATCATAACAGTTCTTCTTCATCAAAGTCCTAGAGATCGTTTGGGAACTGGCGGGTCGCACGAAGTTAAGGAACATCCGTATTTTTATGGAGTAAACTGGAACAGTCTACTTAGGCAGAAAGCTGAGTTCGTGCCACAATTAGTTAACGACGAAGATACAAGCTATTTCGATAGTAAGTTTAAAGTATCAACTGACATATGTGCTAATTGTCAGAATCTCTTGCTGATTGATTTTTCTGTATTATCATTGTTTCACTATAGAACGCCTATAATGTTTTAGCTCGTATGGACAGATATAACCACGATTTAGGCGACGACACAGACGACACCGACGATTCTCCCTTATTCGGATCGTTCTCGTCGTACTCGCCTCAATCGCGCAAAATCTCCCAAACGCGACCACCTCAGTTGAATCCAGACGTGGAATCGGACGCTACGAAGAAACAGTTGTTCCGTTACGAATTGGAACGCACGGTGGCTCAGTTGTCGCTCGGTTCTAACGTGTCGTCTGTCACGCCGCCATCCAAACTGGCCGACGAGAAGCACCGGACACTCTCGTCGATGAAGAACAGTTCCTGCACCGAGAATCAAAACAGAACCGACAAATCAAACGCGTCAACCACGATCTCGAGCAACGAATCTCAGCTGACGATCGTCAAGAATGCCCAGATGGAAGGAATGTCGATTAACCTGAGCACGCCCGATTCCTCGCAAACCGAGTCCGAGGACATTAGCCCGCAGATCCAGAGAAAACGGCACACGCACTCCCGTGACAAGCTGCCCAGGTTCAGTATATCCGTTGATGATGAACACATGTGAGTCATTCCACCACATCCTCATGACACTACAATTTTAATTTTAATTGACTTTTACATTCTTCACTTTTGATTCATTACGTATTTCTACCTTCACGTTAATTTGCACATATTTCTTTTTATTTTACCTACGCGCATACATCAACATTTAACAATTGTTTATCCAGTAATGTCAAGACAGTTACAAATAGCTACAGCTATTTTGCATTCAACCCTCACGTACGGTGAGCGGTGTGCATATATTCGCGATTCATCGTGTATACTCGCGAACGCTCGGGATATCGCGAATATCGACAGTATCGCGCAATGACAATTCCGTCATTTGCAGATTGGACCTAGCAGCAGCAGCGAACAAGGACGCGACGGAAGAGAGCAAGCACAACTCCAGTACCGACTCCTTCGAGTCCTTCAGCGCTATACCCATGTTACCGTCCGCCAGACAGAAGTCCAGATCCGTCATCAAATCCGCGTCGACCAGCGGACTATCACTGGTTATCCCAGCCAGCGACTTTCCCTGTATGTACCTGCGGAGAAATGCAGCTTGAGATTAATTCTCACACGAGAGACGTATTTTTATGAGTGCATATTTTCAGATGACGCGTCGCTGAATGCTCAACCCATCGAGTCACCGGGTGGTTCCTCAACCGCGTCTTCGAGGGACACTTCTCCCTGCCGTGAGCTGAGTCCTCTGGTGAACAATCTGAAACCGCCCATTATTATCCGACGTGGACCATGCGGCTTTGGCTTCACCGTGCACACCATTAGAGTTTACTATGGCGACAGTGACTTATATACCATGCATCATCTAGTGATGGTAAGTGCAAGGTTACATTGGATATTATTCATGGATACATTCAAATAAGATACACTGATTTTACGTGAATATTTCTCCCTATTACAGGCGGTCAACCAGTCCAGCCCAGCGTTCGAGGCAGGTTTGAGGCCGCGTGATTTGATAACGCACATAAACGACGAGCTAGTGCAGGGTTTAAGTCACACCGAGGTCTTGAAGTTGTTGCTGAGTGGCGGCGATCACGTGACGTTGCGTAGCACGCCTTTGGAGAATACCAGCATCAAGACCGGCGGTAGAAAACGGGATCTCACACAAAGTAAACTGGCGCGTCGGACGTTACACAAGCAACGGAAGCAGAAACGGGATCACTCGGACAAGAAGCGCAAGACGTCGCTATTCAAGCGGATTAGTTCGAAGCGCGCGAGTGTGGAGATGCAGCAGGTAAACGGGCAATGTTGCTCATACCTTCGAGCAACGATCTGCTAAGTGCAAATCGTCGTTTCGCGATTATCTGTATATTTCAGTAACACTCTTAATGTTGCGCAATTAATTGCCATGTGCTTTGTTGTTCACAATATGTGAATTTCACGACAATTTCATGTACAAACACAATCGAATATAAGTAATTTATCAAATATAAGTAAATGATCATAAGAAAATATAATTTAAAACGAAGATTGACCGCGTCCACACGGGCATTTACTTATACGGTTGTGTTCTGTATGATATCTTCGATGTTAATAATTTCAAACGGCAAATTGTGCACACGACAGTCACATTTGTTCTTCTCTACACTGAGGAAACGAGAGACAAAATAAGCTTATAAGGCACCAGCATACACTGATTACGTTAAGCGCATTTTCTTTTGCAGCCATTAACTATCAGTTGTCCATTGTCAGCACCCATTTTGCCCAGCGACAGCAAACCTCCACTTATGGTATGATTTCTTATACATTTATTCGTTCGTCTTTCTCTTTTATCGGTTGCCGCTGACATGAGTTTTGTTGCGTCGTTTCGTTGAGCAACGTATGTTCCTTCTACGATCATTACATAGCTTTCGAATGTGCTACACTCTGCAAACGAAACGTCAAACCGGTGTGTAAATTTCAAACAAGAACAACACCTACACAGTCGCCAGTTGTCGTTAAATGTTTTTCAATTCTAGTCGACGGAGTGGATTTAATCGACCGAGATATCACAAAAACGATGCGCGACACTATGAGTCGCGAATTTCGCTATTGATCGGGAGCATTCTTCAAACTTTTTCAGATGGCCGCCGGAATATGCTCGCCCTCGATGGTCACGCCTAGCCGGTCGTTTCAGTCGTTCACCCGCTCGCAGGAGACATCACCTTACTTCGCGGCATGCACGAAATCTGTTTGTAGTCCGTCCCCGCCGACAAATCGCGCCAGCTCGGACTCTTATCACTCCACTGGGAATTCGAGTCCGTGCTCGAGCCCGAACTCCTCGTCACCGGGCTCGAACACTTCGGCGGGAAACCTCAGCGGCATCTCGAACCAATCGCACTACCAACGTCCGAGCACGCTGCACGGTTTGAAGCACAAGTTACACACAGCCGCGAAAAACATCCATTCGCCGAATCGCAGGAAGTCCGTGGGCCACATACCGTTGTCGCCGTTGGCTAGGACACCGAGCCCATCGCCGATCCCCGCCAGTCCGACGAGAAGTCCGAGCCCTTTGGCGTTCCCCACAGGTCATCAACCTGGCAGCTCTAATACTACACAGTCGTATAGTCCAGGTACGACTGTAAAGGAAAATAAAGACATGCGCGTTATAGAATAATATTTAATATAGTTACATTATCTACACGAAGAAAATTTGAAAAAAATTAACAGCAATTCTTCTCAAAACTGCGCTCTCTATAATTATGTTCACGATGCCATCTTGTTGTCTAGGTGTGTGCTTGTCGACGCCGAACAGCCAGAAGAAAGGATACGGCCGTCCTAAGTCCGCGGAGCCGGGCTCGCCATTGCTCCGCCGAGCTCTCAGTCCCGACCGGTTACACCCGCGCTCGGCGGAGAACAAAACGTCGATATCGCCGTTGGCGAACACCGTAGTGAAGGTAACACCTCGTGTAACTATCGCACAATCGTCCCACAGCGAAACGTCGGACGAAGCCGGTGATGGTTTCAAGGAGGCCGGTGACACGAAGAGTGAGAAGAAAGTGCCAAGCGAACAGAAAGCGGATTATTCCAAACTGACGCACGGTATATCCATTAATTTAGGGAACGTGAGCATGTCGAATTCCTGCGCGGGCACGCAACTGCCGCGTATAGCCGAGGAGAAGGACTCGCCGACCGGCAGCAAGGGTGACGACTACACATCGAAGGAGATTGGTGAGAAGAGCGAGAAGCAGTCGACGAGCGGCAGTCAGTCCGGAGATGTGGAAAGAGCTGGAAAGAGCGACGCGCGTTGCGACAATGAACACGCGATCATCACAGTCGGCAGCAAGATGTCGCGTGGCAGCAAGAAAGAAGAGATTTCAGCAGGTGTTTCAGCGAACACGCAGCAAGCGCACCACGGTACCACCGCGACCTCGCAGAAAAACGTGGAAAACCAGAGACACGGTCAAGCCGGTGAGAAATCTACCACGTCGTCGACACACAAGGCACACGTGTCCGAGCAGAAAGCTTCTGCCAAAGGCAACGTGGAAACTCACCAGGACGCTAGAAAGTTACTCAAGAAACATAAGGTTGAGTCCACCGACGGTGCTCACTTGAGTACGCATGAGAGCAATGCTCCGCTGGGAAAAGACAAGAAGAGCAATTAATTACCGCTGGTAATGAGAGAGAAGGAAGAACATCGGCGAGATATATACGTAGCGGAGGATAGTCATTTTGATTAGATATCTGTGTGTTAATCAAACGCGAAATATGAGAAGCAAGTCGTTCTTCGCAGAATTCGAGGCAGAAGGGCTCGTAGGATATCTGATGATCGTACGAGACGTGAGAGAGAGAGAGGGAGGGAGAGAGAGGGAGAGAGAGAGACTAATCAAAAGAGGAAGAAAGGAGAAAGAAAGCGGTAGAAAAAGAGGGCAGATTTTGAATTTATAGCTTTATGAAATTTCTATATTCAAATCTATAGGCTTCCGTCAAACAAATACCTGAAAGCAATTAAGATACCTATATTTCCGAGAGGTTTTAACTATTTCCGTAAAAATGTGAAATGTTTGTCATACAAGACGTATAACGAGACCGCATAACGAGAACTTTCAAACAGATATACAGGCGAGTTCGAGAGATACGTTATTTTGATTGTGTCCAGACGCATGTTCGTAAAGTTACTAACTCGAAATCACACGAAACGGCATAGTTGCTGCAGCAGTGAGACGCGATTCAAGTGAAGTGAAGTTATGCTTCGGGCTACAGTATTTACACGATCTCATTTACATTTATATCTAATATTAGTGCACACATACATACATACATACATACGCCCACACATACACGAAGGAAAACACATTCATGTTCATATATATAAATATATAGTCGACTTAGTATTCGATGGCTCGCATATATCATCTCGCGTACGGTATAATTTTATAGGATGTTTATTTTTCGGAGGGGGGAAAAATGCGAGAAGAGGGAATATACGATGCTATTTTGTTGCGATAATTTCTATACAAGATGATTCCGTTGCACACTGTCGTGAGATAATCGAAATTGGAGAGGAAAAGAGAGAGAGAGAGAGAGAGAGAGAGAGAGAGAGAGAGAGAGATAGAGCAGTGATATGTGCCGTTACGAGGAGAGATGCAATTGGTGTTTGCACATTCGCATAACTCAGGTATCTCGTCGCGTATAACTGCTTAACGATATTACATCACGTAGGTCAATTAGAAGTAATACAGGTACACTTGCACAGCAGAATCAAACACTTGTCGCCGCGGAAGCATCTTGCATAATTCAAACAAGATAGAGATAGCAGAGATATATGAAAAGTTGAAGCTCGGTACATCGCAATGCATTAAAGTTTTAGTATTATATATACATACATACATATATATATGTATGTGTGTAGGTATGTATGTACATATATGTATCATTAGTTCTGTTAATTTATTGTATATAGAAAATATTGTATAATAATATGAACGAGTCGCGAGAATTCTTTTATCAGAGAATATATTAGCATTTTGTTATATACTTACGTTGTACTTGATCGGATTTGAATTCGCTTTCGCTCGTTATTGCATCGACGAATAAGACAACAAAAGGAAGAAAATGAAAAACAAATTTGCTTCAGCACCGAAGAGCAAGGCTTCATATACTAGGCTTCATCTCTGCCATAGGTACAACTCGTCCGCATTTACTACAAATCCAACTGTATTATCTTTAAACGCATAAACGTGTAATTTGCCTGAAGAGACCCTTTTGCTGTTTTAACACGCGTCATTTAACACGCTTAAGACGCGCAAATTATAATTACGTTTAAGCATATTAAATGACGAGAACTAGAAGCTAGAATTAGAAACTAGAACTAAAAACGTACGCAAAAAGACATCCAAAATAATACACTTGGATTTGCAGTGTAAGGCTAATATTACATGTGTCGTACGACAAGCTTGTCGGCCGCTCTAATTGGCTGTCGGGTAGTGGATTTCTGGGGTACTTGGAAAGGAGTTAAGGACTTTAGAAATCTATCCATTAGCCAATCGTCACGTCCAGCAATACTTCTCGTACGACGCATATAATATTAGCCTTACAAGCGATACTCGATACCAGTCGTTACTCTGTCAGCACGACTAGGTCAATCAGCCAAGAATCGATCAGCTCGTTTCGAATCAATGGTACTCGTACGTGCTGACATTTGTAAAATTGCCGTTATTAATCAATATAAATGAGCGATTTATTTTATTGATAAATTAGCCGTCGCTAACAAAATCGTAATTCAGCCAATAGAACTGCGGATTTTATTAACAATTATCATCGAGATGTAAAAGTGCCGCACAGACTCTATTCGTTAATTAATGGAGACGCGTCGTACCGGTCGATATTTGCAGAGGAGTCTGTGTGTGTGTGTGTGTGTGTGTGTGTGTCAATCGTCATGGAATTTAGAATCGACTTAGTCCAGCTTGGCAAGAGGGTGCGATGCCAGTTCTCTATTCGTTAGCCTATCTTTCTTTGTGGTCCGTCCGGTTATACAAATGTTGGCGCGTACTCTGACGATATAATCACTGCTCATAACGATAAAGTCTACTCTAAATGTCCATGTTGCTCATTAGTTAAATAAAACGATACGTTTTCACCGTGCGATATAATTAAGCTTCTAGGTGTAAGACTATTATTATACGTAAGAAGAAGAAGAGATTGCGCGGCGGCTTGAATCACGCGAACTGTCGACACGTCCCGCGACGCGTTTTCTATCGGAGATTCTTCACGCGGGATCTGTGCTTCTAAATTTCCTCCTCATATCGTCCACATGTATACACACACGCGCGCGCGCGCGCGCGCGCGCTTGTGCGTACGAGTCTCGTTGCATTTGAAAAAGCGGGTACAAATAATAACCCCCGATTCTGAAGTGAAGAATTCACAAGTCACGAGACTCCTCACAATTTCTCTCCCGTTCGAGCGATAGGCGCGATTGGATTCTGAGTGTGTATCTGAGAAATCTCTTCGTATCATTTCACGATGAGCCGTGCTAATCGAACTGATGTATCAAGCGAGACATTAATCGAAGGGATGATGTTACTTCAATTCGAGCGAGGCTCTTGTCCGACAATGGACATCGCACTTTCGCCTTGCTTGTATATCTTCTTTGCGTATTATATACGTTGCTGAATTACTGATATTATCATTGACGTCCGATTTAGTCTTTAATCGTTACTGCGTAAGTTATTCAAATTTCTCGCGATCAAGATGCGGCTAAGTTTCCTGAACGTTGCGAGCCATGTACTATTTATCACGGCGAGGGGAGCGAACAAAAAATGTATTTTTTTTCTCTATCTCTCTTCTCGGCCTCCCTTCGCCGAGCGAGCGAATGACTTTCGTAGAAAATTTTTAATTCGTCGTCGATTGACTCATTTCCATTATTGTTACTGTTTGAGAGATGGTTTAGCTTCCCCGACGTGTGATGTTTAAGAGCCCCCGCGGATTTTTCGGTGATTCTTGCGTCAAGTAGCGCGAGTAGCGATTGACGCAAATGTTGCTCGATAAATTGAAAAAGAGAAAAATACATAGGTGTACTCGACCTAAATATAAATCATACTTCATACTGTGTCGTACGTAGTGCGCCGTGATACGATTAGACGATTTTCTTGGGATGACATGATCGTCGTAATCAGGAAGCTAAGTCCTAAGATTTAAAGGAATGTTGAATGTTTCCGCGTATTAAGTCTCGCGTAATGATATGGAGTAATTAATGTTATTCGTAGGTTGTCGTATGGTAGCGTGTATGAGTTGTACATTATTATTATATCATAGATGAAATTATTGTTATTTTTTTTTCAAATTGATAGAGAGAGAGAAAATGAGTAAGAGCTGTTTTTATTGTCATGCTTAGGTACGTAAGCGATATCACTGATCGATAATGATAGACGCTCAACGTAACAAGCTATAAGGATGATACGTTCTCTGAAATGATGCCGGGTCGAATCTTCAGCGAAACGACAGGTTGTTTTGTCGCAAAACGGAGGAGGAACTAGTGCGGGCGAGAGAGAAAAGTGCACGTGCGAGGCGAGTAGCCGATTGCGTTACGTCGAGATTCTATCGTCTACCGAGACAGGGTAAAGGATATGCCTCTGATTTTTAGTATTGTACACGAATTTGTTTTCGTAGAGCCAATCGTATAGATTGGACATTAAGAACGCACATTAAGAAAGCGTGTCATCATAATTGTCGTGGGCGACGCGAGTGTGTGTGAAGACGAATTGGAATTGTGTGTTTGTGTGTGAGAAAGAGAGAGAGAGAGAAAGAGAAACTTCTCTCGAGCGTTGAATGAGTTTGCGGAGGAAACGAGAGAGACGTGCGTCCGGTTTTGTTGAGAATTTGAAGGGTTCGGTTCAAGAATGAGATAAGTCCATGATTGATCTGTTGAGAGAAAAAGAGAGAGAGAAAGAGGTCCATTTCGTGCTTGAATGAAATGGATGAGCGATTAGATGATTGTGTACTTATTTTCATTCTCGCATTGAAGCTTCCGATACTGTTTTGTTACCTTTTACTGTCGGTTGTGATTTTATAGTTGGAGAAAAAGGAAAGAGCGTGCTAGCGAATGAATGAACGAACGAACGAACAATGTATTGCTGTATCTACAAAAGCGGTTACTTTTCCTTTCTTTTCTCTTCCCTTTCTTCTTGTCACACGCAACGCAGCGCAGATTTTTCCCGAAAGTCAGAATATTCGGCGCGCGTATTCGGCAGCTTGAAACGAAGCGTCGGCCACATGTGCGTATTTTCCTTTGTATCACTACGAAAGCAAACGAGATTGTACTTGAGTGTGATTGTAACAAGATTCGAATTTGTATAAATGCCAATGATATGCCTCGAATCGTCTGTCCTTCTGATTTACCAGCCGACTTCACTTATCGTCAGCGTTAAGTCATTGTTATCACCAACCAACTTTACTCATCACCAGCGTTATTTCATCGTTACTTGCAAGTACTCGCGATGTGCAATACGTCATTTGATCGTACAGTAAAACAAACGGAACATTCCTTAATATCTTATTTTCCGCGCGAGTTCCACATCTGCATTATTTGAGCCTTCAAGGTGTCGCGCGAGGAACAAGATACGCAGCATGGAAAACATCTACGCGAGATTCGTCACAGTCTGTGAAAACTGATAGCGACATCCTATAACAAGTAATCGCGCGATCCGTCGCCAGCGTACTATTCAAAACCGGCTTCTGGTCAATGAAGCGGAACACCGGAACACGAACAGTCGGAGGTTCTGTCTGAAAATAAACGCGGGCATTCATCCACGACATCATAGATATCAATAACGCGACATTATCTCTAATATTCAAACACGGTGGTTAATCATCGCTCGGTCATTATCTCTTAGATATTGACCGTCTCGCAATTACGTCATTACTAGAGTTCCTTAAGTAAGAGTTGGACATCGCGTGATGATTCCCGATTGGACCGAACCTTATTCGCCATTAATAGGGAAGAATAGAAGTGAGAGAGAAGCTCTAAGATCAAAATGACGCTGTAACTTCTTTCTCACTCATTTACTCATTTCTTCTCTATAAGTGGCGAACGGTATCCTGACTTTTATTTGAAGAACTCTTAGCCATTACATAAAGTGCCCGTTTTTCCCGATTTTTTACCCTTTGTCCTGGATTTTCTCGAATGCTATTCGGATTTGTCCCGGATTCAGCCAGACTGTCCTGGTTTATTCCGGTTTTCAGAGTATTTTTAGAATGCTTCTTGCAAAGAAAGACCTTCTCAAGAAAATTCACAGCTCTGGTAAATACATAGTAGCTTTGCTTCTTTTTAATTTTAAATAAAAATAACAAGCAATAGTTTTTACTTTTACTATATGTAATAGGTCTTCATTGCTGTTATTTTTCACGTATCTGCAAATAAAATATTTTATATGTGTACGTGCATATATATACAGGGTGAGCCATTTTAATCGATGGATTCAAATTGTTCCTAAAATACGCCAGCTACAAAAAAATTATTAAGACAAAAATTCTAGAGGACAACGGGGGTTATTTTACCGTGCTAATAATTTTGACCTTCAGGTCGATTTTCAAGATCATTTGAAGGTCAAAATCATTTTTTTAAATTAGAACCCCTATTTTTGACACCGGATTCGAAAAGAGCAGAAAATTTTACATTAAAAATGATATTTAGATTTTTTTTCTGAGTCCAAGAAGGTCAAATAAAAAATGATTAAAAACAACTTAGAAGCTGTTAATGTTAATTTTAAAGATTTTTATGCGTGATAAGTGTTTCGCGGTACTAACAAATACTAATAGAAGAAAAGTTGCGAAACGTTGTCATTCCATTTCCGAAATTGATGCGCAATAATCTCACTTTGATATGGTTATTAATAAGGCGTAATAAATAAAATTTTAAAAGTAAAAACAAACACTTTTAAAGTATAACAATTTTTCTTTTTTAAGTGCAGGATAACTTGAAAAAATTTTTTTTAAATATGGCTGACTATCCTCCACGTCCACGTCGTTGTTTCCGGGTAACGCTAAAAGTATTGAATTAACATCTTCCAAGTTCTTGATTTGACCTTCTTGGACTCAGAAAAAAATCTAAATATCATTTTTAACGTAAAATTTTCTACTCTTTTTGAATCCGGTGTCAAAAATAGGGGTTCTAATTTAAAAAAATGACTTTGACCTTCGAATGACCTTGAAAATCGATCTGAAGGTCAAAATTATTAGCATGGTAAAATGACCCCCGTTGTTCTCTACAATTTTTGTCTTAACCATTTTTTTGTAGCTGGCGTATTTTAGGAGCAATTTGGATCCGTCGATTAAAATGGCTCACCCTGTATAT
>NW_022639455.1:2708539-2720850 GCF_010583005.1 Odontomachus brunneus | reverse complement strand
TATATATATATATATATATATATATATATATATATATATATATATATAATTTTCAGTGACTTTTTCTGTCCCTTCTTCGCTCGACACATTTATGAAGTGTCCCGGACTCTGAGCTGGGAAATCTGGTCACCTTACGTTATATCCTCTTGTGAGTCGCCCTGTATACGGTGATCTACAACGGCGGCTGCGTGCGTGTATGCGTGAGCGCGACATCCGACCCACGCGTAAGTGATCCGCGCTTTAGCGGCCATGTGGCTTGCGTATCGTCGTCAGTGCGGCTCCAGACAACGGCCCGTTAAGAGGAGGAAGAAGCGGAAGCGCCGCGAAGATGAAGCTGCTTGTTGTCGCTCCGCTCGTGCTACTGCTAGCTGCGTGCACGTGCCGCGCCGATGTGATCGAGACCAATGAGATTGACGACGACAACGATGAAGTTAGCCAGGACAATCGCCAAGAACAAGACGTCCCGCTCGCCGAGATCTTTGACAACGCGGTCCAGGCGTACCTCGACGAGGACTGGCGCGGCTGCATCTTAGACTTCAACGAGGCTCTGCACAGGTATGTTGGAGTCGTCCTTGGAACATCCTTCCGGCGCTTCTTCCATTTCTCCTCGCCGCCAAGACCTCGATATATCGATCCTACAGCGCGCTCGATTGACGCTAACTTTAAGGCCCAGTTTCACCAACCGACTGATCTAAGGTTTACTAACCGTTAAATCACACGTCTATCTTCCTTCGAAATAAATAAATGTAGACTCATGTCTTAAATGTTAGTTAGTTTACCATTCGGTTGGAGCAGCTGAGCCCAAGTCGCTTGCGAATCAAATCGACATACGTTAATTTCTCGGCAATATGTCTGATGGGATAGAATTAATATATTGTAAGGAGAACGTAGAATACCTAATCCAAGATCTCGACGACGGAGGAAGACTCGACGGAGATGAGTTGCGTCACGAGTTGCGTTGGTCATGACACGCGACTCTCTCACAGCTCCCGGTTTAGCGTGGCGTTGAAGTGATTAAGCCTTGACGCGAAGTACCGGCCTTGTGACATGACGTAATAAGTCATGAAGTAAATTGGATGCGCTCCGAGAATTCATACGGCTACTCGTCGCGACGGAGAAAACCGGTCATTTTCGTGTGATCGTGCGCGCGCATCTCGCGTCTGTTTCAAACCTTACGTGACTTCAATCTTTGGTTCCAGGCCTCTCTAAAAGTTATGTCCCAATTCCGATTTATAGTATGATATCGAGAGTAAAAGTTCCTTGGAAAATTCCAAGGCACGTTCTAAAAAAAATCACAAGGTCCGAATTTATTCGAACACGTCTTGTTGTGACGGCGGTTAGGCCGGGACTTAAACCTTACGTGACAATTTTTCTTTGGGAAATCGATCAATCGAGATGTGAACTTACTTAACTCTCAATTATTGTTAACGGGCAGTGTTTAGCGTGTCTTTAAATCTGCGACGTTTTGCAGATACAAGAAGTACAAACGTATGGTGACGATATGCCGACGAAAATGCCAAATGGAGACGGCGGGCTCCTCGCCAATCTTCGCCGAGGACATCGAGGATCTACATTTCTACGAGAGGAAAGTGCGGGAAACGCTCTGCTTAATGAAATGCAATCAGGATTATCGAGATATCGCGGGCGCGGGGGCGCTCAAGCGACTCCCACGCGTTTTAGAGAAGAAATTCGTTGATCGCGCTGCTTACGAGTATCTTCACATCTGCTATTTCCAGGTATGATAATAAACGCGCTGCTCGGACGTATATTTCAACAGTCTCTCCTTTCGTCTAAGATCATCTCGGTGAGGATAAAGCGCGCAAAATCTTCAATTTTCTCACACAACACAAATGTCCAAAATATATCCTAGAGGCGTCTAGGAATATGTAATATTCCTGGAAAATCTCTAGGACGTATTTTGGATGTATTGTGCTATATGAATTATATCTCGGGTAGCACAGAACATCCTGAGATCTTCCTAGATGTGCTCCCTTATGCATAATAGTAAATACAAGACGATAACATTGCATAAAATTTGAATTCTAATCTAAATCGATATGAATCAAAAAGATAATTATTGATTCACGTTGAGAAATTCAGACTTTGCACATAATGTAACCTTATCTTTATGTATCCATCATTTAAAGCAAGATCAGAGTGTTCTAAGATATTCTTTAGGACGTGCTGGGCATACTCTAGGTGACTTTGGGATATCTCGTGTTGTCTGAAGTATTACATTAGCATTTGAAGATTTTAATTCAATTTAATTAATCATTTAGTTATGTTCGACACGGTTTCTAACTTGCGTCATTTAGACCGCGCGTATTTCTTCTCACAGAAAGAGAAATAGAAGAGAAGGAAGCGGGGAAGAAAAGGCGAAGAGAGAGGGACGATTATTCGCTTGCGAAAGATTCGTATCGTCATGAAAATACATGCTCCTATCCAAATCCTAATCTGGCGGATTACGCAATTTTGGCGTGGCTGGCACACTACGCCCGCGCTTTAACGACTCTAGCGGCTTGACCCGCGATGACGATACGCATCATCGTCTTATTAGATAATTATTAGATAGCGTCTTATTAGATAATTATTAGATAGCGCGGCTCTATTTTGGAGGATTTGCGTAATCGCTTATAACTCGATAAAGTTGCAGAAGTCTTGGAAAGCCTTGAAGACGTTTCTGTCGAAATATGAAAGAAAGAATCTGTTCCGAATTGATAAAATTATCTCCGCGGCCGCAAGCTGAGCATCATCAAAACATATTTATTCGCGAAGTAAAGCGCGAGTTTTCCGTCCGAATATTGATCAATATTATGGTAACTACAGTTCTACATAATTTGTTGTAGATAGGAAAATATCAGGACGCGGCGAACGCGGTCTTCACCTTCCTGACTTATCATCCTGATCACGAAATGACGAGGAGGCATCTCAAGCACTACCTGACCCTACCCGACGTGGTCGAAGAAAGAATTATGAATCTGGAAGCAGCACCCTTCGTTGAAATGTACATCCGTGGAGTTCAGGCATACGAGGATGAGAATTATAAGGAAGCCGTGGACGAATTCGAGAGTTCCCTCGCGTCTTACATGGAATCCGAGGAGGAATGCAGGATTTATTGCGAGGGGCCGTTCGACCAAGGGTGGTACCCCGAGTTTACTTCGTCCATAGCGAGTAAGATGTGCTCTGATTCATAATTTTCAACAACAATGTATAATATCGTCGTTCGTCATTAGCTCCATAATTCTTTCTCTTTTAGATCATTTTGCATTCTGTCTGAAGTGCAAGCGTGGATGTTCGCTCGGGTTGAACAGCGTGAACGGCGAATATCGGAGCAATTTGCTCAGCAGTCATTACAATTACTTGCAATTCGCTTATTACAAGTGTGAGTGGTTTAATTTTATTCAATTGATTCGATTGAGACATTCTACTTGATAACATCTTCAACTCTATATATCTTCAAGAGAGGATTATAAATTCATACAGCACAAAATCTCCTGGGGACGTCCCAAAGATGTCCTGAGGACGTAGAAACGTCCCTAGGATGTTCTCAGGACGTACTCTGGACGTCTCCTGGATATCTGTGCTGTTAGGGAAGCGACACCGTATCATAGGGGATACGCTTAGGGATCACTTAAAGATATCATTTTCATCGCTGAAAATGATATCTTTAAAAGTAACCCTTTCCTTTATTTTGTGAATAGTGGGCAATATAAAAGCAGCCTGCGCAGCGGTTGCAAGTTATTTATTGTTTTTACCTGTGGATGAGACAATGCTTCATAATAAGGATTATTATAGCACCCAGCCGAAAGTGACAGATGAATACTTTATGCCAAGACAGGTACGTAAAAATTAAGTTACTCGGTTGCTGAACATTGATGTTGTCCAAGAAAAGTCATGATAAGCGAGACAATTTCTCCTTTTTATAATGATGTTCATCCTAGAAATATCTTAATAAACTTGTGGATTCAATGAAAGCTGTTTTCAGGAGGCACTTGTTTACGTGAAGAGGCAAGAGTATGAGTTGATGCTGTTGCATTACATATCGGAGGAGTTCGCAGTGATCGACGCCAGGTTTGACGCGTTCACCAAGAAGAACGCGAAGAAGACTGACAAGAAGAAAACGAAGAAGAAAAAGGAGGAGGAGCAAGAATTAGGAAAGGTAAAGAGCAAGACATAATCAACGCGATCGCGCGATGTATTCATCGTGTGTCGACAGAATAATAAGGGACTCTTCGTTATATGCTGTTCTTTGAATTTTTGTCCGAAGGATGACGCACGCATAAACGTGACCATCAGATACCGTGCTTAAACCGACCGTTTGTAAATGATCTAGACTGCGCCGAGTACATTGCCATTAACTTTAATACTAAGATACTCTCTGCTCTTTATGGATATATATTGTGATATATATTGAAAGAACAATAAAAAACATTCAGAAATATTCTGTTAAGTGAACTTTCATTGTGGAAATATCGGATCACACTATTTGACATTATTTTATAGAATTTAAACTAATTAAAGATATTCAATTTAATGTTCCCGCACACAAGTCTTCATAAGGGGATACTCGTTTGATCTGTTTAAATGCAACCCTATTTGCTTCTGCGCTTATAACTACGTAGGAATGCAGGCGCTACGAATGTCGTTTCAGCATTTTGTACTCATTGCGACTTTCTTTCAGAACTCTTTCGCAAGATTGATCTTACATCCTCCTCCGGGTCATTCTCCATCCACTCGGATGCAGTACTTGGGGAATTTATCGGTAATTCGAGATAAGGAAGAGGAAAGAGAGACGCGACGAGACCGAATCGCGGTGAAAGATGTACGATTGCTAGCAGCGGAAAATGAGCTCGGTGGAAGGAATCGCTACGTAGCCGACGGTTTCCTCAATTCGACCGAGTGCGATCTGCTTACGCAACTGGCTCAGGTAATATTTCCTAGCTAAATCAATAAAGTTCAAAGAACTTTAAAACGAATCAAAAAGAATCCTTCTTTTAGCGGACAAGTAAAGTTTAATTTTTTAGGAAACATCCTACCATAAAAATGATCTCCTTATTGTTGTCAATTCATAATTTTTATCAAATTTCAATCAAACTCATAAATTTCAGATTACCGTGGAAGGAGATGGCTACGACGAGAACAAGAGCCCGCATTCGCCTTATGAACGTTTCCAAGGCGTGACTGTCGGCAGAACCGCTTTGGTAAGAATTATTCGCATGTAACAAAGTTGTCGTTCATTAAATAAGCTGAGACAAGAATATCGTGTAAAACTTTTCTAAGAGTAATTTTTGATAAAGTTGATCTCAGCACGTTGTCCTCGTTGCAGATGGTGTATTTCGGTCTGACGAAACCAGAGCTACTGGAACTGCTCTTACGACACACGGAAGCGGCTCGCGATCACGTGGAAAGGTATTTCGACCTTGATCAACAACTGTATTTCACCTACACCCATTTGGTCTGCCGAACGGCATTACCCGGTAATTTTTACCTGACGCATCCTCGCGCTTCTGGTCACTTTTGCTGACATGCTCGCATCGTAACAGTTGGTATGGCATGTGCAAATTAATCCGTTTTATTAAACGAAAGCAAGCTGTTTGTGCTCAAAGACACACGAATAATATCACACAAGTGCACGAGTACACGTCACTGGAGAACGGAGAGAATGTCGGGAAGAGGATTCCACCTTATCACATAGATTGTTTGGTTGCAGATGCACCGACGAATCGGACCGACCTGAGCCACGAGATACACGCTGACAATTGCCTGATAAAGAACGAGAGCTCCTGCGTGCGGGAGAGTCCTGCGTATACGTGGCGAGACTACTCGGCGATTCTGTATCTCAACGACGACTTCGACGGCGGCGAGTTCTTCTTCGTCGACGATCGGAAGGAACGTCGGGTTCAAGGCACTGTGCAGCCCCGATGCGGACGTATGGTAGCCTTCTCCGCCGGTGGTGAGAATCTTCATGGTGTTCGAGCTGTACGTAGCGGCAGGAGATGCGCCTTAGCGTTGTGGTTCACTCAGGACGAAAGCTACTTGGAGTACGAGAGGGTGGTAGCCGACACCATACTGAAGAGGGTTCGCTTGTTGGGTACAGTTCCGCAGGAGAGTACTCGAATACCTCTCAAGTAATAAAGTTAACTATTATATAAACTAATATATAATCTTTGATTAACAATTAAAGATACTTTACATTGGATCATTGAGCATTATCTTTCTTTCGCGAGTTGCATAGATCAACTGAAACATATTTTTGCTCAGGTACGAGGACATGTTGATCCAGTGTTTCAAGGAGGACGAGATGCTGAGGCATATACTGAGAGAATCCTCATGAGGCAGGAGCGAAGATGATAACATTGATTGCGCAAGTTTTTACGAGACGTAAGACGAATGTTTGTTTTACTTTACTGTTGAATGGCTGGTCCATTCAGCCGGAAACTCGAGAGAGAATTTTTTAGAGATTATTTTTTACGAAAATATATAAGTTATAAGTTTAGTGACGTACGAAACGTACGCTTTTGCGAGTCGATTAGTATTTAATCTTAGAATGCACCAATGAAAGCTTGTGAAAACTTACATAGTGATCGAATAATACTACTGTGCCCAAAAAGTAAGACCAATTTAAAATTTTTTTTTTAAATCTTTATTTAATATTCCAAATCTATTTCGTCGCCTTTAAAGTAATCCCCCTCAGACACAATACACTTATGCCAACGTTTTTTCCAACCCTCGAAACAGTTGTTAAAGTCGATTTCCGGAATGGCCTTCAAAGCTTTCTTCGATTCAGCTTGTATCTCTTCAATCGAGTCAAAACGGTGTCCCCGGAGCGGTCTTTTGAGTTTAGGGAATAGCCAGAAATCACACGGTGCTAAATCAAGTGAATATGGTGGTTGTGGAACGATATGGGTCGAATTTTTAGCAAAATGGTCTCGAAGAACCAATGCAGTGTGAGATGGTGGGTTTATATCTATCACTGCAGTGTGGGTTTATATACATCACGTAATACGGTTTCCAACCGCAGGGTTGGAAAAAAACGTTGGCATAAGTGTATTGTGTCTGAGGGGGATTACTTTGAAGGCGACGAAATAGATTTGGAATAATAAATAAAGATTAAAAAAAAAATTTTAAATTGGTCTTACTTTTTGGACACAGTAGTATACGCGAGTGATAGAGTACACGCTCTCTTCGTCGCAGTCGATGCCGCGCGACACAACCGTTTATAGAAAATATTCTAAATCTTTATTAGAACATGGACATTACATGTCAACAGGTTTACATAATCACGCTATGCATCGCGCAACATGTGTGTGTGTGTGTTTCGCATTATTAATTTATTTCTCGTTATTTATACTATGTATAAGAGTTACTCGTGTACGTAATTGCGTTGTAGCCGCGGGCAACAGTTGCATGCATCATCGTCTCATCACCTTCTTCTTCTGCCTCTTCTCTTTATTTATTACACGGCTCTGAGCCCCGTACACACGATGTTAGACTTTATAGACTCTTTATAAATCAATTCCGTCGATTAAGCGTACGTATGTACTGGTCGCTACTAACACCGTTGCCGACGTTGCTATGTCTCGCCTCTAAACAGCCGACATCAGCCGACCTGTCTGTTCTGTCGTCGTAATCGCGGATTGTCGATAAGACGCGAACAACTCGGTGGGAGGAGGAAAGTGAGGGTTATGATGGCGGAGAGCTGAATCTCACATTCTGCGCTCTCCACCAAGGTCTCTTAAGACGAAGCTGAAATAAATCTCCCACTTCGACTGAAGCCCTCTGAGTTTTTCTGCTTTAAAATTAAGACAGAGACGGTGGGCTGCTGAGAAAAGAAGGAACGAATTCGACGAAGACTCTTCTCGAGAGAACTGCGGCGTAATTTTACACAAGCTCCCCGATAGCGAAGTTTGTTGCCCGTAGACAGCTCCGTCCGAATGAATTCATTCATGTAAAGATTAAAATTGTCAGCAGTTGATAACGTGGACGATATTTGCCAGCGATATGACCTCGCGATATACATATATTATTGCAACACGATAGTTTACAAGTAGTACTATTTGCGACCAGCAATCGTTATCGACGAAGAAGTTCCGTTTTACCTTGAAAATTACAGCTACAACTCGAAAAGTTCAGGGAAATATGACCTGTTAGCAAAAATACATTTCATTTCTTTTTCGTGTATCGTAGTTCTACTTAACTAATAGCACATATATGCAATATCGCTTTCGATTCGCGATGGAAAAGTCGACTGTGACTCTCTATTTCGATTGCCAGATACGTTTCCTTCTTTCTCTCAGCGTACCAAATGTCAAGTGATATCTTTGCCATGAGTTGTCATCTGTAAACAACATACATGTATAAACACACGCGTCATGAGATAGCATACGCATGATAAAATCGCCCTCGCGTAATTCGTACGGGAAAAAGTAGAAGAACAAGTATTTAATGGGAGTGAGTGTGTGCATTCGGCACACTTCTTCTATTCTTTGAATCTTCTCCACCACCGTCGTCGTCGTCGTTACCGGGGTCGATCGGGAAGAAAGTCGGGAACGCGATTACGATATATACAATATAATATATATACACGGTGGGCCATTTTACGGAACCCATCCAGATTTCTCCAAAGGTAAGCCAGATATAGAAAAATAGTTAAGACAAAACTTGTTCAGGACAATGGGGATCATCTTTCTCAATAAATGAATTTGACCTTGAGGTCAAATTTCAAGGTCATTTGGAGGTCATAGTGATTTTTTTAAATGGGACCGCCTACTTTTGACACCGGATTCGAAAAGAGCGGGAAATTTTACGTCAGAAATATTTTTAAATTTTTTATTTTGACCTTTAGAAGGTCAAATCAAGGTTTTAAAAGCGATCAGAAGCTGTTTGTTTAAATGCGATTATCTTATTTTTAGCATTATCCAGAAACAATGACGTGGATGTAGTAAGTTCTGTTTCCTTTGGGGTGCTTGATTATCGTGAGTCCCCTTGCCTCTCACGTTTGGGGTGCTTGTTTACCGTGAGGCAAGGGGACTCACGATAATCAAGCACCCCAAAGGAAACAGAACTTACTACGCCCACGTCGTTGTTTCTGGGTAATGCTAAAAGATAATCGCATTTAAACAGCTTCTGAGCGTTTTTAAAACCTTGATTTGACCTTCTAAAGGTCAAAATAAAAAATTTAAAAATATCATTTCTGACGTAAAATTTCCCGCTTTCTTCGAATCCGGTGTCAAAAGTATGCGGTCCCATTTAAAAAAATCACTATGACCTCCAAATAACCTTGAAATTTGACCTCAAGGTCAAATTCATTTATTGAGAAAGATGACCCCCATTGTCCTGAACAAGTTTTATCTTAACTATTTTTCTATATTTGGCTTACCTATAGAGAAATTTGGGTGGGTCCCGTAAAATGACCCACCGTGTATATACATAAATATATATATATATATATATATATAATATGTATATATATATGTTTCAATACAAACGTTTATTATGAAATTATATGGTGACATCTGCGTATCACAGGAGAGCTCAGTCGATTCTTCAGAAACCACTCCATCATCGCGCGCGCACGTCAAACACGAAACAAGAGGAAAACAACTGTAACAAATCGCAGGCTACGTTGAGTAGTAATTATTAATAACGGATCAGAGTCTACACAGTGGAACAGTTTTTTGATTGCAGACACTCGTGTGTTGATAAACGAAATACAGAGGTAGAATCTATTAAAGTAAAATCTCGACATCTATCAATGTAATTCCGTCATTTCACACAACGGAAAATCTCGACATCTATCAATGTAATTCCGTCATTTCACACAACGGAAAATCAAACATTTCGAATGGAGTGGTCGCTAATTTCGTCATATTTTACAGATGTTTTCGTATTGCTCTTCATAGACCTTGTTATGTCGCCCCTCTCTTTATGATGTACGATTTAAAAAGTAATCTCGAAAGTGTGACGATATCGCGTCATTTCGTAATATAGGCGCGCTGAGAGAAAGAAAGAAAGAAAGAGAGGAAAGGAGAGAGAGAGAGAGGCGCAAAGAGTATCGCAGGAATTATCGCTGATAATTAATAATAATAATAATAATGATGATGATAATAACTATTATCTCTTACCGGTGTAATGTCTGCTTTTAAAGCGGCGGAAAGTGTAAAAAACGATACGTTCCGTCTATGTGAGCGATCGTTACAATGAAAGGACGTATGGCGTACTTTAGTGCCCGTCGATTCGAAAAAAGCTAGACTCAACTTTCGAGAGACGCTACCTAATAACGAGCTTACGGTTAACAATTATCGAAGATAGTTTATTTAGTTTCAAGCGGGAAAAATCGAATTTTTCTTAGACCCGAAGAACAGCGAGTGTACGCGCAATGAACGTTTCTACGCTCGGCCGCTCGGTCATCCTAAAACACGGAAGAAAGCATCGTGCGTGCCGGACCGCTTTTTGTATGATTCGAGTTAGACCACTAAGGAGTTACATTACTTCGTAAATCTTATATGTACACGTGCCGATCGCGTGATCGCGCGCACGCACACGCATCCAAAACCGGTTTCTTGTACGCGCGACGTGTCGAGCTGCGCTTCGACGTGCACTCGGACGCATCGAGGCACTCGCTATAAGAGAAAAATGCAAGCGACACGTATGATCCTGATTACACGATGGAAAACGAGGAACGTTTCGTCAACGAAAAATCGACGTTGTTCTTCTTCCGCTCGAGAGAGGAGAAGTTTAACCGATTCAACGGCCGCCAGTGTCCCTCTCACCCTCTTTTCCTCAGGACGAGAATTTTTATTTTATGTGTAGAGACGAAATAATTTATAAACAATAAATATAATATCCCTTTTATATCTTTCGACATCTGTATTCCCAAATGCAATTAAAGCTCTCAGCGAGAATAATTCGTCTATTGTTCTATCTAACAATTCTAATATCGATCATTCTCTGATCTCGCTCACGAATATAAAAATAATTTTACAGTTCAATCAAAGTCACTTATGAATATGGCCTTCTCAATGAGTTTCGACGAAATGCCACCACAATAGTTAGTCTAAATATAACAAAAAAAAAGGAGAAAATGTAGAATTTGACGAGCAACACAAATTCCTCGAATTCGATTACGTATTGCACAGTAATGTTCTCTGGTTGAATCGCTACTATACAGCTACGCTTACTCGTAGTTTCAGCAATGATTCTCTAGAAACATGCGAGACCGAGACAAGGAGAAAATAGAAGGCAAATCTTTCGACAAGTCGCAACATATCAGAGATGTCAGGATACCCGGATACTTAATTCGAGATACTCAGAAATGATCGTCACGATTGATCAATAATCAATTAACGTTGATCAATCGTCGATGCGAATGAAGAATCCCGTCTAAGTGCGTCATCCCGGACAAAAATTGGCTTGCGCCAATTGAGAAATCGATGTTTCGTATGAAACGCTTCAACGTTGATAATAATACTTCGTAACGTAAACGATCTCGAAATCGATCGGCCCGCGTTGGAAAAACGACCGTGGTGTGTGAACAAGTGTGTGTGACAACTATAACGAGAATGTCCTTGACGGACGAAAAACGGAACGATCCCACAATCGCAATGGATAGGAAACTTTCAGCGCGCGTTTACGTATAATACTAGAATCTCCCAGTTTGAAACATTTAGATGAACGACTCTTCCTGCCTGTTCGTCGAACTATACCTAGAGCTAGTCTTGTTATCGACATCGAAATTGTTTTAGCCTTTAAACGTTCAAAAATACAGAATCGTATTTGATTCGCCTCGCATCGAACGTGCTACGTTTAAAAAAGTATCGTTGATTTAAACTTTCTCTCACACTCACCCTCTCACTCACTCACTCACTCACTCACTCGCGCATTTGCTCACCTTCGTCATTTTCATGCGGTAAGACAGTTTTATCGTGTTATCGCACGGGTCGCTATTAATACTCTCGCTTCGCGCGTATGAAAATAAACTAAAAACTGCCATACACAGGTATCCCCGCCGAAAAGGCTCGCGAGAAATACGCCCTTCTGTGTGTTTAAAGTATAAATGCTAATATACATGTTCGTACTTAAACGGCGTTTTTACGTGTTTTCTTCTCCCGCGTGTTTATCAATAGTAATACGCTAATATATCTCGTCGGTATTATAAAATAACGAAAAAGCCTAACGATGAAATGTATTGTACTGTACTCTTTTCTTTTCAGAGTAGAGCGAGACTGAGACGAGAAACAAAGAAAACGTCGTGATCTATTATTTTGATTATGTCGAGAGAGAATCAAATGGCGGGGGGGGGGGGGGGGGGG
>NW_022639455.1:2702084-2708521 GCF_010583005.1 Odontomachus brunneus | reverse complement strand
GGGGGGGGGGGGGGGAAGGGGGATATCGTGTGGCGGGGAAGTATGCTGGACACCAAAGAATCTTCTGCGTGAAATTATCTCGCACTGCGGACAAGATTGCGATCGTATAAACTTCGTTAAAACAGTATCCTCTAGCACGGAATATATAAAAAATTAAAAAATATACAAGTTATAAAACACATATGTAAAACGTCGTTCGTCGTCAGGTAACGCGTGACTTTGCCAAACCAGATCTACGCTTCAATTGTTTCTATGTGGGTTCGTCCTAGCCACGAAATCACATCAGTCCATATTGTCGGAGCGCGTTCAGCGCCGAACGTGATCGCCTATCCCTAAATTTTGCGACTGTTCGTGACAAGATAGAATATCGCGCGCGTCAAACTAACCGAGACACCTCTCCACGGCAAATCACGTTCAGCGTTAAATCTAAACGGAGAGAATATCGACCAGACTCATTTCGCTAGAAAAGGCGTTATTACTTTGCCGACCTCGCTCATACGGTCTGTCTTCTCCGCACACTTGCAAACGCCACCTTTACGGGAGAGTTCATGTGAGTGCCTTAGCGAGCGCACACTTTGGTATCCAACAGCCTTCTCCACACGCGTACAGACTATGAACGATTGATAGTCGTGATATGGGCAGTGAATGATTAAGCAAGTGCCAGTATTAAATGGGCTGAGTCTCCCACTGAGGCGCCCATTCTGGAAGTCGTCAATCAACATTGGATGGCGGCGCGGCGTATCTGCTGCGCGAGTCTGAATCCCCGTCGCATATATATTTTCCTGAAAAGATTCGTTTTATTATTGAATGGACGCGAAGTCGGGCACGCGAACAACGAGCGCTTGTAGCGCTCGACTTAATGATTCATCGTCCGCGATTAAAGCCGTCCCGGAAGCGACGATAACGACTGTTCTATCAACGGAGAAATCGCGACGTACCAGACACGAATTTTCGCTTCACCAAGCTTAATCTGTATCCGGAGCCCACAAGCTCGAACTCGACGCCTGATAATGTAGTCCCTTCGCAGTTGAACTGGGTAAATATTGTGCCCTGATTGCCCGGGCCGCGTTCCAGCTCGACTCGCGCCTTCAGTGAGCCCACCCCGTTACCCTCACTGTGTTGCGACAACTCCGTGAATTTCCACAGCACCCGATTTGTTTCGGGTAACCATTGCGCCGGCGGTTTGCTGTTGAGCGATTTGAAACCACCGTCGATCGGCGCCGCCACGTGAAGATTCAGCAGAGGACTCGGCGAGGCCATAGCGCGACTATTGTATTTATAATCGATCTAGAGTAGAATATAGACGATTAGAGCGATTAGGCGAAGATCATAGACAGAGATGAAGGATGTTCGCGATAACGCTGTCATCGAAAGATTGCCGTTTGCACCTTGAGATCGGTGTGAGTTGTCTCGCACTTCCAATAGGCGACCAACTGGAAAGGACAGGAGCCGGCGCCCTCCTTGCACTTGATTTGGTACTTGAGAATGTCCACGTTGAAATACGAGGCCGAGGGATTTTGTTCAGCTTGCCGCCGTAGTAACGTAGTTAAGGCACTCATGTTGAATTCGAAGATTGTACTGTCGACCGTAGTCTGCGACGCGTCCCTGAAAGCATCGCACGTTCTTTTCATCATCCCCGAGTACGGACGATGGGGTGCCTCGAGGATACGCCAAGAGTAACTCACATGCTGATCAACTGGCTGTTCGGCAGCAGTCTCTCCAGCCTGTTGGTGTTCCGCACGCGAAATGTTAGCTTGGCCGGATTGGGATTGTTCGCGAGGACCGCGACGATGCCGGCGGGGAACGAGAGCATCATGTCGCCGCTGAGTTTCACCTGACACCGGGTCTCGTCCGTGCCCCGGAAGTAGGAATGTACGATCTCGTGGAACGCCACCGCTAAAGGGATAGTGTCGGCGAGGCCGATCGTAAGCGGAGATGGTCCCCTCGAGGAGCCCACGCCGACGCCGGCCGTACGAAACTCCAGACTCGCCACGCTGTCGGCGCGAGATATGGTGGCAGGTGACATCCTGCCTCGCGACGAGGGTCCCTCGCCTCTTCGCGACGGCGGCCTTGGTATCACGATGGAGCCTGTTGGCGTCGAGGACGCGGACTGCTTCGGGGGCAGAGCAGGCGTCATATCGCCGACTTCCGGAAAAAGATCGCCATCTGAAAGCAGGTCGTTGACACGTTATCAAGCTTTTATTGAATTAAACGTAAATTCTGAGTGACCAAGCCAAATTAAGCTGAATCAATTAAGAAATGAACAAATTGATAATTCTTCTCAAGGCAATTTTTCTTCGTATTATATTATATTTTCGAGTATATAAATTCACTGTGGCCTCGTATAGAAACCTAGCTTCGCTGTTGCTACAACGCTCAACGCGCCCCGGCACACAGCGGAGCTATATCTCCTAGCCGAGTGAACAGATAAGCTCATTAATGAGACCTACCTGGAAATCGGGTGTGAGGGTGTGTCGGCGGCGCGGACTGCGGCGGTGGCGGTTGTGGGGTAGGTGACGTGGAAGGCGGCGGTGGACTTTGCAGCGGGGCGTAAGGGTGACTGCCGGTCGGTGTCGACGCGCTCGACGGCGTACTGCTAGGATTGAACAAGTTTAGGCCAAGTAAATCTGAGCTTGGCTTACCTCCTAATTGCTGTGACACTGACTGAGACCTTTTCATGTGATGATCGGAATCGGTATTCGATTCTCTACGTCCCTGTTCGAACATGACGCATCGTCAGACGAATGAAGATATTTCATAAAAAGTTATTTCTTAATACGCTCACGGATTGTTCTGAAAATCGCCGGTGCAGCCGAGAAGGAGGTGATCTTCGCGATAAAGATGTTTGGAGGTATGGAGACTTGTATCGTGTCATCACGCATCTGATCATGATACGATACTGTGATAAAATCTAGTTTTCATCCGGTATATTCGTGTCTTTTTTGTCTTATTATCTGATACCGTATCTCCAGTGTTCCGCGTTGTCTCCAGTATGTGTAGGCAATGTCTTTTTCTATACAGTTGGCTGCTTCTAGCTATATTTTTATTCGTTACCCGTTAAAAAAAAAAAGAAAATACGACGATGGTGGATAAAAAGAAGAATAAAAGATATAAAGAAAAGCGGATGTTGCACGCTTCACTCCCCGCGTGAAGGGTCAGGCGATTATGATATAGATCGGGGTAGCGTCCAGACTGACTATATCCGTATCACGCATCATTTCTTTGATGTAACGGCAAAATACAGCCCCCAGGTCGATCATGGTCGTAGCGTATCATCGGATCAATTTTTCATCCGCGGATACGATACGCCACACTTTTGATTGATCATGCAAATCTGAACGCGCGCGCGGCTTACGATAATCACACTATATTTTAATTCAGAGAAAGTTAGACTAGATGAAAAACAGAAATATATCTCTTTTACATTTGTTTCTTTGCGAGATACCGCCTCCTTCGTGACTGCATCATGATTTTTAGAGCATACATGATACTCATTGTTTCAGTTGCACGCTGCGACTAGAATGTAATGCATGCTATATTTTTCTGCACAGAACGACTCACTGTTGGTGCAGGTGATAAGGACAAATTTTCCACTGTCGCCCTCAATTCGTCCACGCTGGCGCTCATGGGTGCTCCGCCGTTGCTGAGAGGCTTTATCTCCACTCGTATCTTGCGCTCCCTCTCGTCCTCCGAGTCGGTGTCCGAGCTCGAGTAGAAACCCTTCTCGTTCTCCCACGGGTCTGGCTTCGGTCGGATGCAAAAACCGTCCTCGTCCACCTCTGGCGTTGGCGTCTCCGACTTTCTGCTGTCGTCCTTGTCCTCCCTATCGTGTTCGTGATACGGTGTTTAAGGTAACGTACTTTCGACAGTTCCAGCAGGCCCAGTGCATTACAAAGAAATTGTCTCTCTCGGTGCCAGAAGCATGCCAAGATAAGTGAAATTATTTGCATTTGTAGAGGCACGTGTGAGATTACGAAGGAGATAACGAAGATTGCGAAGATGCGATTATGTTAAGTGAACAAGAATACGATATTTTCGACGAGGAAAATCAATTCCGAGTCTGAGATTCACATCCAACGAACATCTAATTCAGTTTTTCCGAATCGTGGTCGTGATTATTGACAAGCGAGATGTGTAAATGCGTATGTTACGTTCCAGCGCGACCCGATGCTGGTTGTGAAACTGACTCTATGTGCACTAGGTCTGCTGTGCATGCGTATACTGACAGGTCAGACTTTTCTTCTTTGTTGCTGCTCGTTTCCACGAGGTCCTTCTTCTTCTTCGCCTTCTTCTCCTTCCGCTTCTCTCTTCTGCTGCGGAGAAACCCTGTTGGCCGTGGATACCCCAAATGTAGACAACAGGACGGACTGCGGTATATGTTGTACTAGCTACTACTTCTTAAGTATTTACTTAGAACAGATTGCTCTTACAGCTGTCATGAACTAGAAGATTTCTTTCTATCTTGCAGAACCGACGCGACAATATCGAATCTTTGGGTCTAAACGCAATGTCTACGAGTACTCTATGTGTACACAGATCAATTCTAGAATCTATTCTCGTAATTCGTGTAACACAAGTAGGATCTCACACGATGAAAATTATGCTTCTATAGTTCACGACACTATCACGAAACTATTTCAGTCATACTAATCATCAGTGAAATGTAGCAGAGAACCCGATCTCGATAGAATGTCATATAGGGTGTATTTCCCTTGCAATTAAATTATACGTAAACAAAATGAAAAAAAGCAGAAGAAAACTACACAGCTGCATTACCATACGGATCTAAATGACATATAAATATACGGTGTGCGGCTCAAACATGTCCTTCGCGAAATATTATTATCAAGCGCGATTTCACTCCGACTCTTATTAACAGTCTTGGCGATACGCACCGTATATTTATAATTCGATGAAAAAAATGAGGATCAATTTACTTTCCAAGTGTTGAAAACGTAGCGCAACGTGATTAAATAGCATCTAGATGCAAGACAAATCAACGAACGTCGTCTTGAAAACTAGTCGATGCATTTCTAACCAATTAATCGACTTTCGCATTCACCGTTAATGCTGATATAAATTCCATTGCGACGGATTTCGATCTTTGTCGCGTGTATGCGCTGACAAGAATACGTAGTCCCGGCTTGAATGACGTACTATATAAAATGCAGATTTATAAGTAATTGACAGCTTGCCGATATTCGGCCGCTATTTGGCAGGGGAGCTGCAATCTTTCCAAGGGAATGCATATCAGCACTCTCTGCGCGCGAGATCACTAACATAAGTCAATACCTACGTCAAATAAAATGCAGATGGTATAAGAGTGAGGTATACAGAAAAGAAAATTCGGCAGTAGATAGCACGGTCATATTAGTAGAAAGTACGAGGGTACCCCAACGCACCACCACCATCAAAAGTCCTACTAGTCTGCGTCGCCTAATCTCTTCTTAAATTGTTTTTCTAACAATTACCAAACCTACAGAGAGACACACTGTAAAATCGCAGTCTTGACCGCACGCTCTTCCCCGTGCGTCTCTTTGGAAGATTAGCACGCGAAGAAATATATCTTCTGCAAGCAAATGTAACGTTTTATTATGCATGCACAAAAATAATCTCGGGCATTTGAGGCTAACGGCCATGACAAACGTTCAGAGAAGAGTGATCGAAAGAGAGAGAAAGAGAGAAAGAGAGAGAGAGAGAGAAAGAGAGAAGTTTGAAAAATCAAACAAAAAAAGCGTAATATCTAACGAGTCGAAATTAACGTAGACGTTGGCGGTTAATGCTACGGAAAAAAAAAATAACGATTATCACAGATGAGAAACGTAGGTAGCTCTCGAGGTAGTTGCTTGCAGAATCACATTACGCTATCATAATGAAAATGATAATAACAAAAAAAGTGGATTCTCCTACACTTGGAAAATAAACGTAAGAGCTATATTAAGAAAAAAAAAAATAAAGAAAAAAGAAAAGAACGCGCGAGCCATGCAAATTATGAGTCTTATTAAAAACGGCTCACCTGAGGCCCCGTCAGTAGCCAACCCCACACTTGTGTTTCAACATTATTCAAGTCCAACTCCCTTAGTTTACTCATTATTTGCTTTGTTTCCTTACGTCTCACTACACCGTCGTTAGAATGGATTTTGGAAAGATACAGAATTCGATGGTTACCCGTACAGTGTTGGAAATATCAAAGTCGTGTCATTAGTAGTACACGTGTAAAGCTGATTTGGATGGCTTATTATTATACAACGCGTGAAAATGAAATCATATTATCACGGACTACACGTTTCATGAGTGCTTCCCTACTGAATTTTATGTCATGTGAATTATATTACAGTCGTCTCGTCGTCCTATTGGATTTTCCACATCGTCAATTCTGCGAATTACCGCGAGTTCGTAATTTTGTGTCGAACGTTCACATTCTCTTTTTATGAAAG
>NW_022639455.1:2699810-2702074 GCF_010583005.1 Odontomachus brunneus | reverse complement strand
AAAAAAAAAAAAAAAAAAAAAAAAAAAAAGAGAAAAAATAAACGAAACGCGTCCGACGTTACAATTTGACACTATGCGCGGATGTTGTGCGAATAATATCTCGTGTGTTATATTCGCTTATCGTAGATGTGTAAGATTGTCGATGGGTATGTCGTGTTTCGCGTAACTGGACAGTATAAACGTTTGCAGAGAGACGATTGTTAGAAAAACAATTTATAGATGAAACCTTGTAGAGAGAAAAAAACGAAAATAATTGCTCGTTAGACTTCTATATACTTCTAAATGCTAAATGCCTATGTTCTATACAAGCGTCTTTCAATATTAGTAGAATTTGAGCGGAAAATATTTCTTCCCTTTGTGTACATGAGATATTCTCGCGACGAGAATACCCATCTTACACGCGAGAATACGTTAAAACGAAGAAATATTTTACATGTGCGCATTACTGAGAGGCGGTGTAAATTAATGTTACATCGAAGTATTTATGCGATTAATCTCCTATTGATCAGCTAGCTCGTATAATATGTATATCTGCAGCATCTGAATGTAACATTAATTTGAGAAGCAATTAGACAGAATTAGTATACGTACACTGCTGTTCTAAGAGTGTGCAGAGTGGAGGAACCATAATACGCGCAACCACTGTAAGTCAGCAGATTATTCACTTAACCATATTACGTCCTATTCGACAATTAAAAAAAAAAAAAGAACAATTAAATAAGAAATAATATCACTGTCACCGGACACCACGCAAAAAGAGAGAGAAAATAACAAAAAAGACGAAAATATAGATGAAAGTTCACTACGGACAATGTTCGAATAAGATTGGTCACACACACATTCATGCTCTCACGCAGTTACAAGAGAAGACTGATTGTCATCGGTCGAAATATCGTAAAATCTAAAACAAGTTCACGGCTGGGATATTTGCGACTACACCCTCGCATTGTATTCAAATTGATCACCGACCAATCGTATTCGGGCTAATGTACAGGATACCTGGACAAGATTGTCAGATATAATCACATGTGGCAATTGTATGTAGGCGATAGAGGTGAAGAATCGAATGCACGACAAGTTACCTCGCGTTTTGCACCGTTCGAGCCGCCGTCGGCGAAACGTAAAGGAAGCGAGATAAACAGAGAAACTGCACGAATAGAAGAAGAACGTCGTTAATCACTTCGCATCAGCGAAGATCGAGTATAGAGAAAGAGAGAGAGAGAGAGAGAGAGAGAGAGAGAGAGAGAGTAAAAGAGATAGAGAGAGAGAGAGCACGTTCACTTTTGAGCCGTGCTCAAGCTAACGTCAGTTACAGCGAATAGTCTAATGCAGGTATTCTAAAGTGAAGGAATACGGTAGGAGGTACAGGTAATGTAAGCTGTTACATTTAGATCCTCTGAGAGGGTTCCTGGAGATGCTGGGAGGTGGAACAGCAGGAGGCAGGTTCCCCTGAGGAGTGGCAGGTGCTGAACCAGAGCCTGCTTGCCTCTGTTTGTCTGAAACAACACTCATCGCTCACGTCTCTCAATGTTTCCCCGCTCATGACAGCCTTTCGTTCACACTCCGCGCTGCCATCGCGCACGTTAGTTGTACTGAATTGGAACTTTATCGACCTTTGCACTTTCAGTGGCATAAGAGCGCATTCCAGAGGGGTAAGGAGATCTTACGAGTATAATCACGCAAGATTTCGTACTGTCTCAACTCTCGTGTGGCTCTAAATTTACTTGGACTTGTAAATTGCAACGATACACAATTAATGTGTTCGCAAATAACGAATGTAATTGTAGAAGACAGAGGAGAAATATCGAATATCCTAATCGTGTAAAAAAAAAGGCTAATGGCGTGAAAATATGATTGCTAACTCTTGCAAGATGATCAATCGCACAAGCAACTATGAATCCTTCGTTCTGTTCCTTTTGCTTCTCACACGTGAGTAAAATAACAGGTGAAATGTATTTGCTTAAAGTGTTCTTCTATGCAAAAGTTGAACCAGCAATCAAAAGTCAAGACTGGAGAAAACCCCCTGGAACACAGCGTGTTCTGTATGCCATCCTCCACCTAATGTTAGAGATCGTTACGCATAAGCAATCATAACAAAACAACCACATAAGCATAAAAAGTTGATAAAACTGTATCGCATAATGTACTTGAACTGACACATCTGTGATTGAGTGCTGCACTTAAATTGGGCAAGTGTGTACGTGATATCAATAATGATATGGTACTGACGATATAAATAAAAAAAAAAAAAAAAAAAAAAAAAA